>NC_085867.1:47363261-47445761 GCF_034702125.1 Engraulis encrasicolus
TTAATGTTTTTTTTGCCCAAAAAGGTCTTTGACCCACACAGATTCACGCACGCACACACGCACGCACGCACGCACGCACGCAAGCACACACACACACACACACACACACACACACACACACACACACACACACACACACACACACACACACACACACACACACACACACACACACAGCCACACACACACACACACACATCTAAATAAATACCATGCTGACTCTCAGCTCTCCAAGGGGTATCAGTCAATATAAAGTACAGTCCTAAGCTGAACGTCTGTCGCATACATTCTCAAGGAGTTTTCAATGACATCACATTGTGTACGGTGGGATCTTGAGTAATACCTCATGAATTGACACAGACGACACACACAAAACCAAAAACAAACAGCGCAGCAAATCCCAACTGCAGCCTTAGGCTATATGCACACTCTTGCACTGTGCACATCCTGCCCCCTCCTCTCTCTCTCTCTCTGTGTTTGTGTGAAGAACTCTCTCTCTCTCAAGAGCAGGCATGCACACTTGCATGCACGCACACACACACACACACGCACGTGCACACACACACACACACACACACATTCATCTTTTGTCCTTCAAATCCCCCGTCTCTCCCCAGAACTCCACAGAGAGTTGTATAAGGTTGACTTTAAATCTGTCAGATTTAGAAACAAATCGCTGACTCCTCTTGTCTGTTCCCCTCTGTCTCTTCTTTTCATTCTGTGCACTCTCTCTCTCTTCTTTCACTCTCTCTCTCCCTCTCTCTCTCTCTCTCTCTCCCTCTATCTCTCTTTCTCATTCCCTGCCTCTCTCTCTCTCTCTTCTCTCTCTCTCTTCTCTCTTCTCTCTCTCTCTCTCTCTCTCTCCCTCCCTCCCCCCTCCTCTCTGCTGAATAGGATGGTTGTGTCATCAAGTCTTTGTCACAGTAGGTTCGGGTGACTGTGTAGCTCAGGACATGCGGAGTTGCCATCTCCTTTCACCTGGAGAGCACCTTAAAGTGTGACTGAGGCAAGCCAGGCCAAGCAGACTATTGTGTTTACTTCTTCTACCTCCCTAAGCAGTTGGTCTTATTTCGGTAATGTAAGCCTACTTTGTGCTATTTGCTCTAGGCCTAAGGACTGATAAAAAGCAAACCAAAGCGAAACAAGTTGAGAGCACTGAAAGGTGCTCTCAAACTAACTTTATTCACTTATGATGCGACATTGGAATGATTTGTTTATAAACTTTTCCCAGAGTAGCTCTACTTCTGGAAGTAGAAGTTCATTATTGTCACTATATACAGTAGTAAGTACAGTGAGATAGGCAAAGAAGCACTTTAAAAGTAAATAAGTACGCTACGTAATTAAGCAACTGTAGCACAACAATATTTTAATAAAACATGTAAAATACAAAAATAAATAATAAATGATCAACCTGGGACACTGGTATTGTCACGCTCAATACTGCCCTACAAAGGCAAAGTGCAGTAACATTGAAACTGAGAAAAATGCCTTCAAAGCCTTGGTATTAGGTTGGGTATTGGAGTAACAGCAACTATGACATAGCAATATCTCTGGAGCAGAGATACTCATTTGGACTCATTTGGACCACAAGGCTTGGTCATAAGATCAAGGAGGTGTAATGAAGACCATCTTCAGTCTTAAAGGTAGCCTGATAAACCAGCCTAAATGTGAGACTGGATGTGTAATTTAGTCCCCCGATGTACCATACATCCGAAGATTGTTGATGAGAACAACCTGATGTTTTTCAAACCGTGCCTGTGCCTAATAGGCCGGCGGTCTGACCAATCAGCGATCTTTCTCGTTGAATGTGCTTTCCCAACGTTGCCAGCTTCGTCGTCACTCCCTCAAAACCCTGCCCGATTTGATTCAAAAGAAATTCAAAACAAATCTCTGCGTTGTGATTCGTTCGCCAGATTCATGGTTCACACAGTGTTCAAAATGTTTTCGGTTTACTAAGCTATCTTAAAAGTGCACTTTGCAGGAAATGGACAAAAAAGGTACTGCAACTTTGTTGCTCATTGAAACTGGGCGCCTATTGCCAAATTTGATCTTTTCATGAAAGTTTAGGAAGTAATAAACTAATATTTTCTAGTATGGCCCAAAGTACAGGCATTAGTCAATAGAAATGTCTATTTCTTGAAATTCAAAATGGCGGAGCATGGAGAAGATCCCCATTTTCATGTATGAAAAGTGCAATTTTACCAGTCATAATGAATACTTGGAATTTGATGGTGGTTTGAAGTATTCATGAAAAAGGTAACATTTGTGAATGGGTAGCATGAATTCTGGAATGAAACAACTAAAACATCTTACACAGTGCACCTTTAAGTCTAGTTTGACAAAATATGTAGTTACTGTGGTTTGGCTTACCTGCCCTTCTGTATGAGAGTGGCTGTCCAAGCGGTGGACAAATCATCAAAGTGCTTCACGGGGTGAGCGCGGACCACTGCACTCGAGAAGCTGAGATAGTAGGATTATGCGACGTATTGGGCAAGGTCGCTAGCCGTGGTGCTGAGGTACTGCCACAACCGAGAAATGTCTATGCTGTAGACATTCTTGTGCTCTGGAGTACAGGGCACCATTGAGACCTCGGGCAGTATCTACGCCCGCAGATATGTGCGAGGTTTGAGCAGACAACCCCCCAGCCGATGATGGTCAGAGAGCAATGGGGTAAGGTGAACAGGAGAGGAAGCAAGGGCAGGACAACCGACGAATCGACCGAAAAGCGATGGAAGGGAGGTGAACGGGGAGGTGGTGGGTGCGAGCGAAAAATCTAATTTCTGACTGAGCGGAGAATGAGGTGGGTTAAAATGCGTGCCTATCTTTTTGCACTGAATTCTGACGAATGACAGTTGAGCGGAGAATAGAATGCAGGTGGTAATTAGGGAATTTAATGACCCTTCTCCTGAACTTTCGCTTTTAACAAAACATGCAATTAAAGTTCTGTCCTTCGCACTTGGCGTGTGTGTGTGTGTGTGTGTGTGTGTGTTTGTGTGTGTTTTCCAGGCTTTGCTACTTCTTATGTCTTTTGATGTACCCTGGGGACACACTCACATATAAACATTCCGTGTCCCACAAGTCTTTGCCTTGAAATGACAGACCACACAAACACACACACACACACAAACACACACTCTCTCACACACACACACACACACACACACACACACACACACACACACACACACACACACAAACTTCAGGCTCTGCCAGTAAATATGAAAGAGGAATGAGCAAAATGTTGATTAATATTAACAAGCTTCATCTACAACACCCCTCCCCCCCACACACACACCTAAAAAACAGATACATAATGCATGCATGCACACTAAATAAAGTGGTTTTTTTTTCAACAATTAAGAGAGTTAATGTAGGCCTAACTACTAATAGAGTGTTCAAACAAAAGGGTAGCTCCTCTCGCTTCTGCTTTATCATCTGGTGCATCGGCGGAAGAGGGGCAGGAAATCTTCACTTGAAGGACAACACCGGAGCAGCACAGATGTAATTCTTTGTGTTTTGTATTCAAGTGCACAACATGACTAACGTTTCAATGGTTAGACCATCTTCATCAGAGTCCACTGGACGTTAGTCATGTTGTGCACTTGAATAAAAAACACAAAGAATTACATCTGTACTAATAGACTGTTTTTGGTCCCATGGTACTCTCTAAGTGTTGAATTAACACTGTCTTGTTTTACTAAGTGCGTGAAGGCTACCTCCTCATTATCCCCATCACTTCATTGCCAGCTCTGAAGATGTAAACACACAAACCGTAAGGAATGCATGCGTGCCGAATGCATTATTATTATTATTATTATTATCATCCCTGAATTATCAAAAGGTTAAGAGGATGACATAACCAGACCAGCTGAAGATCAAGATGATGATGAACATGCAAGGGTGTGTGTGTGTGTGTGTGTGTGTGTGTGTGTGTGTGTGTGTGTGTGTGTGTGTGTGTGTGTGTGTGTGTGTGTGTGTTCATGCACACATTTGTGCATGTACAGTATGTGTTTTGTGTGTGTACAGTATGAGTGTGTATGCGCATATTTGTGCATGAATTCATCTGTACGTTCAGCATGTGTGTGTGTATGTGCATGTGTGTGTTTGCGTGTGGGTATGTGTGTGTGTATGCATGTGCGTGTACAGGGGCATGTGTGTGTGTGTGCTTGTGTGTGCGTGTGTGTGTTGGGAATGGGGTTTTAAAGGGCTGTATAAATGTCGAAATGCTTTACTCCTAGCTCCTGTTTGCATGAAGTGAGGGTGGTGGTGGTGGTGGTGGGGGGGTGCGCTCCTGGATGTTGGGGGGAGTTTTGGGTGATGGTGGTGGTGGTGGGGTGGGGGTGCGCTCCTGGTTGTTGGGGGGTGTGTGGGGTGGTGGTGGTGGTGGTGTGGGGGTGGGGGTGCGCTCCTGGATGTTGGGGGGAGTTTGGGAGGGGGGGCTCCTGGATGGTGGGGGGAGTTTTGGGGGAGGGGGAGGGGAGGATGGTCCTGGATGACGCAAAAGGGTTTGAATAATTAGCATGGCTATTTCTAGATGCACAAAGGTCTTTATATGTTATGCCAATCACATATACATGCATACAAGAATGCACACACATACGAGGTCCATTATACCGTACATGCATGCCTACACACACACACACACACACACACACACACACACACACACACACACACACACACACACACACACACACACACACACACACACACACCGCCCCATCCTTCCAGGGCTGCAAGGCATACTGTATATTCTAGAAGGGCAAAGACACGAGCAAAAAGGATTATGAAATACACCTTCCATCCCAGCCATGCCATGTTTGAAAGGCTGCCCTCAGGGAAACGACTGCGTTCGATAAAATACAGGACAGAGAGACTGAGTTTCTTCCCTCAAGCCATCTGCTAATTTAAATTCCTAGGACAACTTTTTCTTTTTTTTATTATTCTTCACCTTCTTTTCATATTTTTTAAAATATCCAACACAGCAGAGAGTGGTGTCATCATTCTAGAGCACCTCAATTAGTGTTGTGGCATTCGTGAATTAATCTTTTAAATGGCTCCCAGGCGTGAATGACAGGACCTGACTGACAGCTGGCTGAGGAACCACTCTTAGGCCGTTTACACAGTAGGGCGGATGTAAAGCATTGCGGGACGGAAGCGATTTTTACAGGCGTTGGTGAAAATACATGGAAACATATCAGTGTCTTTACACACCAACCTGCGGTAGTCGGGCGTCAGCGGAGTTGGAGACGGCTTCGCTCCGTGCTGCATTTGGAAAATAGAACTCGAGCGTATTTTTCACGTCAGCGACCGGCGGTGTCTCATTCAAATGAATGGCAAAGTAGCACGCTAGCTTTGGCTGTGGGGGGGGTGTTGAACAGGACTGGCTGCGCACGCCGACGATGTCAGTGTGAAAGGTAGAGTAGAACACACCGGCCGAAACTAAGCAGAAAGACCTCATTCGTCTCGCTTCCATTCCGTTCGGCCTTGGTGTGTCTGACGCCTTACCCGCTTACTCTTTCGTTTTGAGCACATGATTTTTACTTGAGTACTGACATTCCAGAAAAAAAACATGAATGTCTCTGCCTCACACACACACAATGGCAGTCATGGGTAAGGGGTTGGGGCGTCACACGTGTAGCCCTAGTTTGGACAAACTCAGCCAGAGCTGCATTCTTATGCCTTGTTCACACCTGGCGACCAACGTGAACGGAGCGACTGAAGTCATTATTTCTCTATGGAGGGTGCGCGACCAGCACTACCAGAGCGAATTCTCCAGGGGCGAAGCGAACTGAGAGACCAGAGCGAATTTTAACGATTAAAGTCAAGTTAATCTTATGGTAATGAGCAAGGACGCGGTTCTGCGAAAACCAATTGGAATGTTCACATCTCCGAATGTCCCAGGATGTCAAGCCAGAGCCGTTATGTTATTAGCTAAATCAAACATGTCAATGTCACGTCTAGAGCGAATACAGTGAATTCAAGGCGAAACTTCTTCTTCTACCAGGCAGCTAACGTGCTGGGGAGGAAGCATCAGGAAGAGAGATGCTGGACGCCTTGACAGACTGGTGAGGAAGGCGGGATCAGTGGTGGGCATGGAACTGGAGACACTCACCTCAATAACCGAGAGCAGAACACTGAGCAGACTAGACTCTATTATGGACAATCAGCATCACCCCCTTAACGCCACCTTCACTAACCAACTGAGTCTGTTCAGCCACAGACTCCGTGCTTTCACCTGCAGGACTGACAGACTAAGGAAGTCCTTTGTCCCACGGGNAATTCAGCTGTTTAACAACACACAGAAGGACACTAAGAAGAACATCATCATAGGGGACTGGACTGCCTGAGATGCCAGAGCTGGCCCAGCTCGGGAAACCTCTTGTGTGTGTGTGTGTGTGTGTGGTGTGTGTGTGTGTGTGTGTGTGTGTGTGTGTGTGTGTGTGTGTGTGTGTGTGTGTGTGTGTGTGTGTGCGTGTGCTGTCCAATAACTGCACTAAGGAACTTTTGACCCTTGACCACTGGACATACTTGTTTTTCCTGCTTACCACAAGCAAAGACTGTGATCTGTCGGAGCTGGCCCAGTTACTGGGGAACCTCTTTGTGTGTGTGTGTGTGTGTGTGTGTGTGTGTGTGTGTGTGTGTGTGTGTGTGTCTGTGCGTGTGTGTGTGTGTGTGTGTGTGTGTGTGTGTGTGTGTGTGTGTGTGAGTGTGTGAGTGTGTGTGTGGTGTGTGTGTGTGCTTGCCTAAAACACTTACCTGTACTTTACTGTGACATTGTAAGAATGTTCAACCCCTATCATACTCTGTACACTGCCTACTTCTACATACTATACTATATCATAGATGTATCCATCAACACTTGTTGTCTACCTTAACTGACAGAGTATGTTTTTTTCTGCTTTGGTCTATCCCAACTCACAGAATGTCTTTTTGCACAATTACCTTTTCTACATTTATCTCTATTATTTTATTTTATTTTATTTTTTATTTTCCCCACCCTGATGACTATTCCTGTGTTTATTTTTGTCTTGAAATGTCCATGTGGGCTTTTGTGTATTTGTGTATTTAAGTAAGCTACTGGATACCTGAATTTCCCCCTGGGGATCAATAAAGTTACTCTACTCTACTCTACTCTACTCTATAGTTCGCTCTTGGTCTGGACGTGGCATTAGTATATACCATCTTCTTATCATGGAAAAAATGAATAAAAAACCATTCAAAACGTTTTTTGAACATGTCTTTGAAAGGAATGAGTTATATGGTCCTTCTCTCTAGGTCGTCCTCAGATGAGCCTACCGCTGCTTCCAGTCATCCCGATTCTCCATACATCTTTCCAGTTCGCTAATACTCTGGGCTCCTACGTCCTTCTTGAGTATGTCCACATATGTTAGTGTGCGACGTATTCTTAACCAGCACCGACGTGGCGCTTCCCATAGCACCATTTAGATTAAGGATAGACTGATATATATATATATATATATATCGGGCCGATATTTGCATTTTTTAAGTGTTTCGTATCGGCCGATATGCGTGTGGTTTTGACCGATAAGCAATATTTATTATTTTATGTCATTCAGGTTTTTTTTAAAAGCACCAAGACACTTTATTTTTTTATTACTTGATTGTTAGACATTACTTGATTGTTAGAGTGGGTGTTTAAATGTTACAAGTTCTACTTCAATTTGATAATGTTAAAGAAATGTTTATTTTTAACTTGAGACCTGGAATATTTGTCATTTTTTAAGCTTTTTTTTGAACCCATATCGGCCCGAAATATCGGGTATCGGAAATCGGGTATCGGCCAAGGGTGATGAAAAAAAAAACCGGTATTGCATCGGCCATTAAAAACCTGTATCGGTCGACCAATCCAGATCCCTTCAAAGATCCATAAATCCCATCCCTAACTAGCCTGGTCCTGACCATCCCATAATACTACCATTTCCATTTCGTATTCATGGTCTGGACTTTGTTTGATCTGACGCGATTGCAGGAAGCAGGAAGGACATTTTTGGAAAAATCAGGATTTAACTTATATGTTGTTGAACAAACATGTCTGACGTCTATCTATGGCGATGTAGGACCGTTTAACAGACATGTCTGACAGAACATCCTACCGTGGGATAAAATTACAATGTAGGACCGTTTGTCAGAACACCGGCGCAAATCCTACCGGTCAACATCGCTCCACAGAAGACAGGTACCAGACGTAGTGCGGAGCCAAGTGTCTTGGCGGAAGTACGTAGGATGGCGCGCGAGGCTAATCTCTAACCTCCGTCCATCTCTGCTCTATGGAGGATAAGAGGTCCAAGGGGAGAAGGAGGGGGACAGAGTGGATACTGAGACACATACATGCTATCCATCCATGCATGATCCACAACAGGGATGATGTGAAAGGTGTGTTACAGTAACGTGTGTGTGTGCCTGTGCATGTGTGTGTGTGTGTGGGTGTGTGACTGTGTGAGTGACTGTGTGTGTATGTGCGCGCGTCTGTGTGTGTGCGTGTGTGTCTGTATTCATCTATGCATTATCTACAATAACGTGTGTGTGTGTGTGTGTGTGTGTGTGTGTGTGTGTGTGTGTGTGTGTGTGTGTGTGTGTGTGTGTGTGTGTGCAGCCAGAGGCGATTCTAGGGTCAGATGGGGCCCCAAGCGAAAATGCAAAAGAAAGACCATTTGAACCAAAATCGCCACTACTGTGGTAAAGTGTGGGCTGTTTATCACAGTCTAGGGGCTTAGGGGCCCCAAGAGGCTGCCTGTCTTGCCTGTTGGCAAGACGCGCCTCTGTGTGCAGCACACGTTCCTCTACCTTTGACTTCTAAGGATGTGTGTGTGTGTGTGTGTGGCAGCATATGTGAGCATGTAGGCCTACTGCATGTGTGCATATATGTTCATGTGTGCATGTGTGTGTCTGTGTCCGTACATTCCTATACTTGTGTGTGTGTCTGTGTGTGTGTGTGTGTGTGTGTGTGTGTGTGTGTGTGTGTGTGTGTGTGTGTGTGTGTGTGTGTGTGTGTGTGTGTGTGTGTGTGTGTGTGTGTGTGTGTGTGTGTGTGTGTGTGTGTGTGTCTGTGTGTGTGTGTGTGTGTGTGTGCCTGTGTCCATACTCCGTACATACATGTGTGTGTGTGTGTTGTGTGTCCCAGATGGCTTCGCCCTCTAAGCTATTTGCAGCAGCCCATGCAGGGCTACAGTAGAGTGGAGAGCTGATGGAGATGATGGGGGAGCATGATCACACAGGAGGAAGTCCAGCAAAAGTAGGCCACCATGGATACATACAGCTAATGAGAGCTAACGTGAGGTAATGACGTCCATTGTGTGTGTGTGTGTGTGTGTGTGTGTGTGTGTGTGTGTGTGTGTGTGTGTGTGTGTGTGTGTGTGTGTGTGTGTGTGTGTGTGTGTGTGTTAAAGTTTGAACGACGGTAGAAAACAGTGTGTTTGCCCCGTCTTTATCTGAAGTTCTCACATATGGCAAACACACATCACATTTTACATTCGATAGATGCGCGAGCTCCAAAACGTCATTGCTCAGCGTCAGTTCCTATTGGCTATACATTCTAGATCCTTCTATGCGTTAAACTAAAGGCAGATTGACTGAGAGGCAATTCTTAACATTAAATAAGTAATGTTGTTTAACTACAATCATAAAATCTATTATATACAAGTACTAAATATATACAAAAATAATAACTAAATATGAGCATAAATGTTACATAGAAAATGGCACCAATGTTTTGTCTCCATGTCGACTGTAACATGTTTATGATGGTGGTGAAAACAAATGTCTCCTTGGGGACAATAAAGGCAAGCTATCTATCTACCAATAATCCTTGTAAGTTGAGGGTTAAATTCATCTTTTGGACCAGCTCAAGTGGGCCTGTTGAGGGGGAAAATCTCATTAGCAAATAGGCTTGTACTTGGGCTCACATCTTGCTCAGTGAACTTTTGGCAGTGGACTGTACTGCAGGGATAGCATCAAACAAACAACAAATGTGCAGTGTCAGGAGTTTGCGAGACACTTTATGGATTGAGAGTGCCGTCCTGTGTGTGTGTGTGTGTGTGTGTGTGTGTGTGTGTGTGTGTGTGTGTGTGTGTGTGTGTGTGTGTGTGTGTGTGTGTGTGTGTGTGTGTGTGTGTGTGTGTGTCACGATGTACGGCTTGAGTTGTCCCTGTCAGTTTCAAGGAGTGGAGTCAGAGTTTTAGGCCTATCCGTTGTGTTACAGGTTCACATGGCAACATGGAGGCTGGATTCAGGTTTCTAAGGGTATTTTCACACATAGTCCCCTTAAAGGCACACTGTGCAAGAAATGGTCAAAAAGGGTACTGCAACTATGCTGCTCATTGAAACTGGGTTGTCTATTGCCAATTTTTATTATTTTTTAAAGTAATAAACATTTTTTTCTCGTATGGCCCAAGTACAGTCATTTTTCAGCTAAAAATGGCTATTTCTGTAAATTCAAAATGGCGGACCATGGAGAAGATCCCCCTTTTCATGTATGAAAAGTGCAATTTTTCCAGTCATAATGAATACTTAGAATTTGATGGTGGTGGTAAATATTCATGAAAAAGGTAAGATAAGTGAATGGGTAGCATGAATTCTGGAAATAAACAACTAAAAATCTCACACAGTGTCCCTTTAAAATGAACCAAACTCAGTCCTCTTTAAGTGGACCAAAACCAGCTAAAGGACTCAGGTGGTGTGTGTGTGTGTGTGGTGGTTATACCGCCATTCAGTCATATCGCCATTCCGACATTGACTTTTTATTGCAGGAACCATTTTTCCAGCTTGCAGGAACTGTTTTCAGACCTGTAAGGGCATTTGGACAGTGACAAAATTAGACACTAAATTATACACTAATCCTGTAATTGCGCTGTCACTCTCTCCACTTCCGCTCATGTAGCAACATTGTTGCAAATGTCAATTGAGTTTGAACGTTGTTCACGCACCTTTAAGTACTTGCATCAATGTTCAAATGACTCGGAATGGCTCGAAATGACAATCAAATACTGTCGGAATGGCGGTATGTCGGAATGATGGTTGCCCCCCGTGTGTGGTGTGGTGCGTGTGTGAAGAAGGGTGATACTCTTAGCTAAAGTGACTAAAAGAAATTATCCTCTCAGTTTTGGCTTCAAAAATGCATGCCGTCCATAAAAACACTGCCAAGGTATTTGTACTGCCAACTCTTTGTGTTCCCCTTCGTTATTAATTCTTGGTTAAGTGAGCCAATTCAATCATTCCTCAATCCAAATCCTGCTCTCTGAGTGGATAGGATAGTTGAAAGTTGGCTGATCACTTTTGCTCCTGGAAACTCTTACAGTAGGTCCAAAAAGGACAGCTGAACAGACGCTTGGTCTAGTTTCACAACTTGAGTGCATTACAATATGCGACCTTGCCTCCTCCACTTGTGCTTGTCTCCTCGCCCCGCCTCCTGGCCCCTCCTCCGTGGAGAAACCGATAAAGTTTCCCAGCTGTCAGCCTATTGCACCCGCAGACAATTGAGAATCCGTCTCAATGAACATCGGAGCGCAATAAATCGGGGGGACCCCAAATCGCCAGTCGCAAGACATTTCAATGAGACCAACCATTCGGCCAATGATCTTAGAATCATTGGCATTGACAGAATTGTCCCCAGTCGTAGATACAGCTGCACCAGCCAGTCTTTGCTGAGATGTGAAGCCAGATGGATTTTCTATTTAAAAACACTGCAACCAAATGGACTGAATGATGATTTTGATTTGACTTGCTATCTATGAATTCCCTGCGATCTTATCAATTCTTGCGCCATTGTCTCATGACTACATTTGATTATTAATTTTTAGATTAATTTTTTCCTTTTTCATGTTTATTTCATGTATTTTTATTTTATTTCTGTTCGCCCTATATGATAAAAAAATATGACTGGACAATGGCACTAGTCTATCCAGCCTACTATGGGAAGGATGCTGATGACAGGACGTCTCTATCCATACACCCTAACCTATAGGCATTTCAAGCTAGGTTGCAGGCTTACTACCTGTCTTCCGTGTACGTGGCTTTACCTGGCCTATATAAGGGCGTGTCTTTATTTTCAATGTTTGCACTGAGGATGGTCTGAATGGGACCGAAACGTTTGCACTGTTCACTTGGGTAGCACTTTTTTTATTTTCGAAACATGCAATAAAAGGAAATTATTGCATCGGCTAACAAGGTGTGCGAGTTCCCCTTCCTTGATCCCCCAGCTGTCAGCCTAGCCACAACAACTTTTGAGGGACTGTTTTTCATTCACCATCCCATTGCAAATGAGAAGAAGGCTTTACAATTGAGCTTTTGCAAGATATTGAAATATAATGCTGTGGTCAGTGATGTCATCATGACCTATTACTTCCTGGTACGAGGAGACAAGCACAAGTGGAGGAGGCAAGGTTGCATATTGGAACGCACTCCTTGTGGCTTCTGTGCTTATTGAGTCTCAGAGATTTGGATGATTATATTTAACCAAGACCAAAAGGCTGACAAAATTAGATATGTACGCCACACTGCAAATTCCCATTTGGAATTTTAACACCAACAGAGTCAATTTTAACACTTTCCCAGTGTATATATGGGGACCACTGTCTCAGTGTCAATTTAACACTTTTTAATACTTAAAGTGATACTGTCCCATATTTGGAAATAAGCTTATTTTACACATCCCCTTCAGTTAAATAATAGGGTTTTACTGTTCTCCTGTACTTTCAACCGTTTTCTGGGTATAGCAGTGCAAATTGTACCTCCAAGCTAGCAGTTAACATTGAGTCCTATGAGACCAGTTAGCCGCCAGCTGGTCTCATAAGACACAATGTTAACTGCTAGTTTGGAGGTAAAATTTGCACTGCCATACCCAGAGAACGGTTGAAAGTACAACAGAACGGTAAAACCCTATTATTTTAACAGAACACTAGATGATTGTTGAATCATTGATAACCTTACTCTAACAGTGTCATTTTGTAACTACAGATTAGTGTTCCCACCAACACTAAAGGCGGATTCATACTTGGCGTAACTGGCGCTAACCTCCTTCATACCTCACTCGCAACGATGGCGCTCGCTCAAAATGACGTCACACGCCCCTCCGCAAGCTGGCGCGGCGCGAGGTCGTGCACCCCACATTTTTTGTAACTTGCCGTGCGCCACCAGCGACCATGCAGGTAGGCAGACAAAGCAGGAGTTGCGAAGAGAGGCTACAGCTACTAGCCTCGCGAGCCATCCTACGTACTTGCGCCAAAGGATTGGCTCCACTACTGTAGTCTGGCCGTGCTTCTCTGTGGAGTGCCTGGAGCAGTAGAATTTTGATCGCAACGCGACCCTGCATCATTTTGACGATAATAAAATGTCATTGAGAGTTATTTTATCTTCTCCCTTAAATGTTGTTCAGTGAAACAATTGTTTACTTTGTTCAGAAGCACGTTGTGTTTGGCGATCTATTTATAAATTCTGCAGCCAGAACAATGCTCTCACATGGTCTTGGAATGATCTGGCAATGTAGGCTACAACAAAAATCTATGTTTCAATGTGGTAAGTCATAAGTCAGACGTTCAGTAGCCCTACAGCAGCCGTGTTTGGCTTTCTATTTTTATACATCTGTAGAACTCACGCTGCGAGTTGCGAAAGATGCTGCCGTTTCTCTCATGAACAGCAGAGGGCACACTTCCGAAAATGCAAGCGAAAGCCTGTTAATGGCGCTTTTGACTATGAATGGTCTGCCACATTTTAATGGTTCTCGCGCCAAATGCGCCAAAGTGCGCACGTGAAGTATGCAGAGCCCTTAACATGGTGACATTTTAACACCATGAAATTGTTGAATCTTAATTGAAAGCCTACTCCAACAGTGTTCATTTCTTACTATAAAACAGTGTTACATCAACACTAACCTGGTGGTGATCAATATCTCCTTGATTTTCTGTCTTTTAACAATATAATTCTTCTAGGCCACACTGTAAAAAAAAAAATCCCGTGATGTCACAGTAACTTACTGGCTAATAATTGCATTCAATCCACAGTATGTTATTATGGCACCTCCCATTCCCCACCACGACCGAGACAACTGTGGTAGGGTGACCAGATTTGGATTTGGAGGGGGGGGGGGGGGGGGGTGGTCATCGGAGTATCTGTGAATCTCTTCAGTTACGCCTATAGGCCTATCACATAATTTGTGTGATCATATGATGCAGAGTGTGCCTTTGTTACAATCCTAGATAGTAGGCCTAACACCTATATTGGAGTAGGGCCTAGCTTAACAGCATAACAATGCAGCTAAATTTCATAGGCCTATTCTAATTTCTGCATTAGGTTTTTAAAAATAGATTCACCATAATGTAGGCCCATCTCAGCCATTCCCCAAAAGATGCACAGCAGGCTATATAACGTTGGAAACTAAATATAAAAAACACAACATTTGTGGTTTTCAACTGAATTGATAATGAAGTTCTATTAGGCTACATTTTAGGCTTAATATGTTTATAAGACACCTCACAATTTACCCCTCCACTGTCATCCATTAGGCCTATTTAGATTTTTTAACTATTTGTAGTGGCATGGTGCTCAGAGATTAGCAATGGGCAGCCATTAAGAGAGGAACTGGAGTTTTACCTATCATTAATAACAACCCATACAGCGTTATCAATAACTGCAAAGGCAATAGACAGAAGAAGAAGAAGCTGATGAAGAAGAAGCTCAATTTCTTAACTCAGGAATGAGTCCTTCTAGCTCCGAGAAATTGCTTTTGCAAAAAAACTTGGAAATGTCAGATCATGAAAGAATTTTTAGGCTAAGTCTTGTGACAAGGTGTAACAAAACTTGTACCTCCCTAAATGATGGATTTGGTGGTGTTACTAGGCATACTCCTGTGTTAGATTACCTTCATACCTGGCTTCACACGCGGGATTTTTTTTCAACTCCACCGCGAACGTGCATTTGCGTTTCTATCGGCATTGCAGTCCGTCGAACCGGCGGACAGATGCGCTTTCGCTTGTAAACATGGGGCGCACTGGCTAGTTCCCTAGGCTACTTCTTTCGGACACATGGTGCGAAGTGGCTAGATTTGATGAGAAGGGCGTGACTAATTTGTGAACGGTAGAGAGAAACCTGGAGTGGAGTCAAATGGAACGGAGTGAAAATTACAGTGCAGATGAATTAGGTCTATATTTCAGGCAGTTCAACAAAATCCCGGACATTTCTGAAATTCCCCCCGGACATTTTTTTAGGTCTCAAAAGTAGGACATGTCCGGGGAAAACCGGACGTCTGGTCACCCTNNACTGTGGCATGGAACCACTTCGTCACACTGCTTTCTTAAGTTGACAGTCAGAACTATCCAGAAGTAGAGAGAGACACAAGCATTAGCACTGTGTGCAATACTGTGACCATTTGATATTTGCAGTTTCCTACATGACACTACATTTGCCAGTGTGCATAGAAATTACTGGGAGATCATAATTAAACAAAGCTGGAATTTCCTAATCAAATAAGCAACACAGCAAACCTGCAACCATAATACCCACTAGCAACCAAATTGCTAGCCAGCCAACAAACCAGTTCACCAGCCAACCAAAAGAGTCCGTTGTTAGTTAGCCAGCCAAACAGTCAGTCGGCGGTCAGCCAGCCAGCCAACTAACAAGTCAGTCAGTCAGTAGTGCAGCCGACCAGCCAACCAACCAACAAACAAACAAACCAGTCCGTTAGTCAGTCAGTCAGCTCACTAACCAACAAACAAACCTGTCAGTAAGTCAGTCGGCTGTCCAGCTGGACAGAGAGCCAGCGAACCAGCACTGTGCTGTGCCATTTAGGCAAGCAACTCAAGCATTGTGACAGTCTGAGTTTATATACTGGTGAAAGTGAACCATGTGGCCAGAGTGATCATTTGGCATTTGGCAGCTGCAGGCAGTAATTGAAGTAATTGAATCATGTTGTGACAGTCTTTTGTACTCAAGTGAGGTCAGGCACTAATTGACAGATTGATTGGGCACTACCATTGTTCCTGGTTGATGGTAGGCAATGTCAATCATGTCATGCAGCATATTTAACTTTCAATTGTTCAATGGCACTTTACAAGATAGCCTAATTTTGTTTCCTAGGTGGCAAGATTCTGATTTAAAATTGGATGCTGGTGTTTGGGCCTGCACATCTAAGACAAAAGCATTAGCACGTGCCAACACTTCACATGATGCGACTTCTGAAACGGCTTGGAGAAAATGGCGGAATCATCATCATCACTAGAGTTTTGAAAATGTTCAGCAAAATATCCCGGATGTAGAACCCAACATTGATTGGTGTTCACGTGATTAACAACAGCACCAGGCCTGTGTGAACTCCAAGAGTGTGGCAAATGAAATATTTAACACTAGTTGGTGTTCATTTGCTTGAACTCTAGAAATTTAACACTGGGGAATTTGCTGTGCAGGTTGAACCTCCTTAACAAGGCCCCAATCCTTGTGGAATTACATACTATTCAATGTAACAAAGCATGTGGTAGTAGTATTTATTTTACTGTGCACTTACTGTTGCATGCTTTGATGAGATAATTCATGCTTCTGCAGTTGATCACACAGAAATCTCACAATGACATTCTTGAAAATATACGGTAACACTTTACTTTACGGATTGCTAATAAGGTAGTAATTTTGTGAGTGTAAACAAAACTGTACAAAAAACATGTTTTAGGTCTTCAAACAGTTCAAGAAAACACACTCTTAATATAGCCAAGACTTTTGAAGATTGAACCTTGTAAACAAGTGTTTGCTACATAAAAGTAGAAAGTGTTTTTTGTTGCTTCTAAAGTGTGAAAGAGTAATTGTCAAGCCAGTTTCTCTGTTCGTTGATAGATGGCCCCCACCCCCTGTCACTTTCCATGTGATAATTGTCAGTATACATATTTGAAAACTAGAAGTTTCAAGGTTTTTAATGGTGTCACTTATATGTTTGAGTTACAGATGTGAGTTAGAGTAGATTTACAGATGTGAGTTCCAGATGTGAGTTAGAGTAGAGTTACAGATGTGTTTTTGGAGAAGTGTCAGATGGGGTCACCGGTGACCCCGTAGACCTCAGAGTGTTAAGCACGTAGTTTTGCTGCCTCATGTTGATTTAGCTCCATTTCCTTTTTCCTCTCTGTCTAACTGATGGAATTTGTGGGTTGGGACATCAGTTCTTTTGGTGTTTGTGTAGCCGTTAAATACCAGCGACTCAGTGAATTTTGGACACTCTACAGAGAGGGCATCTTACACCCAGACACAGACACCGAGTCACCTCCTGAAGAACAGATCGTATTCTGTGACAGTGCCAACGATGCTAAAGTGTGTCCAGATTCCAGTTTTCCAACTAGTAGTCCTGCTGCTTCCAGCCTCTCTGGGCTCCGACCTATACATGCCACTGGACTGTGCGGACATCCACCATCACGAGGGCAGCAAGCCCAGCGGGGTGTACAACATCTTCCCTGGAGGACCCAACGCCCCCCTCAAGGTTCATTCCTTCATTAAAAAAAAAATCATAGCTACCTAGCTCACTTTAAAACTTTGCCAAACTTGCGTTATTTTAATCGTTAACACACATTGAGCTGCATGTTTATATGAATTGTGCTGTACAAATAGTTATGATATTATTGGAATATTACAGAAGTATATTATAATGTCTGCTGTTAATGGAGCTGGCCATGACATCATTTTTTTCTGGGAGGCCCAACACCCTCCCTCAAGGTTCATCCCTCGATTGTTTTTAACCTTTGTCCTGGAAAGCTGGCTTACCTAAAAACTTTACCAAACTTTTACTTTTAAAATGTATTATTTTTAAAGTTTTATTCAATTCTGTTAAAAAGAGAGAGGTCAACCCGGCGCTCAGGTGTGTGGAAAAAAAAAATGTCCAAAATGGTGCTCTTGGGGTTGGGAAATCCAGAATTAAGAAAGCAGAAGGTCCCAGGCACTCAGAGGTAACTCAGTCCGAAGAAGGAGGTATATTAAAAAGCCTTTATTAGCTGTGGCTACTCATAATTGAAATTAAAATGCCAACATGTTTCGACCGTCTAGGTCTTCTTCAGGGCAAAGCGGCTTTGCCCTGAAGAAGACCTAGACGGTCGAAACATGTTGGCATTTTAATTTCAATTATGAGTAGCCACAGCTAATAAAGGCTTTTTAATATACCTCCTTCTTCGGACTGATTCACCTCTGAGTGCCTGGGACCTTCTGCTTTCTTTTATTCAATTCTGTTAAACACATTAAGCTGCATATCTTTATGAACTATGCCATACAAATAAAGTTATTATATCATTCTTTGGTAATACTTTATTTTAGGGATACATCTATTAGCACTAATACATACAATGTGCCTGTATAATTAACTTGTAAGGCATGTACAAAGCAAAATCAAACATTTGTTAGGCATGTATTCGCAAATGTCTTGTTCATGCGCAATAAGGGATTTATTACCAATTTAACCTTAGTAAGGACCTAGTAGGCCTTAGCGTTTGCTTAGTACATGCCTTACAAGTTACTTATGCAGGCATTAACATTGTATGTATTAGTGCTTATAGATGTATCCCTAAAATAAAGTGTTACCCATTCTGTTATTCTACATAATAAGGTCTACTGCGACATGGAGACCGATGGTGGGGGCTGGACCGTGTTCCAGAAGAGGATGGATGGCTCGGTGAACTTCTACAGGAGCTGGGAGAGCTACAAGCTGGGCTTTGGGGACATCGCAGCGGAGTACTGGCTAGGCCTGGACAACATGGTGCTGCTGAGTCTGAGAAGGAGGAATGAGCTAAGGGTAGACATGGAGCACTGGGATGGGAACAAGGCGCATGCTCAATACTCTTCCTTCTCTGTGGACCCCGAGCAGTTGGACTACACATTACACCTGGGGACTTATGTCGGGGGTGAAGCAGGTGACGCTTTGAAAAAACCCAATGGCATGAAGTTCTCCACCTATGACAAAGACCAGGACACATATGATAAGAACTGTGCTAGCCAGTTTATGGGTGGTTTCTGGTACCAACGCTGCAGTGATGCCAACCCCAATGGCCTTTACATACCAGACTCGCGCTCTCCACATGGCAACGTGCATGTCAGATGGGACACGTGGTCAGGGTCTAGTGTGAAGACCATCTCGATGAAGATGAGGGCATTGTCCAAGTGTAGCAGTTAGATATCCTGATGGATTCCAAAACCTAAAGGTGGCTTCTCATGCAAAAAATGATTAAGTATATAGGCTACAGTATACGTAAAACTACATAAAATCAACATGCAAGTTACGAAATTTGCCTAGATAAAACATACAAGTAATCACACAAGTACATTAATTTACAATGTTTATGAGCTGCAAGAGCGCATTTTATATGGACAGAATGTGTACAACAGTGTGTGTACAGTATATGAAAATAATGCATGGGCCACTGTTATATTTGCCAGAGGATAATTTGACACAGTAGGATGTGTAGTTCATAACTTTGTGCATTTCATGTACCTGTACTTTGTATTTCTTTTTTTGTGGGCCATGTTCTAGCCACACTCCAGATACTTAAAAGTTGTAACATTTGTTTTCCAACTTTTGTTCTTTTTCGTCTAAACAATCTTAGTCCCATTAGTATCTTTTCAATAGTGCTGTAATAGCAGAGAGGTGGTAGCATGTTTAGCATGGTTGTTAGCATGACTGTAATGCCTTGTTAGTCAATAGTTAGCCTTGGTAGATCTATCTGGTACATTTTGAACGTTTGAATATTAAAGATCATTAACTAGAAATAATAACAATTAAACAAATACACACTTTCAAAATCCTTGTTGGCCTCACTGTAGTTTGTGACATTATCTACTGCAAGAAGGCCCATTACAATGAAACATTAATTGTTTTTGTAATATTTGTGGGTAAGTTTGCACTGGCACCACATTTATGAGTAATGAAAGAAGCACAAATGGGTAATTTCACGTGAAATCAAACACTTTGGGACCCAACCGACACAGATTTCAATCATACTTGCTGTGCCTGTTTAGTAGCAAGGTAGCAACCCAGAACTGCATTTGTGTGAATCTGACGCCAATATTAAGAGAGAAACTGACTAGCAATGGTTTACATATGAGGGTAGGACACTATACATTCAGCCTTGATTATATCAGTCAGGGTAAGTCACAAAAATATGTCTGAGGTGTTGTTTTTCTGGCTCTACACATTACACACACAGCATGGAATACACCAACCGTCAGAATACGAATTATGATACATTGAAAAATTAAAAATTGAATATCTAAATGTCTAAACATAGCCTGTAAGGTCATGAACAACACCTGAAAATTGGGTGCTTTGGTTCTGTATTCATTTCAGAGATAATGGGACATAACGGTTCAAATGAGTTGTAATAAAGTAGTAGAGTAGAATAGAGTATAGTAAAGTAGTAATAGAGTAGTGTCAAGGACAGGACTGGACTGGTCATCTGGCATAACAGGCATTTTCCTGGTGTGCCCTGCACCCTCATCGGTCCCTATTCCAGGTACTCAAAAACTACATAGCCCCATTGTCAATGGACACAGTGGAAGCTAGACCATGTTCAGCATTCAGAGAAGGCAGGGTTGAAAGATTAAGCTCAGTAAATGAATTTTCTAAATGTTCAAGCATCAAAGGGTATGTTGTAGCTGTATATGATGGCAACTGGCTAGCAACGTGGCTAGCATGTGTTGAGGAATGTATGCCGAGCACTGGAGAGGTGAAACTGATTTTCCTGCATCCTTATGGACAATCTCCATCCTTCACATATTCCGATAGACATGCTGTCGTGATATTGCTATGGTATTACCATATTATTACTAGGTGATTTGTATGATGTCATATTTTTGAGTCCCATTATCTCTGAAATTAATAAAGAACCACACACCAGCATTTCAGGTGTTGTTCATGACATTGCAGGCTATGTTTAGACAAGGAACTGGCCATTTTAAGTTTTTTTGATATTCAATTTTTTTTTTAATTTTCAATTCATGATAATTCATATTCTGAGGGTTGTTGTATTCCCTGCTGTTTGTGTAATTTGTAGAGCCAGAAAAGAGCTTTCAAATAACATCACAGACATGTTTTTGTGACTTACACCAACTGATATAATCAAGGCTGAATGCATAGTGTCCTACCCTCACATGTAAACCTTTGCTAGTCTGTTTCTCCCTTAATATTGGTGTCAGATTCACACAAATGCAGTTCTAGGGTGCTACCTTGCATCTAAACAGGAACAGCAAGTATAATTGAAATCTGTGTCGGTCGGGTCCCAAAGTGTCTGATTTCAGGTGAAATGACCCAAATAGCTCTTTCTGGACATAATACTTACACAATGTCGAGTTGAGTATCCATTTCGCAACACAAACACGCAGGCTATGCTTGCTCAAACAAAGCAAACAAGTCTTTCTCTCTCTCTCTCTCTCTCTCTCTCTCTCTCTCTCTCTCTCTCTCTCTCTCTCTGTCTCTGTCTCTGTCTCTGTCTCTGTCTCTCTCTCTCTTGTGTGATTCTGGTAACTCTGTGATGAACAGAACTGACATACAGTAGATCAGTGGTTCTCCAAATGTGGTATGCAAGAGCTCCACTCTGAGGAATTCAATTTGTTCATATTGAATTGAAGGCTGATCAAGGATATTTTGTAATGTTGAACTGACTGAAATTGAAAACAGAATGTATAATAATACCAGACCTGAAAGAAGTTAAAACAAACCTGTAGGCTACTGGATGTGATTGTAACTGCTGATGCCATACACATTTGTATTTACCGTACTTTCACTTTCAACAAGATGACTCTAAAATTGTGTTGGATGGTTTTAAATGTGACAAGCAGCTTGCACAGGAGCTGAATGCATTTTATCTCAGGTTTGATTCACCAGTGTTTGACAGTACTATCCTTGAGATGAAGCATCTAACAATGTCCTCCTGCCCTTTAAGGTGCATGCTGTGACTAATGCTTTCAAAAACACTAACCCCAATCACCCTTAACACTAGAACTACCAGGATTTTTCTGCCTACCTAGAAGTACCAGAGAGGGGTCATTTGACCCGGTGGCTTTTACCTAATACACTAATCACTCATTTTGTTATGGTAATGAGGCTGTTAGGGGCCGTGTGTGGGGTGAGGGGTGAGGGGGTCACACCTTACAGTGCTAACAGCCAAGACAGAGGGACAGACAGCTTCTTCCCAAGGGCTGTCAGCCTCCAAAATCAGTCACCACAGGTAAATAGCAACTTGCATGAAGATATCAGCAATAAAGACAGATAGCACAGTTTGGCGGACAGTTTGTTACCGTTTTTCTCCATTGGTTTGGCTCATTTCTTGAAACTGAGATGTCATTCTCAAAACATGGACAAATCCCAAAACTAATTTGCAGTTCCTCAAAAAATGGCATTCATCATTGCTTTCATCACATTTCAAATGCTTTTGTACATGTCTCAATCATTAAGTACATCCTTGCAAATGGGTATCCTACAGTTAACACAATCAGCTTACATTTAGTAGAATTTTCAACTGAATGTACCTTGCTGATCTATCCCAATTGGTTGATTTTCAGTGTAATAGTTGTCCTGAAAACATGTCAGCACATTTTCTTCATATAAGTCATCAATGAACGAACGTGTGAATGTCCCATGTGATCATGACGAATCATATGACTGCAACCAGATAATGGTTGAATTACAGTTTTTCTCGATTGTTTTGGCTCATTTCTTGAAACTGAGATGACATTCCTATAACCATTGGGTCATTTGGACAAACATTCTTACACTTCTGCACAACAGTTCAGATAACTAGCAAAATGTCATATACCTCCCAAAACACCTCATTCTTGCATCAGCACTAAACCGTCTGACATATAAATAGTCAGTACCATCAAAATGGCATAGATCCTTCTCAATTGCTTTGGCTCATTTGCATTCATTTAGTCCTTCTGTCAAAATAAACTGGATGGTTCAGCATAACTACATGGATCCTCATCACTCGCTCATATCACCACAAAAACAGTTTACGCATGTGTCAAAACTAAATTTCTTCCCCACATATATCATCAGTACCCTCAAAATACATTGTCCCTTTGCCATTGTGTAAGCACTGCCAGTCAAAATGGTTAGGTGTTTTATCTACGTTCAGCTAACAGATTTCGACTATGTATAAAAATGAAAAAGTGAGTGAAACTATTGAAGTTTGACAACACAGATAATTTACCAAGGACATTTATCAGTAACTTTCTTTACTGTAAATTCATATACAGAAAGTAATGCCCATATATCACAGGTTTCTCATGGGTTTGGCTCATTTCTCAAAACAGAGATAACATGGACAAATGCCAAAGCAACTAGCAATTGTTCAAAACAGAATGTCATTTGAAAAAATGTCATGAAATTAGCCAAATAACATGGAAACTGTAGTATACACGGTTGTAAAATTATTTTCTACTAACTAGTAAAGTTACAATACCATCTGACCTGTTGAACACTGTCATGAATTTACTATGTAATGAAATTCTTAAAATATGATGTCCTTGACAGTTTTGGGAACTACGTAGACCACTTTGGGGAGCAACCGCTATTCCGACATACCGCTATTCCGACAACCCGCTGTCCCGACATGTCGCTATTCCGACTGCCGTTATTCCGACACTTTTTATCCCCACGCATCATTGCTTCATACTGACATTCACACGGATTATTTTTTATATTGCAGCAGGGAATATGCATGAGTCTTGACACCAACAAGGCGATTGCACTGGAGAGGGCACACAAACTCAACTTAAATTTCACTAGCATTGGGCCAGTTGGCAGGTGTTGAAGAGCCAGCTGCTTGTATGCACGGACGAACGAACTGAAAGAAAAAAAAGCAGCCAGCCAACGTGCTGCACGCATCTACATATAGCCAAGTTATCGACTGAAAACATTGTGTTTTATCAGCAAACCCGAAGAGGATTTCCCCTACTCAAATTGGGTAACGATGTGATGACTATAATGGCTGTGCAGTACGGTAACAACGATTCTGAGATTTGAACTGTATTGCGTTGTTTTCCTGCGCTTTCAAGGGAATTTACACCTTCCCTATAGGCTATGTGGGAGTGTGCGATACATCCACTAGCCATTTTGGCCGGTGATGGAAAAAAGCGATAAAGCCCTGCATGCACTTTTATTGGGACTTCTCATGAGCATATCGTTCTCTGAAATGTTTAATTTGACCCTCGACTGTAGCCTAGCCTACTTGGAGATCCACCACCATTTTTCAGCAGAGGTAAAAGTGAAAGTGATTCGATGCTGCGATGCTGCGATGCTGCGCATGTCATCGCATTGGGTCCCAGGCTTGACTTCGCAACTGGGCATGAAACGGTTTTGCAAGCGCAATGCCCTTTGTGTTTACTTATAAAGTAAAAATAAAAACCTTGAATTGCTTCTCGACATCAGCCAGCGTGAGTCAAGTGATAGGGAAGCAACTTGATTGGGGAGAACGCCGTGGGTGACGAGAGCGCAAGTGTAAGAGGTGAAATTTAAACCACGGGTTCTATTGGACACTTAGTGACACGATTCAGGAAAGACAGACAAAGGGAGTGACGGTTATGGTAGTTTATTTCTCACAATTCATGATTTAAAATACAACATTGAAAATATAAATAAAATACAAAAGTGTGTCAACCAACAGGGGTATAAAGTGCTGTGTGTGTAGGCCTAATTAATCACAATCTGGAGTTACCAGAGGACCGTACAAAAGTTAAGTTTCACAAGTCACACCACTGCAATCTATAAATAGGGAAAATCACAACAATCCATAGTCATTTCATCTCATCAGTGCCCGAAAGGCAACCACGGCAAACTATAATAACTGACACTCATTAATGCCCGAAAACACGTTGCACACTGGGCCACACCAATTACAGTAGGATTCACTACACCATAAAGTAGACCTAACTGTTGTACAGTCCTCCTATGTAGCCTACTCAGCGGAGGTGCCCAAATGCCACCACTACACAGTACCGCTGAGTCACACGCGCATGCAGTCACACACACACACGCACGCACACACTCTCACACACACATGCACACAGTTCAACAGCGGGGGAGAAATAATCAATCCCCCGAAAATGCAACAATCCAAATTCCCGTGCTGCTGCTGGCCTGTCAGCCACTGCTGCCGGACGTGGGCTCTTCAATTACTTATTGCAGCTATAACACGCGCAATACCCAAATGCAACTTACAGTTCCCAAAGCGACCGGCCGCAGTCTTAATCTTGGGTAGGTCTGCAACGCGAGGATTTGTCTGGCTGCTATTGCCATTAATATGTGTCAATAAAGAATTGTTAGGTATTTGAGTCTGTTTATCTTCCACTCAGCAGAGTAGCCTAACACAAGTGCGTTCACACAGTAAATTTGCCAGTGTTAATTTGGCAGTGTTAAGGCTTATTAACACCATTGGAGTAATTCCAACACCAAATGGAGTGAGATGCTCTCCAGTGTCAGTGACAAATGAAGTTGTTAAATTGTGTGGAGTTAGAAGTACTCCAGAGAGCCCCCGCCTCCTCGAGGTGATGGAGTTTGTCTGCGCCATTGTATGCCCTAGTAACAGAGAACGTAAAGAGAACGTTTGACTTTTGGTTCTCTAAAGGTTGGGGTTATTACCAAACCAAAATCTACCACCTAGAAACGTTCCCTTTGGTTACAGTAAAAACCAAGCAATTCCTCCAGATTTAATCATTTACACAATCTTTTTTTTATTATTCCATTTCATTCATTTAACTCAACTTGGTTGGGTTGATCTAAGGTTTGGCTGTGCACACAACATCACAGAAAAGATGTGTTGAGTGAAAGAAATAACTTGAGAACTTGTTACACCTTTGCCGGTAACAAGCAGGCCCCTCACAACCAATCTGTCCATCAGCGCCTGGCCAAACCTAATTACTTAGGACTGGTATATCATGACTCAATTGCTTGCACCTGAAAAACTCCTAATCAATCTGGTCACATGGTACTCTTGAGCCTGTATATAAACCTGGACTGTCACAGTGCTTTAAATATTTGCCTGCCTGCTGGCTGGTCAGTATGGCACAGCATAGCGCTTGTTTACCTGCTTTGCAAGCAAGCTAAAGGCGCTTTTGGCTTATGGCATTTGTTAGCTACATCTTGTGCCTTGCTTTGTGAGCTAGTCAGTAACAGCACATGTTACATTGTTTGCTCCATTGTGCACTTGATGTTTGCAAGCAAGCTAAAGGCGCTTTTGGCTTATGGCATTTGTTAGCTACATCTTGTGCCTTGCTTTGTGAGCTAGTCAGTAACAGCACATGTTACATTGCTTGCTCCATTGTGCACTTCAAGTAGATGGTATGGTTATAATTTAAACTTTATTAAGGAAAACATTTGATATTAGTCCCCACTAGACTGTGTTCATACATGCTCAGCTGAAATTTCTCTCACATTGTAGTGCAGTACAGCATAGACTGATATGTAAAATATAGACTTTTTACATGTTTTCAGCAACTTTAAACATTATCTGAAGAGAGCAGTGTGGCAAACTGATGCCAGGCGCAGGGTGTTTCAGTCATGGTGGAGGATGGGAGGTGCTTAATTACCATGATCAGGGTACCTCAACTATGGTGAGAGATAGTGGGGCAGGACCAAAACACATTCACAATAATAAACAAAGTTGGGGGAACATCAGGAGCATGTCTAAGGAACCAAATATGCAACCAACAAGGTTAAGGGAACCATATGGGAATGGCAAGGGAACAAACATGACATGAACAGGAATAAAGTGACGGTGAGAGAACAATAAGGGAACGGAATGGGAACTACACATATAACATTCTAGGAACGAAAATTAAACTTTCCTGCCAACCAAGTGAGAACGGATAAATAACCAAACATGACTCTCTGGGGACGTACCCAGAACTAAACTGGAACCAAGGGCTTGTGTTCCAGGAACCTGCTTAGAACTAAAAAATGTTAGTAGGGTGCTCCCCGAAACTGCTTTACTCTTTATAGTGTTAGCTTAACACTATAAATCTAACACCAGTGTTTAACACTGATCTGGAGCAGGACCAAATAGACACTAGAACAGTGTTAATTTTAACTCTTAAAGTGTTATTTTAACACTACACAATTTACTGTGCAGTTGAATGGTGCGTGGAAGTTAGCGCGGGCCTGGGATCCTGGCACGGCTACACACGCGCACGCAGCGTAATTGCCAACATCGGAAGAAAACCATGTGTAACACAAGGCTGATTGAGTTCTCTCTCTCTATTGCAAGCGCGTAATAGCCTACATAGGCTAATAAGTAATATTACAGCAGAAGGGGGTGTCATTTTACAGGTAGGCCTAGGCTAGACCGACTGTTCACGCATCACAAATGAACCGATATGGGCTATGTCCCATGCATGCACGTCAGACTGTGGCAGAAAGTCATCCATTCAATTTACAAAGTTCTGTAGTTATGCGCCCAAGTTGGTGCTTTTTGTATAGGTCTCAGGATTTAAGTCTCATTATTAAAAAAAACCATATTAATTATTTAAATTTAAATTTAAAATATGTCACAGGTGGGAGGTGCGCGTTTGCAAGCGGCACCCCCTCTTATTACCAACTCCCCCGAGGAACGTTGTACACACCAGAAAACACCAAGACACCAAAGTCATTTCATTCAAATATTTATTTTCCATTTGAGAACATAGTCCTGTGTGCATGTGTGTGTGTTTGAATAGAACCAGTCCATTCACGCTCTGTCGTCTGTCCAGTGAGACACCGCGAGTCGGCTGTGCCAGCTGCAGCGATAGAGCGAGAGAGAGCGCGAGAGGGTGAGAGAGAGCTGAAGGCGGCATGCACCGCGGGTAGGGGGCTTGCTTTTAGTGAAGGCTATGGCGGCCAGGCGTGGGCACTTAACTCTTCGTTTGTGAGCGTCCTCATCCACCAACTTCCCAACGATGCGGCCGTGCGTCTCGCTCGCTCTCCGGTGTGTCACCGTCCAGCACCTGCACATAAAAAACCCACACCCATCCTATTGGCCCAATCACCTTCCTCCCTTCTCTCGCTGGCACCTGAAATCAATGTAATCAGTGAGTGCGTGAGTTCTCAATTTGTCACCCCGTGACAAATAAATCCACTGCACCTTCCCTCAGCCCTGAAAGGCCGCTGAGAGTTGGGATCTCTCCGTGGAACCGGCGGTGGATGAACAAGTCATTTCAATGAGATGGATTGAGTGTAGGCTATGGCGTGCAAAACGGGGAATTAGAGGCGGGACCGACTTCAGATTAATAGGCCTATTGTAGCCTAAATTTATGTCTGGATTGGTAAGACTTGCCTTTTGGAATTTCTCACAGTTTGCTTTTGTTTTGCCTCGGTTTGGACACGACAACGGCTCTTCTCTCTGGAACTTCAAAATAAGGACAAGGGTTGTGCTCCATCATGTCGCTGGATGTTTTGGTGGACCTTACATTGTTGCGATATAATTCGATTGAGTAACTTGGAATGTAGGTAACAAAGTTTATCTCTTCAAAGCAGTAACGTGGGAAAGTGTCTCACATCGCTGATTTCAGCACCACACCCGCGTGGATAGCTCATTTAGATTTAAGAGCCTTATATGGACATGGAGGGAAACGTCGGCTGCCCTGATGACAGCGCTACACAGTAGAGTGGCAGCATTCTCAGAATGGTTCAATATAGGCCTATAGGCTACTTAAAAAAATGTCGGAATAGCGGCATGTAGGAATAGCGGCGGACGGTGGAAAACGTGTCGGTATTCCGACAATAGACATTAACGTCGGAATAGCGGCATGTCGGAATAGCGCCACGTAACCGACCACTTTGCATATGATGACTTACACAATGAAATAATGCTGACGTGTTTTGGGGAGGGCAACCATTAGACTGAGAATTGTCTAATTCGTTTAGATAAGCAAGGTGAATTTATTTGGAAAATGTGCTGAATGTATGCTGAATGTGTCAACTGAAGGGTATTTGTACATATCCATCTGCAGAGATGTACTAAACATTTGAGACATGTACAAAGCATTTGATATCTGATGAAAGCAATGAAAAATGCCATTCTGTTTTGGGAAATTGCAAGTTGGTTTGGGGATTTGTCCGTGTTGTTTTGAGAATGTCATCTCAGTTTCGAGAAATTAGCCAAACCAATCGAGAAAAACTGTAACGTGTGAATCTCCTATGCCATGTGACCATAACGACTCATGTGAATGCAACCTGGCAATTGTTAGATGGATAAATACCAGTGCATGTGGACTACTGCTTAATTTCCCTCAAAAATGTTGTGGTGAAAGAAGCTCCTCTCCAAGGAACGAAGATGCAGAGATACAGCACTCAACAGGCATTGGAAATGATCCACACACACACACACACACTCACACTCTGTGTCTCAAGTGACAGCTGTGAGCTGCTAACAGCCACATTTCCACAACAAAAGGAGTGTCCGCAGGGGGTCCAAAGGGTCAAATGACCCCCTTGTGGGGCTTTTAGGTAAAAAGGTCAATTGACCCCTCCGTGGTAGTTCTAGTGTTAAGTCTTCAATGATTTTAGGCCTGTTGCCCTGACATCTTTAGTTACGAAGTGTTTTGAAAGGTTAAGGAAAAGGTCCATCTTACTTAGTACAGAAAAGTTTCTGGACCCTCTACAATTTGCTTACAGGTCTCAACGGGGAGTAGAGGATGCCACTGCCACTCTACTGCACATGATTTTTAAACATCTTGAGGGCAGCCGCACATATGCAAAGATTTTATTTGTAGATTTCTCATCTACTTTCAATACTATTCTACCTCACATTTTAGTTGATAAATTGATAAGTAATTTTAAGTTGGACCATGGTTTAGTGGGGTGGATTCTGGATTTGTTTTAAACCAACAGAACACACAAAATAACAACCTCCACAGGATCACCCCAGGGATGTGTTTTGTCTCCTCTGTTCTACATCTTGTATACCAATGATTGCTGTAGCCAGCATGAAAACCGGCACATCATTAAATTTGATTTAATAATTCTTAGCCTTCTTTATGGTAACGAATCAGACCATGGCCCTGTTTCAGATTATTTTATTGCTTGGTGTGACAGTTCTTACCTGCACCTGAATGTTACCAAAACAAAAGATATGGTCATTGACTTCAGGCGCAACCCCCACCCTGCTCTGACCACTACTATCAAGGGGCAGGCTGTGGAAGTGGTAGTCTCGTACAAGTACTTGGGCAGTTGGATCGACAACAAACTTAATTTTAACAGAAATACAGAACACATGAAAGAAAAGTCAACAGCATCTCTTCTGCTTACGCAAACTAGCTAAATTCAATGTGGACAAAACAATGATGACACTTTTTTATAGGGCCTACATTGAATCAGTTTTATCTTTTCTGTATGTTGCTCATTTAATAATCTCAGCGTGAAAGCAAGGAATTCTCTCATGAAGATTGTTAAGGTCAGTGGCAAAATTATAGGTGCTCAGCAAAGCAGCCTCACTGACCTGCACAGGAAAGCCACCCTGAGAAAGGCAGAGTCTATTTTTTCCGTTAGCGCCCACCCTCTCCACTCAGAATTCCAGCTTCTACCCTCCGGTTCACGTTTTAGGGGTCTTACACACTAGAGTGTGGCTCGGGCCGGTTTTTTCTGTCCGTGCCCGGCCCTCAGCCGACAGAAAAGTGATCGACCCCGACCCGAGCCCGAGCCGAATTAAAATGTTTGTGTCCGAACTCGTCCGATGCCCGATACCACTGTAATAACAACAGAACCTGTGCGCAAGCAAGATTTTCTATGTGGGCTCCACCATACTCAAAATAGCACGTGATAAATAGCCAGGATAGGCAAAGACGTTAGGATGAGGCAATTTGCAGTAGCCTACAGTCATTTAGTTACGCACGCATAGTAGGCTACACACACACACACACACACACACACACACACACACACACGTGACAGCGCACCTTATGTTTCTTTCGGTTAGACCAGAGATGTTGGGTGCGGTGATCGAATGCATGGGAGGGGCGTGAGAGGATAAGAAAGGCGAAAACTAACGAATAGGCTACGTTTTGGATGCAGTCAGTGCGGCTACCGAAGCATTTGTTACGTTACTGTTAGTGCAAAAATCCCCGCGAGCCATGGTGAAGATGCCGCTCCTTGAAGGATGGGCTATAAGTTCACCCCGAAGAACAGTAGCCTGTTCGGCCCTCCAAGAGAATGTCATTTCCCCTGATGTCCATGCGGTCAATATAAAATCAGGAAAGGTTGCACGCGCATAGTTACAATTGTAGCCTACAGTAAAAGTGACAAGAATTAAGAACCTACGTGAAGGACATGAAATGTCACAGCGGACAAAATAGTAACAGGAAACCTCTTCGCCCCTACCTTAGGCAACTCCACGTAGCGTGTGCGTCTTCTTTAATCCATATTATGCTCCTTGCTACTCCATGCTGGAAATGTAATCCTTGGCGAGCAATGCAGTGACAAACTTCGTCATTTTATGTTCAACATTTAAGACAGCATCGAAGGCATGCTAAAACATGGCCTACACTAGGCCTACAACAAAAGACCACGCGTTCACTGACAACTGTTGATTTGGCGCTTATTAAGAAAGCAAGTTGACTCGGCATTCCTGCTCGGCTGACTGGGAGTGAGCGTCCATGTTGCCACTGGTAACTGGCGCGTGCATACAGCCAATAATAATCACTCGCAGGAGTAGCCTACCAACATTTTCAGTTATGCATATTCAATTACTTATTTTTTAATCACAAAACTGCCGTTTGCATGAACTGAAACGTTTCCTCTGGTTGCTTACACTTTTCACAATGTCTGTTTGCTTCAAGCCCGAGTCCGACAGATATTCTATTTTTTTGTCCGAGTCCGGCCCGGCCCGTCGGGTTCCGACCCGGCCCGTCGGGCTTCGGTCGGGTTGCCATGCTCTGATACACACCAAGGTGGTAAAGCGTCGCGGAACGGCCGCGTTTTTTACCGGCGTCGGTGAAAATACATTGAAACCTATCTGTCCTTACACACCAACCGGCGGTAGTCGGGCGTCAGCGGCACGGGAGCCGGCTCTGCGCCGCGCTGCATTTGGAAAATAGAACTCCAGCGTATTTTTCACGCCGGCAACCGGCGGTGTCTCATTCAAATGAATGGCAAAGTAGCACGCTAGCTTTAGCTGTGGTGAGGGTTTTGAACAGGACTGGCCGCGCACGCCGATGCTGTCAGTGTGCAAGGCAGAAAAAAGCATGCCGGCCAAAACTAAGCAGAAAGACCGCGTCCGTCCTGCGACTGTTCCGTTCCGCCTTGGTATGTTTTGGCCCTTAGGTTCCCCTCTGTGAAAACTAATAGGTTTAGGTTTTCTTTTGTCTCCAGTGCCATCTCCTTGTTAAATTCCAATCCTAATTGATCAGTTGGCTAGATCACTGGTGTGTTTTTATGGCATTTTATGGTGTGATGTGTAATTTTATTTTGTTTTATCTAACATGATGTTTCTTATGCTACTTTTAACCCTAATTATGGTCCTTTTAAACCCTGCACTTTATGGTTTGTCCTGTTATCTGTTGTCTACATGTTGTTGACTTGCTGCACACTTCATTGCCCCTTTTGGGGATAATAAAAATTGAAACTTGAACTTGTTTACTGTGGGTGGCGTGCGCTGCTGGACAATGGTGTTGTGCGAAGTAGAATGACGAAAAGTTAAGAAGTGCACTAGGTAGACAGAGAATAGGAGTCGATAAAAAGAGACTAAAGCCGGGCAGACACTGTGCGATATTTTCACTCGTGGGTCTTAAGCTTCTGCTCACACTGCACGATGGAATTTCACTGTTTAAAAGTTCACAACTCACGACTCACGTCCTCACACTACACGAGCCGACAGACGGATGCGAGCAAAATGCTTCCACCGTACGACGCGACAGGCATGATTCCCCAGTCTACAGAGGAGGGAACATGCGCACCTGAGGTGAAGATGAGGTCACGCTCAACAGCGAATTGCACAGCCCTACTAATTTGTGTATGTGAAGTGTCAAGCGCACCTGAGGTGGAGATGAGGTCACGCTCAACAGCGAATCGCACGGCCCTATTAATTTGTGTATGTGAAGTGTCAAATCGGGTCGTAGCACTGCTTTAACTGTGCGATTTACGCACGAGCCACGACCAGAATTTCAAACCGTTTTGATTTTCTTGCGACCCTGCGATTGCACGATCGTGAGGCGAAATCGCTTGTCGTTACCCCATGTACACTGCACGATGCGAGACTCACGATTGACCTGCGATTGAGCAAGAAATCGGCCCGACTCTCAAAAAGTCGTGCGAGTGCCAAATCGGGGCAAAAGTTGCACAGTGTAAGCCCAGCTTTACATACAGACGTCACAAACAGCCACGGGTATGAAATACAACTGTGAAAACCAATGTCACTTCTCTGCAAACATGTGTCAACTTGACATGGATGTAGACCCTGGCAATTAGTCAAAAATACCGTAGGTCTAGTAGTGATAATCCTAAATGGCTACGCAGCTATTTTACTTGTTTTGGGGAAAGCAACATAGATTAGCATTTTCTGACCTGGGGTCTGTCTCCCGATAACTACAAAAGTTAGCCGACGAAAGACAGACTTAACACACAACTCAGACCAAACAAAGATCCATCAACGACTGTATCTCGAAACCGGCCAACCAACGTCATCAGATGTACGCACTTACGACAAGTTGCAACTAAGTATGTTCTTAGGCACGAGGAAGTCTTCGGAAATGCTTGTAGTGTCTCGCCTCAGATCGGGTGCATTGACCGCTAAGCAGTGACGCGTCATGAGTGACGACGCCGTCATGATTGATGTGGCCTTTGTCTACACAATCATGTCTCCGAAATCATCCCTCTTCAACAGTGGAAGCCATATAATGCATTACGTGTCATAAGATCTTATTTTTATTTCGTTTTTGTAGAATCCACTGATCAAAACGCTTCAGCTACTGCAACTGCAGTGTTTAACTGGGAGTGGTTAACACCCAACTGAGCTGCGAGAGCATGAGTTCAAATCCTGATGTGTCAAATATAATCACTGGTTTCTAATTTTCAGTTACTATCCATGATATAATTTTGACACTATGTTGTCCTATTGGGAAACAAAGATACAGTACACCCCACTACAAAACAAAGGGGAACAAGCTAACCATACTAATCGTTCAATCTCTGAACGTCTTATGAACGAGCAACCCCCATTTTCATTTCGAGCAACAGCAGAGTCGTTCGCTTCTGCGTCAGATGAACGACTAACGACCTTCCTTGTAAACATTTGAATGTTGTGTGTAAGGACGATCCCGTCGAGAAAGAGTTCAGTCGTTTTTAAGAATAACGTTGCAATCGTCGGGCGGAATTCTCCCATCCGCTTAAGTAAAAAAAAGCGCAACAGCGCCTCCGCGCTTACTCAAGTCAGTGAGTAAGCGGGGCTTACGCGGGATTTCATCAGTTGCGCACTTTGGGTGGGGCCAGGTCAAAATCAGGGAGTTTCCCATGTTAATCAATCCTAAGCGGATTCTCCCATCCACTTACGCGCGTTTGCCTTTACATGCATCAAAGGGCTGTAGTAAGGTCAAGCGCCACTATGAGGTAAAATGTAATATTGCATTTGATGCTCGCTTGGCTCGCATTTTGAACATGTTACACGGTATGCTTTGTTGATGTTCCTTACCGTCAGCGTGAGTCCAAATCGAAATTCATTCACAGTTCCACATAAACATCCTGCATTAATTGTGACAAAATATGACCAGCCCAGAGCATGTTCTCATATCGGTGAACTTACAAACAAAAGCAGGTAATTAATTAATCTATGAGGATCATCAATCATGTTGTCTCCACGGACGGTAACCAAAACCAAAAACACCTCGTTGCACCATGCACAAGTGGGCTAAATTGACAAGGCACGTCAGACTAAAGACCGCTGTTCCAGTCGTCCCAACAACCACCCAAAGTATGCCTATTCAAAAACAACCTTCACCATTTTTACTATGTTGTAGCCACGATGTTAAGTAAAGGGTTTTTATTGCAACTCCTCCACTTTTGTGATTTATTGGAACTCGTGCATATGTGCATGTAACCTATTAAACTTTCTGAACTGATGCCCGGCATACAAAACCACCACATACTGAGGTAGGCTACAGGTTGTCCTATCTGTTTTTGTAAGGCAGAAAATATTTCCTGAATGTCATTACAGCTAAACGTAAAAAGGTAGGCCTCCATAGGCTATCAGAGCATGTCTTTGGCATTTCGCTTCTGGTCTCTATTACACCACATCAGCTGCGCGTTTAAGTCCTGGCTTGGCATTGCATGCCCATGTCCAATTAATTCCAATGTTTGCGACAGAACATAAAGTCTCCGTTTTTTCATGACGATCGATTTCCTTGTTCATTCTTCAGCGTGCATGTAGTCTAAGTGTAATATGCTGACGGAAAGCTGAGATCCACATATTTCCAATGATATTAATGTCACGTTGGTGTACAGAGAAGCGGAGAAACACTTTTAAACGTCAGCAAATACTATGTGTTTGTTTAACTGTGGGAATGATCAGCAGGCAACACGCCAAACTCCATTTTTAACAAAACGTTTAATCATGTTTATTATTTCAATCAACCTGTTGCGCACCAAAACGCTCAGCTGAGTTCCCGCCAAAGGGACACATCGCGTTTCCATCTCATTATCTCACCTCCAACACTTGCCCTGTGTTTGTGAAAAGGAGCGGAGGTTAGATTTTGAAACGCTTTTGCAAGAGGACTTTTGGCACGTGGTTTTAAATTCAAAGTTAAAGTTCAGTGTTGGATCTCAATGGACTGCCGAGGTTTTCACATGGTTGATCTGAAAATCCATGCTCCATAGTTTCTTTGTAGTCACAACTGATGAACTTGGCTGAGACTCATCCCCCCATTTAGCATATATCACGCCTATGTTGGGTTACGGCGCTTAGGGTTAAGCGCGAGGGGTGTGGCGACGTTCCAGAGGGGAGAATACGCGCAAGATAAGACCGCGTAAAATATGCGTACATAAAACCGACTTAAGTGGAGACGGGAGAATTCCGCCCTTAGTTAGCAACGACACTGTTGAGAATCCCAGCCCAGAGCCGGTTCTGACCTGCATGGGGCCCTAAGCAAAAATATTCCCAGCGGCCCTCATAACAAAAATCAAGTCGTCGTCCTTTAATGTAAAAACAACAATGATTCAGTTTTGATACGTTGGACATGTGTAAAGTTGGGCATATGAAGTTCTATTTCACTCCTAGGTCTATAATAGCCTCGCGAGCCATCCTACGTACTTCCGCCAAAGGATTGGCTCCACTACTGGAGTCTGGCCTTTCTCTGTGAAGTGCCTGGAGCAGTAGAATTTTGATCGCAACGCCCCCTCAGAAAACAGCCAATAATCCAATACGCCCCCCACGTGGAGCGAAAGGGGGAGGACGCTCGTGACAATGACGTACACATCTGCGTCAGAGCCATTGGTCTGCGCTATGTTGTTGTTGAGTAACTGCCAGCGATTGGGTGAGAGGTGTCCAATAATTTCAAACCATAACTGAGTGCAAACTTCCTGCTTCCTACAATCGCTTCAGAGCAAACAAATGCCAGACCATGAATACGAAATGAAATGGTAGTATTATGGGATGGTCAGGACCAGGCTAGGTCTATAATGAATATTATGATGGGTTATTGTGAATATTGTGTTGTCATGGCACAAGTTTTATTCATTCACCAAAAGGTCTGCCAGCAGAGAGAGAAAAAAATAGAGAGAGAGAGAGAGAGAGAGAGAGAGAGAGAGACCCTTTGCAATCACACTGTGGCCTTCAGTTGCACATGCTAAATGAAACTTATAGGTAGGCCCTACTTTCAAAACAACTATATCAAAACATTGGGAGACAGACAGACAGGTCCTAATTGCAGCCTCACATACGCTTGAGCGCACACACACACACACATACCCTTCCTCTCTCACACTCTCTCCTGATTTTTTAACGTGTAAATCGTCAGTCACATCTGGCAACCATGGGTGCAACTTGTGGGAGGGAGTGTTTGTGCAGCAGTGAAATACCAAACCTTTCTCTCTCTCTCTCAAAAGAAATCTCGAGTGCTTCTTTATTTGTTTATCTTCCAACTTTGAGTTTATTCACTGACAAAGTTAAGCATATAATTCTGCCGTCTGTTGATTTAGCTCCATTTCCTTGTTCCTCTCTCTCTGACTGATGGAATTTGTGGGTTGGGACATCAGTTTTTTTGGTGTTTGTGTAGCAGTTAAATACCAGTGACCCAGTGAGTGTTGAACACTCAACAGAGAGGGCATCTTACACCCAGACACAGACACTCAGTCACCTCCTGAAGAACAGATCGTATTCTGTGACAGTGCCAACGATGCTAAAGTGTGTCCAGATTCCAGTTTTCCAGCTAGCAGTCCTGCTGCTTCCAGCCTCTCTGGGCTCCGACCTGTACCTGCCACTGGACTGTGCGGACATCCACCATCACGAGAGCAGCAAGCCCAGCGGGGTGTACAACATCTTCCCTGGAGGACCCAACGCCCCCCTCAAGGTTCATTCCTTCACTTTTTTTAAATCCTAGCTACCTAGCTCACTTTAAAACTTCGCCAACTTGTGTTATTTTAACCGTTAAAGCACACCGAGTTGCATGTTTATATGAATTGTGCTGTACAAATAGTTATATTATTGGAATATGTATGTTATAATATCTGCTGTTAATGGAACTGGCCATAACATCATTTTTCCTGGGAGGCCCAACACCCCCCTCAAGGTTCATTCCTTGATTGTTTTTATACTTTGACCTGGCAACCTGGTTTACCTTAAAGCTTTGCCAAACTTTTACTTTTTTTATTTTTTAAGTTTTATTCAATTTTGTTAAAGGTACACTTGTGTAAGATTTTTAATTGTTTATTTCCAGAATTCGTGCTACAAATCCACTAATGTTACCTTTTTCATGAATACTTACCACCACCATCAAATTCTAAGTATTCATGATGACTGGAAAAATTGCACTTTTCATACATGAAAAGGGGGATCTTCTCCATGGTCCGCCATTTTGAATTTCCAGAAATAGACATTTTTAGCTGCAAAAAAGACTGTACTTGGGGCATACTAGAAAACATTAGTTTAAACTTTCATGAAAAGATCACATTTGGCAAAAGGCAGCCCAGTTTCAATGAGCAGCATAATTGCAGTACCTTTTTTGAGTATTTCCTGCACAGTGTACATTCAGTACTTGTAGTTCAAGTAGCCTGGGCGAATAGCCGACTTTTGACTCCGTCAATCAGTCTGGCAAAAGCCATGCGGGTCATTCCACGCCAAATCAACAAGTGCCCGCGCACTTAGGTCTCAAAAAATTCTGAAAATATTACCAAGTGTACCCATGGTACTTAAGAGAAACACTGTAAATTTATTTGAATGTAAGATGTATACTCTCCGTGTTACAGCCAATTTTACTGGGGGAGGGGGGTGCCCATTTTGTTCACAATCTTTTTTTTGTCAAAGTTCACAAGCCCCTAGCTCAATAACTAAACCATGTAGGAAGCTCACATTTGGCATGCTGGTACATAGACAGGAATAGTTTGTTGCTAAACTGTCAGTTTTGGTCATATTGTGCTTTATTAGCATGGCTGTTACGTTATAGCGTTGCAAAAACACACAAATAACAAAACGTAAGTGTGAATATAGTTACCTTAACCAATCAGTAACAGAGTTCCCGGGTCAGTTCTATGTCACCACTCTCAACTGTTTGCTGATTGGCGAAACACTGAGAGAACCGAGCTCGAGGCTTTTGCCAGACGATGTGCGGAGCCAAATTCTTTGGGTGGAATACATGAACTATGCCATACAAATAAAGTTGTTATATCATTCTTTGGTAACACTTTATTTTAGGGATACATCTATTAGCACTAATACATACAATGTGCCTGTATAATTAACTTGTAAGGCATGTACAAAGCAAAATCAAACATTTGTTAGGCATGTATTCGCAAATGTCTTTTTCATGCGCAATAAGGGATTTATTACCAATTTTACCTTAGTAAGGACCTAGCAGGCCTTAGCGTTTGCTTAGAACATGCCTTACAAGTTACTTATGCAGGCATTAACATTGTATGTATTAGTGCTTATAGATGTATAGATGTTACCCATTCTTTTATTCTACATGATAAGGTCTACTGCGACATGGAGACCGATGGTGGGGGCTGGACTGTGTTCCAGAAGAGGATGGATGGCTCGGTGAACTTCTACAGGAGCTGGGAGAGCTACAAGCTGGGCTTTGGGGACATCGCAGCGGAGTACTGGCTAGGCCTGGACAACATGGTGCTGCTGAGTCTGAGAAGGAGGAATGAGCTAAGGGTGGACATGGAGGACTGGGATGGAAACAAGGCGCATGCTCAATACTCCTCCTTCTCTGTGGACCCCGAGCAATTGGACTACACATTACACCTGGGGACTTATGTCGGGGGTGACGCAGGTGATGCTTTGAAGAACCACAATGGCATGAAGTTCTCCACCTATGACAAAGACCAGGACACCAATGAAAGTAACTGTGCTAGCCAGTATATGGGTGGTTTCTGGTACCTGAACTGCCATGATGCCAACCCCAACGGCCTTTACATACCCGACTCGAGCTCTCCGTACAGCAGTGTGTTTGTCAGCTGGGACACTTGGAAAGGGACTAGTTACTCTCTGAAGACCATCTCGATGAAGATGAGGGCACTGTCCAAGTGTAGCAGTTAGATATCCTGATTGACTCCCACACCTAAAGGTGGCTTTCCATGCAAAAAAGAGAAGAATAGGCTGTATAAAACTTAAAAAGCGAATCAATGGCTATATAAGTCAACACACAAAATAAGAAATTAGCCACAATAAGGCACATGAGAAAGTACACATGCATATATAATACACAATGCTTATAATTTGCATATACTGCATACTGTATATGTATACAAAAATAATACATGGGCAACTTTTATATTATTTGCCATAGTTATTTCTATTTCTTTCTTGTATGGACTGCCAAGCCATGTTCCCCTTTGTTTCCCAGCATTTATTTTATTTTATTGTTTCTTATTCCAATACCTTTGCAGTAGTTGCAACAGAGAAGTGGTACCAGTATCCATCTAGGGCTGTGTTTCCCAAAAAACCTTAAGTAGTACTTAAGCCTAAGTAGTACTTAACTATGAGGGCCCCCCTAGGCAATATACCACATCACTAAAAGTTTATGTATGCAATCATTTTATAGCCCTACGTACAATACTTTTTTCATGCACATGCAAATAAAATGGTTACGCTAAGAGCATTCGCAAGGTAAAATAGTGTATGTATAGACTTTTAGTGATGATGTGAGACCTATGTCTAATATATTGCCTAGGCGGCCCCTCACACTTAAGTACGTACTACTTAGGCAGCCTAGGTTGCTTAGCATGACTATTCTGCTTTGTTATCCTGTGTTTAACCTTTCTAGATCTGTCTGGTCCTCTTTTGTAACCGTTTCAATATTAAAGAACATTTATTGGATAATAATAATAGTAATAATAATAATAGACCTTCAAAATCCTTATTCTCATTCCCTATTGTGTACTTTGTGACATTATCCACTGTCACAGGGCCCATTACAATAAAACATGATTAAAATTGTGTTTTTACAGTTTGCGGATAAGTAGCGGGTATGTTTTCAGAGTCACCACATTTATGAGTAGTAATGAAGGCAGCACAAAGAGTCCTTTCTGGACCCGGCAATTACACAATGCCAGGTTAAATATCCACTTATCCCACACAAACACGCAGGCTGTGCCTACACAAGCGAGACAAATATTTCTCTGTCTCAATATCCCACTCTCTGCCTCTCTTTCTTGCTTTCTTTATAGACATTTTAGAACGAGAGATCGCTCATTCTCCCTCTCATCTCTCTTTCTCTACTATTTTGTATCCACCTCTCTCTCTTAAACCCAGTCTCCCTCTTCCACCTCTAATCCTTCAACACCCCCCCCCCCCCGGACCACATTGACACCTTTATCACTCGTCACTTCACTGGAACTGTCAAGCATGTCTGTGGGTTGAAAGACTAATCTGGGTAATTTAAAACAGATGTCTGTCTGTCTGTCTGTCTGTCTGTCTGTCTCTCTTTCACACAGACACACACACACACACACACACACACACACACACACACACACACACACACACACACACACACACACACATACATGGAAGAAAGATAGATATAAAGAGTAAAGGACAAATCAATTACTGTAGCTGTTGTCTCTCTCTTTCTCTCTCTCTCACGCACACACACACTCACACACACACACGCTGCTGCAGGATTCTGTGTATCTCAGCAGCTCTCCGTCTCCCTCTAGAGTGCCTGATTTGCATTACAGGAAGAAGAACGTCCCCGTAAAAGCTGCAACAAAGTCAGGCCTCATTAACCCCTTAGCGCAGAACCTACACTACCGGTCAAAAGTTTGGGGTCACCACACTTTCCTCCCACAATGCTTCTTTCTGACAGTTAAGCTGATTCCTTTTCAATTTCTGTTCTGGTATAAAATAGAGTTATTGTTCCCTGAAATTAATGCATGCAACAAATAAGCAATTTGATATTGGAAAAAGTAACTGTTGAATGGATTTACTTGTATAGAAAATGCATAGAATAGACCAAAATGTATCACTTACTTTTGACTAAAAAGTGTACCTTTACTAAGGTAGTGTCTAGTCTGGTGTACTAATCAAAGTGTAGACTCCTTTGGCATTAATAATAGCCAGTTGTGGTTCTACAGATTCATTCCCGGGATGAGATGAGGTCCAGAATTGCCCATGAGCTCTATGAGCCCCATGCATGCAAAAGTTGATGTCTGCTCCTGTCAATCCATACAATGCTGGATGATATACACATCATTTGAAAGAGGAGAATCTACACTTTCCAACGATGTATGGCACTGGCTTGCACACTAAAACATCGCTGAGACAATGGATCGTGCATTCATAAGTAGGTTCATTCTGATGGCTAGAAAATCATGCAGCTACTTTGACTTGAATTTGTGGATGAGGTGGCAACTCAACAAATGTCATACACCTACCATTGGAAAGGGCAGACACTGAGCTTTCCAATAGTCCCATGCATTCTCTGATAAACCAAAGAAATGTCTGTAGAAAAATGGACTAAAACACGTATTTCTATGTAATAAATGGGTGAAAAAGCTTGGTTAGATTTCACTCTTCTGTCCAGTTTAACCAGTGTTATGGGTAATCAAACCTTTTTTCACCTGTGGCTGTTCAGTACTTTCCATTATTCCATTTCAAGCTATTTAAAAGATGAATTGAATTGTAAAAAATAACTGGAAAAATGAAGATGACCCCAAACTTTTGAACGGTAGTGTATGTTATAACCTTACTGTCACCAAAATTGTTATGTCTATGTCTTAATCTGGCTCTCGGTACTGTCATAGCAATGTTGTTATGATGTAGTTGAGTCTTTTCAGCAAATAGTGAATAGGCCCGTCCGCGACCCCATCTGCAGTAAGAGGCTACTGAAGTCTGTGTGGTGGTATTTCTTATCTTTAAGTTAAGAGGACAATCATTGGCTAGTGATGAAAATCGTTAATTTATAGGCCTGAATTTAGTGTAATGTAACTCGTATCTATACGTGCTGCTGCACCTTAAGTATTGGTAACAAGGGCCCTGAATGCAGTGTAATGTAACTTGTATATGTGTAAAAGTATTGGTAACAAGGACTATTGGTAACAAGTATTGGTAACAACAAGTATTGGTAACAAGTATTGGTAACAAGTAGAGATGTACAGGATCCAAGATCCGGTTCCGGATCCGGCAGGATAATAGGCAGGATCTTAAGCAGTGGATCCGGTATCCGGCAGTTACCTAAAAATCAGGATCTGGGGCATCTCTACTTTTTACATAGCCTAGGCTTTTCAGTCTTTCACAACCCCAATCGCTGCATGGAGTGACTGCAAGCCCTTTGGAAGCGGCGTTTGAAGGCAGTATGGCGGTAAGCCAATGAGTCTAAAAAAAATAGTTTAAGCGAACGTAATAAAAAGGGCCCATGTGTGCGAGTACGCTATGTGTTCAACTCTTTCCTAGGATCCGGTATCCGGTTCCGGATCCGGCAGGATCTTAACCAGTGGATCCGGTATCCGGCAGGATCCTAAAAATCAGGATCCGGTGAATCTCTAGTAACAAGTAGTATTGGCAACAAGTTGTATTGGTAACAAGGAGTATTGGTAACAAGTATTGGTAACAAGTAGTATTGGTAACAAGTATTGGTAACAAGTATTGGTAACAAGGAGTATTGGTAAACAAGTAGTATTGGTAACAAGTATTTGTAACAAGTATTGGTAACAAGTATTGGTAACAAGGAGTATTGGTAACAAGTATTGGTAACAAGTAGTATTGGTAACAAGTAGTATTGGTAACAAAGAACCGCAACGTGCTATGGCAACACAGCAGGCTGGCTCCTGCTACCCATGGTGGAGGGAAGGGCTGAAGGTCCAGATGCATTTCCTACTTCTGCTGCAGCGTTGTGAACCAGAGAGGGCCAAGGCGTCTGCAGATCACATTAGGTGCATGGTGGAGCTTGTTCTTCACACAAAGGCTTACATTCACACACATGCAGACATGTGTGCACACACGCACGCACATATGCGTGCACTGCACTCGCGCGCACACACACAGGCACAGGCACGCAAACACACACACACACAGGCACACACACACACACGCACGCACATACGCACAGGCACGTGAGCGCATACACACACACACACCCGCATGCACGCACACACACATGTACACACACACACACACACAGTGGATTTGACTCGTGCGGTCTGTTGTTTGGCTGTTTTGACAGAGACAAGCCCTCACAGGACAGAGAAGATAGCACTATACTACCACCCCCACTCTCTCAAGTTGGGACTAAAACTTACTACTTGTAATTCATTCACGCACGCATGCACGCGTGCACGCATGCAGGCAAGCACGCACGCACGCACACACACAATGCCCACACTAAATACACAATACAGTAGTCCCGCCCCCAACACACACACACACAAATGTATTTATTGTTCTTGTGTGCACTGTTGTGTGCACCGTCAAGGAAGTACTGTGCAGAAATACCTACGAACAATGACCTACTCCTCTCTCCTTGCTCAGATGGCGCTAAGATAACACTGTGAGGAGATGTGCATGACAGAGCTAAATCACCAAACTGGAGAATGCTCCATTGTTGATAAAATCTCAGATTATAATCTATTACCTTCCAACTACTAATGTGCGATCTACACACGCGAGCGCGCACACACACACACACACACACACACACACACACACACACACACACACACACACACACACACACACACACACACACACACACACACACACACACACACACACACACACACACACACACACACACACACACACACACACACACACACACACACACACACACACACACACAGCGGGCAAAAACAGCCATGCTATCACACACAGTGCTTTATTGTGTGCAAGTGGGAATACGCCTTTCTTAGAAACCCGAAACCAGCTTCCCTTCTGCCACTTGAACCTGAACCACAATGGGTAAGGCCTAAAACTCTCACCAAAACTAGAGGAGAGGTATTGCAGGGGGGTCATCATTGACAGAAGGATTTTGCATGAACACATGAACACATACACAATTTGCATGAGACATCTGACTACATTTTAGCAGCGAACATACTTCCATAAAATTGGTTAGTAAAATATTAACCATTGGTCTCGAAAATATTCTAATTTCCAAAAGTGGGTCCCAGCAGAAAAAGTTCAGGAACCACGTGCCATAGAGACACAGAAGTGCAGCTTGAGGCTGTCTCCTGACACGGCATTTTGCAGTGCTAGCTCTGTAAGACTTACAGCGTGCCAACACACACTCCAGGGAAGATCATTAAATGGGAGTCTGTCTTCATGTTGAATTAAGAAAGTCAAAGAATGCGCGCACATCAGTGGCACAGGTGCTGGACCAAACAAAAGATAACTGAAAAGAAAATAAAGGTCCGCAACACTGTTAAATGCTCATGAGAGCATTTAACAGTGTTGCGGACCTTTATTTTCATGTTGAATTAACACATAGTCAAAACTCTGACAGTCAAACTTAACACTCCTCCATACTTTTTCCCCCTCTCTGAGTGACACTGCAACGTTTACTGTAAATGTTACCGCCTTGGTGACCCAAGACACTGAAAACGTACTTAGGTAAACTGTGGAGGTTGCAATGCAGTTCTCAATGAAAGTTATTGCCTTTAGAACATAATTCCTCAGCGGCATCCTGTGTGGCAGGACTGGTTGTTGAACTTTGGGACACTGAATCTGGGTTAGATATGCAAAGCTTTATGTAGAGAAGGCTGTGAGCGCTACGTTACGCTACGTTACATTACATTGTGTTACAGTATTCCACATTCAGCTGATACTTTTACCCAAAGCGAGGCACAGGGTATTGAGTACAGTCCCTAGAGCAGGGCTGGGGAACCGTTTTCATTCGAGGGGGCCACTTGTGAATTCCACAAAGGCACATAAGCCATAGATCAGTGGTTCTCAAAGTGTGGTCCGGGGACCACTGGTGGTCCACAACAAAGCTCAGGTGGTCCGCAAGGAGATAGTTAGCAGTAGGCTGTATTTGTAACACAAAGCTAGCTGAAGTCATATTTTCACCACAATAAGACAGGCTTGCATCGAAATTGGCAGTGTCAATTTACCACCCCTCAACTGCCAATTGGAGGACAGGTGGTCCCTGAACATTTTTGGGGCGACAAAGTGGTCCTCGGTCTGAAACAGATTGAGAAACACTGCCATAGATGAAGGTGAAATAGGAAGTCCACACATGCATTCTTCCAACTAGCAAGGGTGTGACCTGTGAACCTGCGAAACCTGCGAACCATCTGACCCGAATACCAACTCCCTAACCATTAGGCCATACCAACTCCCTAACCATTAGGCCAGAGACTGGTTCCCCCCCGGGGCACAACTCAACTCCCCCTCCCCCCGACCCCACCCCATTCGACTCCCTGACACCAATCTCAATGAGGGGTCAGCGAGAGGTCACCCCACTCCACCCCCACACGGTCTTGAACCCTCAAGACCTCGGGGCGCCAAACTTGCACTTTGACACCGGAGTCAGTCTCAGCGGAATGGCAGTCAGAGAGTGTTCCCATACAGTGTTTCGTCCTCCAACACACTTCCCCTCACAGACACAGACCCTCCTTCTCATAGCGATATAGGCTGCTACTGTGACTCACTTCAAACAAAGGCAAATTATGAAGGGAACATTCTGAGTTATGTAGAGTAGTAGAGTAGAGTAGTAGAGTAGAGCAGTAGAGTAGAGTAGAGTACTTTTATTAATCCAGAGGGAAATTAAGGCGTCTGACAGCTTACATATATGCACAAATAAAAAACATACACAAAGACATAATACATTATTGCACATTGCAGTAAACATACGGTATAGCCAGAGGTGCATCTTGTCACCAGGCTAGGCAGGCAGCCGCTTGGGGCCCCCAAGCCCCTGGATGGTGAATAACAGCTCACACTTTGCTACAGTAGTGGCAAATTTCTTTCAAATGTTCACTCCTTTGACATTTCGCTTGGGGCCCCAGCTGAACCTAGAGTCGCCTCTGGGTATAGCACACACTTGAGTACAGCAATCAGCCTGACATCAGTTGACACACACACACACACATGCACGCGCGCGCTCTCTCTCTCTCTCTCGCGCGCTCTCTCTCTCTCTCTCTCCAACTCACACACACACAGAGACACACACACACACACACACTCACACACTCACTCACTCACTCGCACGCACGCATGCACGCACGCACGCACACGCACACACACACATACAGGCATGCACGCTTCACTCACACACACACTTGTGACATGTATGAAGATCAACACCAATGTGGGATAACTTCAGTGTGCCTCTACAAGCACGACTGTTTGGACGAATCCCTTATTGTGCCAGATGCACAACTACCATTGATAAATAACCTTCAAGACAAGGATGAGATTAGAAGTTTGCCCACCGTTAACAAAGAGTTGGTATGATTCTTGAAATGCTTCTGTACAGTAACAGCTCCTATACAGCATGTGCAGTCAACCATGCGATTGCACGCCAATACCCAGAGTCTGCGCACAATGGCAGGATGCACGGCGACGTTGAGGAACTAATGTCAAGCCAAGGATCAGAATGGATGTGACGGATGTGAGGTTTGTCCATCATTATAATTATTACTTTTACAATGATTAGAGTAGAGTAGAGTAGAGTAGAGTAGAGTACTTTTATTAATCCTGAAGGAAATTAAGGTGTCTGTCAGCTGACATAAATACACAAGTCCAAACATACACAAAGAACTTATACGCATAATTGAACATTACAGTACAGGCAGGGAAGCAAACAGGAGAGGACAAAGGGGTCAGTTGTTCTGGGTCCAGGGAGATAGGTGGTGGGCCCAGAATTGGGCCCCTCGTTATACAGCACGTATTGGGCCGGGAGGGCCCTTTCACATGACTTTGCTGTCTGCATGCACATGCAGACGATGTAGGAAATTGAATGCATTAAAGGGCCACTGTGCAGGAAATGGTCAAAAAAGGTACTGCAACTATGCTGCTCATTGAAACTGGGCTGCCTATTGCCAAATTTGATCTTTACATGAAAGTTTACAAAGTGATAAACAAATATTTTCTAGTATTGTCCAAGTACAGTCATATTTGCAGCTAAAAAATGCTATTTTTGGAAATTAAAAATGGCAGACCATGGAGAAGATCCCCCTTTTCATGTATGAAAAGTGCAATTTTTGGGCGGGGCAGAAATGGTTCCCCATTACATTGTATGCATTGAGAGGGGGCCCTTTTAGATTGTTTTGTCCCGGCCCCAGTCAGAGCTGCCAGTGGGCCCCCAGCTTGCTGCATATACTATATGAGAGGAGTGGGTGCGTGTTACTGGCCACAGGGGGAACTGGCTTGACTATGAAATATGTACTCATGAGCAGGATGTTTGCAAGAGCAGTCAGGTCAAGTACCTACACAAACTGATGCACACCCACATATACAAACATGCATGTATGCTCTCTCTCTCTCTCTCTCTCTCTCTCTCTCTCTCTCTCTCTCTCTCTCTCTCTCTCTCTCTCTCTCCCCCTCTCCCCCCTCTCTCTCTAATGTTATATCTCCCTCTCTCTCTCTCACACACACTCTCTCTCTCTCTCTCTCTCTCTCTCTCTCTCTCTCTCTCTCTCTCTCTCACACACACACACACACACACACATGCAAAAGTCATGTACACACTCAAATATATGCACAGAAAAACACACATTTATACTCTTTCAAATAAACGTTTCTAAGTACACACAAACTCAGATTTGACGAAGTGGAGAAGAGAAGAGAAGAGGAGAGAAGAGAAGAGAAGAGAAGAGAAGAGAAGAGAAGAGAAGAGAAGAGAAGAGAAGAGAAGAGGGGAGGAGAGGAGAGGAGAGGAGAGGAGAGAAGAGGAGAGAAGAGAAGAGAAGAGAAGAGGATAACCAGATTCATGTGCAAGTCCTGGACAATGTATGGTTTTATAATGTGATTTAGGGAGGTAGCCTATGTAATAATATCCTGGCTATAGGCTACAAACCCTTCTCCTCGTTCTCCTCGAGCCGCACGCTCTGTGGGGCTGTGTTGCCAGAATTGGCGACTTCCTGCCCTATTGGGCTATTTAGGACGGGTATGCGAGTAAACAACGATATTGGGTGGCTGGAGATTTTTTTTGTGTGCAGATTTTTCCTGGAGATTTGTGGTCATAGAAATCAATAGAATATAGCTCAAATTGAATGAGATATACCGTAGTGCCTCTGGGGAAGGGCGGTTTTGAAGCATTTTTGGGGGCATTTCAGAAATCCTCTAACACATCTGGCAACCCTGCTCTGGGGTGGTGGACTCCAGAAGGATCACAGTGCAATAAACCCACTAATCACCCCAAACCCCTCCAGAGACGCCTTGCCTCCAGACTGCCAGGGGGGGAGGAGGGGAACCCCCTGCAGGCCAATGCAGGGGGCCATTCAGGGGCTCACAAACTTGGGATTGCATAAGTCAGTGTTTTTCAAAGTGGGGCGTAAGCCCCCCTGGGTGGGGCGCGGAGGCATGACAGGGGGGTGGGGCGTGTGACATCTGATTTTTGCCCCCCACCCCCAGGAAAGGATTTCCTGTCTCGCCAATAAGCCAATACGTTTTAAGCATTATATACACAATTACAAACATTAGGCCTATATTCTTAATTATCATATAGGAAATGAAGACACATCTGCATTCCACTTCCCTCTTTGTTTTATCTCACCAGTCACCTTTCCTTTGATTCTGCACTGCGCAGCGATTGTAAAATCAGTCTGCACAAGTAGGCCTACTGCTGTTGCTTGGGGGGTGGGGGGGCTGGGAAAAGTTTGAGAACCACTGGCGTAAGTGTACAACCAGACAGCCAGAGGAGGAAACGCAGTGTGAAGTTGGAACTTTGCGCGTATTGCTACGCCATCTCTCCTATTCCCTCTCCTGTCCTGCATATTGCTACTTACCGTACGTGTCGAATGTCAAGTTTTAAATAGGCTTCCTTTGAAAAGGATGGCACCAGGAAATGTACCTTGACGTACCTTGCTTGGGTAAAAAGACTCATTGGGCAAATGATCTGAGCACTTACGCAGTGTGTACGCAATGAAATGTGTCAGTGAATGAACCTAGCCCATAATTTTACCATTGAGGCCTCGGTTGGGAAGCATTGCTTTGAAAAGTTACTGTATAGACTCTGTTATGCCTTTCTTGTGTGTGTTATGCCTTTCTTGTGTGTGTGTGTGTGTGTGTGTGTGTGTGTGTGTGTGTGTGTGTGTGTGTGTGTGTGTGTGTGTGTGTATGTGTCTGTCTGTGTGTGTGTGTGTGTGTCTGTGTCTGTGTGTGTGTGCGTGTGTGTGTGTGTGGAGGGTATAGGAGATAGTGATTGTAATTTGTTGTTTTTTTTTAAACCAGAACTAAGAGTGGCCTTGTGTGTCCCATTGAAGGTCCTGCGACTCCTGCCTCCTGACCCTATACACAGCATAAAGACTACAAAGCTAGCTGCCATCTTTCCCCTTCCCCTCCTCCAATGCACTCTCCCTTGTTTCACTGTTGCTTTTATTCAGTGTGTGTATAACTTTGTTCTTTTTCTGTACTGGTTTTTAGATATCTATTTTAACTACTCTGATTTTGACTTTTTCAATTACATTTTAACCTTTACATTTGTTTTTAATTTTTTACCACTTTTATTTTATTGTTAGAGCACTTTGAGCTGCATTCCATGTATGGAAATGTGCTTTATAATTAATTATATTATTATTATTATTATTATTATTATTATTATTATTATTATTATTATTATTATTATTAATAATACAAAGTGTGTACTTTCTGTTCTGACACGGTGCCCATGCAGCGCGGCCTTGCTGGCCAGTAAAAAAGGAGGTCTGCCTTCAACACTTAGAGAGTTGATTTAACATGTTCTTGATTGCGGAATGAAGTCCAGTTGGAGTGCTTCCTGAAACTGACGCGTTTCGGAATGAAGCCTTCGTCAGGAATGTTCTAGAGTGCATTTGATCCCAGAGTACTCTCTAAGTGTTTAATTAAAACTGCATTTTTTTTTTTTTACATTTTTTAAAGTGTGACCATTTCCTACTGAAGCTGCAGAGTTCCAGATGGGGAGTTAACCTCTCCTCTCTTAACACCAGATGGGGAGTTAACCTCTCCTCTCTTAACACCAGATGGGGAGTTAACCTCTCCTCTCTTAACACCAGATGGGGAGTTAACCTCTCCTCTCTTAACACCAGATGGGGAGTTAACCTCTCCTCTCTTAACACCATACCAGGGAGTTAACCTCTCCTCTCTTAACACCGGATGGGGAGTTAACCTCTCCTCTCTTAACACCAGATGGGGAGTTAACCGCTCCTCTCATAACACCAGTCATACCAGGTAGCCACAAACCATCTCCACTAACACTTCATTTCAGGGCTCACATGGTAGAAAAGCTGTACTCTCTGGTGTAATTCTTGCATTTTATTCTCGTAGTATAGTGGGTTCAGTTGAAGAAGACTTAGACCGAAACATCTGTCTGTCACAAGAATCCCACCGGAGAGTGTGGCTTTCACACCGGAGAGTATGACTTTCACACCGGAGAGTGTGGCTTTTCTACTAAATATCAACGTCACTGTTCACTCGCACCCAAAGACCATGTGAAAAGCAATTGGGAGTTGGGTGTACTTATATTATATTATATTATATTATATTATATTATATTATATTATATTATATTATATTATATTATATTATATTATATTATATTATATTATATGGGAGTTGGGTGTACTTATATTATATTATATTATATTATATTATATTATATTATATTATATTATATTATATTATATTGGAGTTGGGTGTACTTTCTGAAAAATAAGGTTCCCATGTTAGTTAGCCACTAATGCAAGCCTAGTGACTTATTCAAACGTGTGTTGAAGGCTAACTGTGCCCTTATTATGTCAACAATAAAAGGCCTTATTTATGAAGCCTGGGACAGATCTGATCATATCTTTTTCAGGGGGCATCAAGAAAGCTTTTGCAGAGCGAGTGTTTACTTCATCAAGTCGCACAGCTCATCTAAAATAAGGGTTATGTGCACCCGTTATCCTCAATGGTGGATTCATCTTATGAAAAGGAGAGTAAATAGCCTGGCTCTCGCGCAGACCCATTAGTGCTTCGTGCATCTACGTTACACTTTGTGATCCATCTGCGTGAGAACCAGGCTAGAGAGTAAAGGGATTGGTTGCCCAGGGAGAGAGGGGGCCCACGACTGGGTCCTCACTCAAATGTATGTGCTGGGTGCTGTGCTGGGTGCATAAACAAAATACAAACACACACACACACAAAGGTGTTGCTTTGGCTTGGAAAGGGGAGGGTGGTGGAAAGTTGTCCCGGTACACTGTTTTTGCATTATATTTGTGAAAAAGTGGTGGGGACAAGCTAGGTTTATGTCAAAAGTGGTATGAATATGTCCCCATTTTTGGAAGAGGAAACCAACGCACACCAGAGGTTTTGAGGTGCAGGTAGTGGGTCTTGTCCATCGTGACAATTAACTTGAGAAAGGCCACACTGGCCGAAACGTTGTTTCTGTATATTAAAATTCAGCATGATGGACAAGAGCGTGCGGTATCTTCCTCTCTGAAAATTAATATGTCCCCACCATCCACACCTAAAATCAGAGAGAGGGGGCCCACCACCACTGGGTCCTCAATCATTATGCACACATAGTGTGCGTTCCAATATGCGACCTTGCGTCCTCCACTTGTGCTTGAAGCCTCATACCAGGAAGTAATACGTCATGATGACATCACTGTCAACAGCATTATATGTCAATATCTCTGTTGAGGGTAACGTCGCCCAGCAGTCTTTAGAGCGGATGGTACACCCAGGAAGTCAAAGACAAGGAGTCGCAGATGATGGGTTGGGTTGAACCCAAGGAAGGCCTCAGAGGCAGAAATCAAAATAAAGGTAAATGATAACTAAACTACAAACAAAAGAACTGAAGAAAAATATGAACAAACAAACAAAGACGGTATGATAACCAAAGCAAAGATAAAATGACTAGATACAGTCAAATAGCAAAATCACATTGCTGTCAATGTTCGCCTTGGAGCTCAGAGACTCATGTCTCTCAATCAGCAGCTCTCCCGGCCAAATGAAACACTCACCCATTTGAACACCCTGGTCACATGACCTTAATTGGAACATACCAATCTGCACAACTACTACAGGGGTGTCAAAGGTGATAGGCACCATAAATGCTTTAAACACCTTCTAAACATAATCATTTAAACATGATATAAATATAAAGTCAATAGAAAATACATCTGCTGTGGTTTGACTAAGCAAACACGAAACCTTCAGCCTAACTACATATGTTAAAACATTCATCCGGCCCACTTCCTGGAAACCGGAGGTTGACAGGACATTTAAACGAACCCAGAGCGCTTAAGACTCTTTTAGACAATGAGGAACTCACCATGTGCTTGGTAAGTTAAAACGTTTGCTCTTCAAGAAATCTTTTTAAACCGTTTTACTTAAATCTAAATAAACTCAACATTACAAATAAAGAATGACCTGTGTGATTATTTCAACTGCAACCAAAAAGAATGATTGAATGCTTTTAAACTGTAAGGGTTGAAACAATGGATGATGAAGCTATAGCATTTCACAAACTCACCGCAGTGATGGATTTTAAATGTGCACACTTGACTACTAGGACGGTAATGACTGAAATGATTAATGAATGAAATATTCTACAAAACATAACCCTGAATGGGAAACTGAAAACACATTTAGAAAACAACGTACAAACAAAAAAATGTCCAAAAGAGCAACTCTGAATGTTCATAGCAGAGTCTCAAACAATTAGCAGCACCTGACTGCAGTGACGGTGCATGGTTGCCCCGTCACAATCTCGCAAAAGCTCAATTGTAAAGTCTTTTTCTCATTTGCAATTGGGATGGTGAATGAAAAACAGTCCCCCAAAAGTTGTTGTGGCTTGGCTGACAGCTGGGAAACTTCATTGTTTTCTCCATGCAGGAGGGGCCAGGAGGCGGGGCGAGGCCACAAGCACAAGTGGAGGACGCAAGGTCGCATATTGGAATGAATCCATAGCCTATTACATGCACCCATTTATGCGCAGACACAGCCGTGCAGGGTTGTGCATTTGTTATGAACTCCTGTGCATGTGAGTGCATGTGTTCCTTTCTGCATGTGAGGTTGATAAATGAGAGTGTCAGGGGTAGTGGCGTGCACATTTTGGGGGGCAGGTGCAGATGGGGGTGTTGGGGGCATGTGGAATGTCCGGCTACCTCACTAGGTTATAGACGAGAGGCTATATATTTAAGCAATATGACACGAGTGGGAGTGAGGTTGTTCTGGGACACCCTCACGGGTGTGATTCGCCGCAGGCACGAAGCCGCAGGCTGAGTGCCGTAGGTAATTACACCCGTTAGGGTGTCCCAGAACAACCTCACGACCACAAGTGTTATATTACTTTTATACAATAGTTCCTTTGCTAACACAATTAGTTCATTGAAAGAAATGTTAAATTATTTTAATTACTTTATTTGATTGTTTATTTGCTTGTTCCTCCGCTCCGGAAAAATAGTTCCAGTTATTGTCTTTGGTTGATGCGCAACGCGCACCACGTTGGTTACGTTACTTTGTATCTTTGGTCGCGGAGTGATTATTAGATGTGAAGAGTCATTCATAGAGTGTTGGAGGATACCCTCACTCCTAGTGACGTGTAGAACGCCTCTTGTCCAATCACAATTTGTGAAATAACGCGACCGGATCTAACTATTGTATATTATATTATATTATATTATATTATATTATATTATATTATGTCAGGGAATTATTGTCACATGCTTTTGGTCGTGAAGCATGTAGATGATCAAGTCAACATGGACAAGAGTACATTGTGACAAAAAACTTTCAAAAAAGAACTTTCAAAAAGGGCATTTTTTTGTCCAGCAGAGCAAAGGGGCAGGAGCTATAGCACCACCTCGTCCCTATCTGTGCACAGGTCTGCTGACAGCTTTGGCCGGGCCCAGGACAAAGTCATCTGAAAGGGCCCCCTCACCCAATACACAGAATATAATGAGGACCCAAATCTTCTTCTTCTTCTTCTCTCCCTGGGCCCGGGACAACTGACCCCTTTGCCCCCCCTGCCAGCTTCCCTGCTGTTCACACCTATGGCCAGGGGAGTGGCATTGAGGCTAAGAGTGCGTTGCAATATGCGGCCTTGCCTCCTCCACTTGAGCTTGTTTCCTTGCCCCGCCTCCTGGCCCCTCCTCCATGGAGAAAACTATAAAGTTTCCCAGCTGTCAGCCTAGCCACAACAACTTTTGAGGGACTGTTTTTCATTCACCATCCCAATTGCAAACGAGAAAAAGACTTTACAATTGAGCTTTTGCAAGATATTGAAATATAATGCTGTTGTCAGTGATGTCATCATGACATATTACTTCCTGGTACGAGGAAACAAGCACAAGTGGAGGAGGCAAGGTCGCATATTGGAACGCACCCTAAATGCCATAGACCTGCCATATGCATAGAGATAATTAACCGCTTCCACCAATTACAAATGACCCTGACTTTCGACACGACACACTACTCGGGGTCCTCGGCCGCATCAAGACATAGGCTACTTGATAAGACATAAGCCTACTTCCATATATTTGTGTAGAAAAATAAATTGAGTTTTGAAAGCACATCAGTCAGCTGTCAGCATTAAACGAGGTCGTGCATTGCATTGTATGTGTACACGGAAGTGCAGTGTACTGTAATTAAAGTGATATGGAGTTTAAAAACTGGGTCAAGCTTAAGCATGATAAAGCGTCCGACTACCGTTGTGAAAAGTGAGTTTTGTCGAGCAAGGGGTGATAACGAGAACGCTGCGTGGAACCGGAGTCCTATGGAACTCCTATGGCAACAGTAAAGTTCGAGGTACTTGCGTCGCAACGGTCTCTGGCATTCCGCAGAGGGAAATGCTGGAATGGCGAGATACATTAGCGCGCTCGCTGGTCCGGTGTCTTACCAAGTGCTTCCCGTGCAATGCCGTGGGAGGGACAGGACAGACTATGGTCAGCTCGCACTGGGGGCCAAGGTTAACTATCTCCTGATGGAAAACGGGTTGGCGTTGACGGCTAGAGTAGGGGACCGGAGGTCGGAGGAGGCGCCCGTTTATGCTAACCAAACACAAACCCTTCATCAGTCGCTTTCATTACTCATCCGCAAGACCAAATAACCTTACAAGTAAACAGTTGGGACCAGGTCAGCGACTGCAAACGTTTTGAGATGTTTCTTTACAGCCCTCTTTAGGACTCGCACGTGCGCCGGGGTGCCCAACGGGTGCACCCGGATCATCTGTGCGTAACCGGACAGCCTGTAGGATCTGCAGATATGGCAGTGCGCACTTGCCTGAGAAGATAGTACCAATCCAGATATCCTGACCGAGGTTAAATAGCCACAGCGCATATTTTGAAATATGTTACACACTGTAGAGAAATAGAAATAATGAAATGCCCCTCCTGGGAACTATCTGATTTATCAGTGCTTCCTGAGAATATTCATCACTGACGACCTTAGCACAAACGCAACTTTGAGCTCAGACTATATTTTCCCTTGTTGACTGGCTGCCTTGACTCCGTAGATTCTAGTGAATTAAAGTAGGCTACTCACTTACTTTCTCTTACTTACAAGAAGTGAGATTGTGCAAGGACAGCCCCTATCATACCCCCTCCCATCCCGTATCCAAAAAGACTCGAAAGCATGGCTTTGCACATGTCATAAAAAGAGCGCAATTGAATGAACGGCACCTCTAGCACAAGAATGGCTAAAACCAAGTCCCGTTGTCGCTGTCTTCTGTGCTGTGGTCTTTTATGCATCGCAGGCATTGTTGTTGTTTGCTGTTTTTTCCTTCTTCCCTGGAAGCAATGCTCTAACACCTTCAAGCACGCAGCGGTGGCAGCGGATTCCAAACGTTGCTCCGATATCGGCAGGTAAGGTGATGATCTGCGTCGTTGGTCTTTTAAGTGAGACATCGATTCTAAATAGTGGACAATAGTTTGTGTCCAAATGTCCTTTGGTGACTGAAATGTACAACTGAAACAAACTTTTAGAAATTGTTTTTTTGTCATTGATTTGTCCTCATAACCACATTTGTCAACTATATTCCGGTACATATGTTTGATAAACGTTGTTGTATGTTGCATTAACCTATCTGCCCCAATTGGCTAAAACAATGCCCCGCGCACCCGGTCGGTGTATTTTCTTACACGTTGTACAGAGTGGGGTATTTACAGCGCGCAGAATCATTGACGTTTTAATATGTTATTGGCTATAATTGCCCAATGACGTGTTATGCTATCTATCCTGTGGTTATACAGGAAAATGATCAATCACTCGTAATTATGCTGCGGAACAGCTGCCTCCAAGTTCTATCTGTATCACATAGCCGACTGGTCAGACGCGTAATGTTGCGCGAACACGTTTTGTCTGATTAGTCATCATGTGTGCAGTAAATGATGTTTGACGTCCTGTGTGCGAGTTGGAAAGTACGGACACTTCAGACCACGATGCACCATGAGACCACCAACGGTCGGTTGTTGGTTGAGTCCTGTAATTCCTGGACGTCTCCAAACATACGAGACCCCATCACCCATGATGTGCGCAAACCAAGACGATGAAGGTTACTGTGCATCTGGCATAACTATGATTGGTTTGATTTCTTGAACGTTGCGCCAAGAATAACACATTTTGAGCGTTTCCTGGTTTGGTCGTAGGCTATCATACGCGTGCACACTCTCCTTGGGGAGATCTTGCAGTGACATATTTAGTCGCATCCTGACTTTTTTTTGAGTCACCCAGCTCTTCCCGATGAGCCGAGAGCTTACAAACTTCGTGTTGAAACAGGGGTGCCTGCACTGGACTGCGCTGACTGTCTGAGAAGCTGCTGGTTCACTAGAATACTCAGACAAGATTTCAATACTCCGCTGCTGGAGCTAGAACTAGTGTGCTGGTGGATTTAGCTCGTTGTTCCAAATTAATTAGATTTGGGGCACCTATGGCGCTGCGTCTACGCGTGTACAAATATATTATGGCCGGGGGGCAAATCCGAAACCCAACTGGGTGGACTGACATACAATCGTTCACATCGAAAAAAAATACCTGAAAGTTGGCCCAGTTAGAGTGACGTCTACATCTCCCGAGAAGTAGGGAGGTTGCGCTGAGTCAGCATAGGCGAGGGTTTCTTTGGAGCTTTGCAGAAATATTGGCACCAGACTGTAAAACCACTCCACAGCCCCAGGTGTTAAATAATTAAGGAACAGAGAGAGTTCTAACCTTATAACAACGTTGTCTTTATCCTCTCTGTAAAGACCGACAGAGCTGAATGTAGTACATCATCTTGGACACATTTTTTGGTCAAGAGGTTTCTAAGGGTCCAACACCGAAGCTGTGCCTTTAATATATATATATATATAGCCCATCCTAATAATTCTACTGTCAATTGGAATGGGGCCAAGATCTTCTTTCGACCCCATGCAGTGAAAAATGTGTTCGTTCAACACTTAGAGAGTGGATTTAACACCTTCCAGAATATATTTGCTATTATAATCCTTTATAATAGTGTGTGACTGTGCCTTACACATTCTTTGACCTCTTTGCCACTTGATGGTCCTTATCAAGAGGGAAATATATCTTTGTAATGTTCTATAGTATATCACTTAAGATGTAAACTTTTGGATAAACCTGCATTCATGCTTATTATTGTAGGGTTCATCAGAAGTGTTCCACTTCCCCATACTTTTGTGACAGTGGACGTTTTATAAACTTTTGCTATTTCACATGGTGCATCTCAGTAGCCTACTGGCCCTCATAACATGAAAACCCCCATAGGCATAATTGTGTTTCTCAATACATATTGGCACAGTTTACCTTCATTGCACAATACACCATACGAAGCAATTTTGAAAGTGATCAAAGTGCATTTTGTTACTTGTAGACTTGGAACGGCAGAGATCATAGATAGATAGAACAGATAACATTGTCATAAGATGCACTGTGGCAAATGTGTTGCGATATCTGGCATGTTTTTGTTTTTTGAGGTTGCAAAAAGAAAAAAAAACACCATTACTTTCACACATTGTAAAAAATTGTCTACATGAGAGATTCTCTCATGCCAAGTTTTCAGCTGGCTCGTTTCCACCCAATCAGAGTGAGCAAAGCAACACTAGTGGCATGAAAGCCAGCAGCAATTGCCAAGAACTGTCACACACCTCACATCGCCAGCTTCACACTGAAAAGCTGTAGAACTTTGGTCTCCAAACATAGGCCCGCGGGCCAAATCCAGCCCGTGCCTGTATTGACGTCAGAACAAATGAAAACATAAATGTGTGTGATTTTCGATAATTAAAACTTCAATGGGTCATATCTCTCCAAAGCATTCACAGAGAGTTAGATCTCATGCTAACAGTCTCAAAACAGACATTGACAAGAAGTGAAAATGGAAACTCTGTTCTCTGCCAGTGCCCATACATTTAACTTATTTGTCATTGTGTCAGGCCGTTGGTTTGGCTTTACATAATTTGGCCCTTAGAGAAAAATAATTGGAGGCCTCTGCTGTAGAATATCCACTTTTTTGTTTTCATTTTAGAACTTCATAAACTTGTTTTATGCTCCAGTGTGTGTGTGTGTGTGTGTGTGTGTGTGTGTGTGTGTGTGTGTGTGTGTGTGTGTGTGTGTGTGTGTGTGTGTGTGTGTGTGTGTGTGTGTGTGTGTGTGTGTGTGTGTGTGTGTGTGTGTGTGCAGCCACACATGGTAGGTAATGTGCAACTTGTGATCCCCCATCTTTTTTCAAAGTATACTTGTGTAACATCCCCCCATATGGGCCCTGACGAACAGGCGCTGAATTCACATTTGTTCACGTTTCTTTTCTTTATTTCAACACCTTTGTTTACAACCTATCGCCTTTGTTTTACTACTCTGAGTTTTCTGTTGACTTCAAAGATAAACATTGCATATCTGACATCTGGATCTCAAAAGCACTGTGTGAGAGAGGGCCCCTCTTTCTGTGACTGTCCCGAAACCTCCGGTCACCTGTTTGCATTGCGCACCTCCCGTCGTGAAAAGCGCGCACCCCCCGGTGTGCGTTCCCAGCGCATCTCGGCCAGCGTCCATTTGTTCCTGCATGCGCGCACCTCCCGTGCCCACGCAGAGACTGAATCTCCCGCCAGATCTAGGCCTAATATGCGTGGTTTAAATGCTTACTATGATGTGTTTGAAATTCTATGCATGTGTTTGGTATCAATCTGATGGAAATACTTCGGGTGGTGAACAGGTCTTGGTTTTTAAACTGTCATTAGTGAATTTATTAAAGATTTAGAGTCATATGATTTGGATACGGTGCTGGTTACAACCCAATCCCGCGCCATTGTGCTAAGTCCAGCCCAAACTGCAGTGTGCAGGGCGGGGGGCAGGTCTAGATCACATCTCCCTCCTCCCCCCTGAGCACATCTCCCTCCTCCCCCCTGAGCACATCGAGTGCCTCCCCCTTGTCGTTCAGCGCTAAGCTTCTACACGGGAAGAAAAATAGCTCTGGAAGTCACTGCACCGTGCAGAGCAAAGACGCAGAGTTTTCGTAAATAAAATCGTAGATCCACTCTCTCTACTCCACTAATGTATAATGGTTTGGTGAGTGTAGGAAACACGAGCGGGGAGCTTTGAGTGAACCGCGTGATGAACAGCACGCGACCCTGTTTAGTAGCCTATAATTTATTAATCCAGAGGGAAATTAATATAAGGACAGCTACATATAGTATTTGTTAACGCATGGGTCTAATTTGAATTATTATTAAGTGTCTCTTCTTAGTATCTTAGTTTGAAGACCAGATATTTTGTGCCAGCTTCTAAAAATCGAAAGATGGGTACTACAAGAAAAGTAATATGGCAGTAAAACGCCTGTGCAGTGGCGAATTATTCCATGTGTGATCCGCTCGAAATTAAACATAGGCCTACCCATCATTGAAAAGCATGAGCACATTCTTCAAAGTCCCAAAGCCTGGATGCTGCCGCCACAATCTCTTTAGGATTGGGGACTGGACTCTGAGCAGGCCGTTGCAGTAGCCTTTGGTATCCTTCGTGCATCTGCCCCACTTCCAAACTGACACCCTGACACATTTAGCATTAACCTTTTGTTTTTAACAGCGCTTAACATTATCATTAAATCAATGGAACCTAAAGCAGTTGCAGAGACCGTTTCATATAGGATCAATCCCTTCTCCTTTACTATGGAAGAGAAAGTAAGGTCAAGGACAAATTATTCTATGTAAATGGAAATAAACACTCATGCAATTGGAACATGGAAATTGAAAATAAATATATTTAGTAGGCTAAATATATTTAATTAGCACTCCAAACGACGAGACATGATACAAGCTGTGTGCATAGAATACAGTGTAGCCAACTACGCATTCACTATTATTGATGACTGATTCTATGTCCGTGTTTAGTAAATGTAGGCCTATTTACTTAGCACTCCAAACGACGAGACACGATACAATCTCCCTAGAATACAGGGTAACGCATTCGCTATTGATGAATGATTCTATGTCCAGTGTTTAGTAGGTCTAAATATATTTACTTAACACTTCAAACGACGAGACACGATACAAGCTGTGTGCATAGAATAAGCCTACTGCATTCGCCAGATAAGACATTTGGGTCCTTTTCTCAAATATGGTGCGCTATTATGATTGACGAATATGTCCAGTGTTTAGTAAATATATTTACTTTAACACTCCAAACGACGAGACATGATACAAACCACTTCACACCGCAATTACATAGGCATTATTATTGTCCAAAGCAGCTATAAGAGTCATCAATGTATGTTGGTGTGCTACACTTGGGCCTACCGCCATCGAATATCCTATTATGATTGATGAATGATTCTATGTCCAGTGTTTAGTAAATACATTTATTTAACACTCCAAACGACGAGGCACGATACAAGCTGTGTGCATAGAATACAGTGTACTAGGGCCTATGCATTCACCGGAGAAGACATTTGGCGCAAATTCTCAAATAGGGTGACGTCGGGATGGTGTGGGACTGTACAGACTACCATAATAGGAAAAATAGGAGGGGCGAGATACAAAATGGGAGGGGCGGGATCTCAGACATCCAGACCTGCCCACTTCTGCAAACTGCAGTTGGATGCTACTCCCAGCCCAGGTAAATGTCCAAGTATGTTCAACTGCAGTGTGCAGGGCGGGGGGCAGGTCAGGATCACATCTCCCTCCTCCCCCTGAGCACATCTCCCTCCTCCCCCCTGAGCACATCGACTGCCTCCCCCTTGTCATTCAGCGCTAAGCTTCTACACGGGAAGAAAAATAGCTCTGGAAGTCACCGTGCAGAGCACCGTGCACCATGCAGAGCAAAGACGGAGAGTTTTCACAAATAAAATCGTAGATCCATTCTCTCTACTCCACTAATGTATAGGCCTAATGGTTTGGTGAGTGTAGGAAACACAAGCGGGGAGCTTTGAGTGAACCTCGTGATGACGTGAGCCTGTTTAGTATAATTTATTAATCCCGAGGTAAATTAATATAAGGACAGCTACATGTAGTAGGCCTATTTGTTAACGCATGGGTCTAATTTGAATAATTATTAAGTGTATCTTCTTAGTATCTTAGTTTGAAGACCAGATATGTGGTGCCAGTTTCTAAAAATCGAAAGATGGGTACAAGAAAAGTGCAGTAAAACGCCTGTGCAGTGGCGAATTATTCCATGTGTGATCCGCTCGAAATTAAACATAGGTACCCATCATTGAAAACGAAAGCATGAGCACATTCTTCAAAGTCCCAAAGCCTGGATGCTGTCGCCACAATCTCTTTAGGATTGGGGACTGGACTCTGAGCAGGCCATTGCAGTAGCCTTTGGTATCCTTCGCGCATCTGCCCCGCTTCCAAACTGACACCCTGACACATGACACATTTAGCATTAACCTTTTGTTTTTAACTGTCTAACAGCGCATACCATTATCATTAAATCAATGGAACCTAAAGCAGTTGCAGAGACCGTTTCATATTGGATCAATCCCTTCTCCTTTACTATGAAAGAGAAAGTAAGGTCAAGGACAAATTATTCTATGTAAATGGAAATAAACACTCATGCATTTGGTTGTCAAGTCTGTCGCCCTGAAAGTTCTACTAGCCTACATGCATATGATAGAGGCACGCCCGATTAGCCTACGTGCGCATACATTATTCTGCAGTTGGCATAATTCATAGGTTACACATTTACAGATAGGCCTAGCAATAGATGACAAAAATACCCTGTACCGAAATTCTAAGCATCTGCCACCTCGTCATCTGCTCCACTCCCATGGTTTTTAAAATGTAGGCTATTTCCCGCTGCCTTCCCTTTGTTATTGATCCGAAAACATCCATTTTTTAAATTGGGCTACTCTCCTCTTGTGGGGAAGGAACACGTGTGAAAGGGGAAAGGGGAGAGTTATTAAAAAATACCCTAGCGTGGGTAATCTCTCTCTCTTTCTCTATCTCTCTCTCTTTTACGCACAAAGTTGACAGGTGGCTAGCCTGTGATGATCAGCAGGGGGAAATAGACGCGTGATGCGACATATGTCGATTCAGCATAGAAATGCTTCGCACGTTTTTGTTTTTAAACTTCCATCCCAACGTAGTAGGCCTATAGGGCCAAAGGAAAATTAAATAATCACAGCGTCGGCTACCAAACGCGCGTCAAGTTGGACGCCAGCACAGCAATATTCTATCTTGAACATGGTTACAACTTTACCGACAATAATAGATTTAAAAAAGTACCCTACCATAACGGCAGATAAGCGGGATAACGGCCTTCGAGGTCGACCGGTTATACGAAATGAATGGCTTGGCGGAGGCAACTTTCTCTCCGCGCTGAGCGCGTCGCCAAAGTTCAAAGCCGCCGCCTCGCCATTAATTTCGTATAACCGGTCACCTCGTCGGCCGTTATCCCTTACTTATTTAGCACTCCAAACGACGAGACACGATACAAACTGTGTGCATAGAATACAGTGTAGGCTACTATGCATTCGCCGGAGAAGACATTTGGCGCAAATTCTCAAATAGGGTGACGTCGGGATGGCGTGGGACTGTACAGACTACCATAATAGGAGAAATAGGAGGGGCGAGATCCAAAATGGGAGGGGCGGGATCTCAGAGATCCAGACCTGCCCACTTCTGCAAACTGCAGTTGGATGCTACTCCCAGCCCAGGTAAATGCCGGCACGTCATTGGTCCCTGGCTGGGGTCGTCCCACGAGGTACCAAGATATTAAACTTCGGTGTAATGATCAAATCTTTGAATTTAAACCCGCTTAAGGGCTCCCGTGGACCTAGCGTCCATGTAACCATTTCCTCTTAATTAGGTAGCATTGACTTTTTCAAATTGTAGCCTACTTTGTCGTAGAATTAGATTTTTCTTGTAATAAAACTTTCATAAAACTATCTTTGCTATAGACCCCCGTTTGTTCCCTCGAAAGGTTATTGTACTGTCAAAACGTAGCAGCTCCAAGGACATTTCTCCATGTGGAGTGGGACGCTATACTTTGGGTCAGCAGAGTTCTACCTGTTGTCACTGGCGTCTACTTAGGATAAAATATGTTATTGTAGTCTGGAACTTAAAGTGATACTGTCCCATTTTAGGAAATAAGCTTATTTTACACCTCCTCTTGAGTTAAATAATAGGGTTTTACTGTTCTCCTGTGCTTTCAACCATTCTCTGGTTATGGCAGTGCAAATTTTACCTCCAAGCTAACAGTTAACATTGAGTCCTATGAGACCAGCTCGCGGCTAACTGGTCTCATAGAACTCAATGTTAACTGTTAGCTTGGAGGCAAAATGTGTACTGCCAGAACTATAGAACGGTTGGAAGTACAGGAGAATGGTAAAACCCTATTATTTAACTCAAGGGGAGGTGTAAAATGAGCTTATTTCCAAAAATGGGACAGTATCACTTTAAAGGAGAAGTCCACTTTTTTGAACATTAAGGCCATTTTCTGAGTGGTCTGCAATGTTTTAGAGTCCCCCTCACCGTTTATTTCATGTTTACTAATTAGTATTATCTAAATAATTTTATTGGATTTCGTTTCATTCCGACGTGTAATTTGTAAAATATTTGGATAATAAAGTAGTGGTAACTTCCTCCCGGAAATTCACCTGTTGAAGTGTCAAAATCCCCCCAAAAAAGGGGGAGAATTTCATTACATAGCCTAGTGGTATTTACGCTTGCATCCAAATGGGAAAACAGAAGCCACGCAGTTTCGAATCCACATGGTTGCAGTGCCAAAAGCGTAAATACCACTAGGCTATGAAAATGAAATTTGCGCAAAAAAAATGTCAGTACCAGGAGTAACTAATACTTTCTAATCCAAATATTTCACTAATTACACAACGAAATGAGACGAAATTCAATCGGTATAAAGCTAAAAGTATATTATTAGTGTGGGATTCATCAGATTCCAAGGATATGACATTTTTTTCACGAACAAATGACATGACGTGAATTTGTGTTCTGAACACTCGCAGCTGTAGGCCTATCATTTGTGTGCATGTCGATTGATTTTCAGTGCTTTTGCACCACAGGATTAAAAGATATTGACACATTTGTGGTCAAATATGTACTACAAGTTTAGCTAATGGGTGGAGTCACACTCTGAAGTAGACTAGCACTGTGTGTTACTTGGGGTGGCTTAGGTGATGTCTGGACTCAATGGATCTACTCCAGCTGTACTTCAACTTCACATCAACTCGAAAACTTCACGAAAACAGAACTGTTTTCTAGAGACCAGAGTTTAAGGAGCAGGGCACGAGACTAGGATTCCGGCGTTGGGCCTATCTCAGGTTTCACTTGCACCTTGCTTTTTCTCTGGACTATGCACTATGAGTCTTCTGACACGCCTGGACACTTTGTTACTTGTGACTTTTTGGCTGCTCTGTGCTGTGCACATGTGATGAATCGCTCTCATGCTTCTGATCACCTACCACAGCTGTGTGTGTGTGTGTGTGTGTGTGAGAGAGAGAGAGAGAGAGAGAGAGAGAGAGAGAGAGAGAGAGAGAGAGAGAGAGAGAGAGAGAGAGAGAGAGAGAGGAGAGAGAGAGAGAGAGAGAGAGAGAGAGAGAGGAGAGAGAGAGAGAGAGAGAGAGAGAGAGAGAGAGAGAGAGAGAGAGAGAGAGAAAAACTGTCAAAATNGGTCATAAAACATGGTCTGATCTTCCCGGAAATCACAAGAAGGAATAACCAGAGTCTGCTTTGACTAAGTCAACCCAAACATTTACAAGTTTTCATATTTTCATTGGCCATAAGATGTAAACATGCACAGGACAGAAACCCCATTAATTTTAGGTTGGCAGAATTAATCCCATTTTTAGATATTCTTGGTTACATCTCCTCTTCTGAGTATGGTGGCGGGAGCATCATTATATGCGGCTACCTTGCTGCCTCAGGCCCTTGACAGTTTGCTATTATCAGTGGAACAATGAACTCAAGTTTATTGTGATATTTTACAGAAAAAACGAGAGGAAGTCTGTCACACAGTTGAAGCACACAAGAGTATGGGTCCTGAAATGTGACAACAACCCATACTTTAGAAGCAAATCGACTTTAGAATGGCTTCATAATAATCAAATACACATTCTGAAATAGCCCAGTCAAAGCCCTGACAAAAACAATTGAGATTATATGGCATGAAGTCAAGAAAGCTATGCACTCCAGACATCCCACAAACCTTGCTGACGAGAGGCAGTTCTCTAAAGAAGAGGGAGACAAGATACAAACAGATTGTTTTGTTAATCTGATCTGCAACTACAGGACAAGTCTGGTTGATGATATTGCAACTAACTGAGGGTTAAAACCTACTTAATGCAAGGGTGTACTTACTTATGCCCTACTCTCCTGTGAATGTTACGGCCTTATGACCAATGAAAATATGATAACATGTAAATGTTTGGGTGGAATTAATTAAAGCAGACTCTGATTGTTCCTTCTTGAGATTTCCGGGAAGATCAGACCATGTTTTATGATCAATTTTGACAGAAATGTAAGAAATTTCAATTGGTGTACAAACTTTTTCCTGGGACTGTATGTATGCTGCACACTTTACGTAATTTCCCTCACGATCAATAAATGATACTCTACTCTACTCTTGCCATAGTTACGCCACAGCCGTACATTACTGTACATTACATTGCTGTACATTACATTACATTGCATTTGGCAGACGCTTTATAACCAAAGCGACTAACAAACGAGGACATAATCATAGCCAGCATCACTAGCAGATAGAAAGTGCACAGGAAGCATATAGAATAACAAGTGCAGATGCACAGAAGGGTTTTTTTTTTGTAAAGTAGAGTACGCATACACACACATACATAGCCTATACATCATGTCATGAGTCTGGCCTGGGGCTAGTGCCGCCAGAACATTAGTCTAGTAGTAGATAGTCACAAAAGAGGAGAGTCTTTACTTGCTTCTTGAAGGCTGCAAGAGATGTGCATATGTTGCCTTCACAGGCTCGGGACCTCTCGAGACAGCTGACGACATCTGCTCACGTGACAATCGAGTTCTGGACTTTGATGCATGAATGCCACAGATCCCGGAACAATCGGGATTCATGTGTGTTTTGTTTTGGTTCTCTTTTCTTTTTTCACCTCTACTTGAGCCTCCACACCCACGACCTATCATTTTAGCTTAAGTAGGCTAAATTAAACAGTCAGAGACCAGCATTACTGACATACTATGTGCATCTGCAATTGAATTCCATTTACTGGTGTTGTTGATAGTGATTAAAAGATGATATTTTAGCATTTGTGACACTGTTTACATGCCAGTTGCATGCATGGGGGCCATATTGATGATGCTCGGGAACTCGTTGTAATATACTTGTGCCTGAGATCAACCTCGAGAATGATCCATCTAAAATTACGTCATCAAATATTCGCGCCCATTTTCCCAGAGTTTAAGGTCGGCTTTCTTGGGATTCTCGACATTTTGAACGAGCCATTAGTCTTGCTGCCTCTGGTAGACCGTTCCACCACTTGGGTACAACAACAGAGAACAGCCTTGACTGGGAGTACCTAGAGCGAGCGAATGACAGAGCCAGACGGTTTGTGTTTGAGGAGCGCAGTTCTCTTACAGCCTGAACCAGTCGTTGTGTAGAATATTGGGTCAGCACAGGTCTGATTTTCCTCATGTAGGACATCTGGAATCGACAGGTCCGAGTGACTGAGTTGATGTAGTTGGAGCATGACAGCTCGTCGTCAATCATGATGCCAAGGTTCTTGGCGACTTTGTTTGGGGTCACAATGGTGGAGCCCATCTTGAGGTTGATGTTGTGACTGAGTGACTCTTTAGCTGGGATCACAAGGAGCTCTGTCTTGGACAGATTCAGCTGTAGGCGGTGGTACTTCATCCAAGTTGACAAGTCAGGCAGGCAGAGATACGTGCCGAAACCGTGGTGTCCTCAGGATGGAACGACAGGTACATCTTGGTGTCATCAGCATAGCGGTGGTGGGAGAACCCATGTGTTTGAATGATACGTCCCAGGGAGGAGGTGTACATTGCAAACACAAGGGGGCCCAGCACTGATCCTTGGGGTACGCCGGTGGAGAGGGTGTGAGTCGTAGACAGTTTCCCTTGCCATGACACACTGAAAGTGCGTCCAGATAGGTAGGAGTTTAACCATGAGTGGACAACACCAGTGATTCCCATGGTTGTGAGTATCCTCAGGAGTATCTTGTGGTTGCACAAAGGCTGCAGACAGGTCTAGTAGGATGAGGACAGAGGATAGTCCTCAGTCTACACTACTATTAGTGCATAAGTTACAGTACATTCTATGGTGCTCATATTTTGTTTACATCCTCTCCATCAGGGATTATGAAGATGCCTGCAAGATGTGCATGCTCTTATACTCAAGAGATCCTTTTGGATTTCTTATCTCTGTGTTTGGGAAATGTAACATTTCACCAGAAAGGAATAGCAACTCAGTGAATATACAGTATAATTCAATTTTGACTCGAAGTGCAATGTATACTCATGCATTTCTCACGCCTCGGTATCATGACACCAGAACTACACAGTATTCACCTTTTAGGTGGTTTTGCACAGAAGTACCCCTTAAGTATGTGGTCTTAAAGGGACACTGTGTGAGATTTTTAGTTGTTTATATCCAGAATTCATGCTGCCCATTCACTAATGTTACCTTTTTCATGAATAATCACCACCACCATCAAATTCTACGTATTCATTATGACTGGAAAAATTGCACTTTTCATACATGAAAAGGGGGATCTTCTCCATGGTCCGCCATTTTGAATTTCCAAAAATAGCTATTTTTAGCTGCAAAAATTACTGTGCTTGGACTAGAAACTACTAGAAAATATTTGTTTATTACTTAGTAAACTTTCATGTAAACATCAAATTTGGCAATAGGCAGCCCAGTTTCAATGAGCACCATGGTTGCAGTACCTTTTTTGACTATTTCCTGCACACAGTGTCCCTTTAAGGTTGGTGTTACAGAGTGCAGATAGATAGGACAGACTTACGTGTACATACTTTTTTCGCTGGCATAGGAAATCAAACTTACTGCCCTCCCGTTGCAACACAGAGTCTCTAATCTTCACAGAAGCTGTTCAAACACTGTATTCAACATTCCAATTCTCATAAATAAATTAATCTGCAAACCCAACCAATCAGTCATTCACCGGAGGTCAATGGGACAACACTATTCGCTGTAACCGTATTTGCTTTTTGGTCATGACCCGACCCGTTGCTTTTTTTCTTTTTCTTTTTGGGAACAGCCGTTATCTTTGACGTCTTGAGTTAGTAATTACTGTAGGCCTAAATGGGGATTCATACTTGTCGTGACTGGCGCTACCCTCCTTCATACTTCACTCGCGACCTCACTCGTGACCTCACTTGCGCCGTCACGTGACCCAAAATGACGTCACACGCCGTGGCGCGAGCTGCCGTGTCGCGACGTCGTGCACCCCACATTTTTTGTAACTTGTCGTGCGCCACCAGCGACCACGCAGGTAGGCAGACAAAGCAGGAGTTGCGAAGAGAGGCTACAACTACTGTAGGCTACTACAGAATGGATCCTGTATCATTTTGAGGATAATAAAATGTCCTAGAGAGTTATTTTATCTTCTCTCTTAAATGTTGTTCAGTGAAACAATTGTTTACTTTGTTCAGAAGCACGTTGTGTTCGGCGATCTATTTATAAATTCTGCCGCCAGAACAATGCTCTCACATGGTCTTGGAATGATCTGGCAATGTAGGCTACAACAAAAAAATATACAGTGAGGAGAATAAGTATTTGATCCCTTGCTGATTTTGTTGGTTTGCCCACTTATAAAGACATGATCATTCTATAATATTAATGATAAAATGTATTCTAATATAGAGAGACAGAATATCAAAAAGAAAATCCAGAAAATAACTTTGAAGAATATATTTTAATTGATTTGTATTCCATTGAGGAAAATAAGTATTTGACCCCTCTAGTCAAAGAAGACAAAATACTTGGTGGCAAAGCCCTTGTTTCTCATACAGAGGTCAGATGTTTCTTTCAGTTAATGACAATGTTTGTGGATATATTAGAAAGGATTTTTGTCCACTTTTCTATGCAGATCATCTCTAAATCACTTAACCCTTGTGTTGTGTTCATAAGCTGCATACACCTGTGGTGTTCGGGTCATTTTTGACCCGTGATAACAAAACTCAGCTATAAAATACCTAAAAACACTAGTTATCATCAAATATTGTTTTTCATCTCATGGCTAACTTGGTATGTATTCATATTCATGGAAATATTACTTGATGTATTCATCTTTTTGACTTTAAAGATATTTTATCTTACATTATGCAAATCGTTTTTGATGACCAAAACTATCAAAATCTGCATAAATTCACTATTAATACCTCCCAAAGTGATACAATTAGTGATTATGTTGTCCATGTATTACAGCTGATATGAGAGTACAACAATCCCCAAATTTATTTTATTAGTTTTTCTCTAATATTAAAAAATATCATCAAGAGTGGCATTTGTGGTGTTCGGGTCCAAACCAACCCAAAGAGATTTATAGCAGGATAAAGACCAAATGTCAACTAAATTAGTTTTTCAGTGCATAAAATTAATGTTTAAATATGTTGACTTGGTGTTTTTCAACATTTATATGATTTTAGTGTGGTAAATATACAAAATAACAATTCTGTCAGAGTCACAGCTATTCCGCCAATCTAATGCAAAGGTATTGGAAATGAACACCTCAATGAACATGAAAAAGTCACACTATTCATCTGAATCCCCTATGCCATGAACATGGACCATTATGTCATTGCCACATCAACTTTATGGAAAGTATAAGACCAGTTATACAGGTTTGGGTGCCATTATGAATTTTTGATACGTTTTTTGGAAAAAATAATGTGCAAAAATGTATTTTGCAAACAAATGTGCAACAAATCTCATTATATAATGCAGAAATGGATTCCCTGACCATGAAAACATATGAGTAGACACCAGAAATACATCTGTACTCCTTTCACAACAGGAGATATGACATATTGTAGTGTATGGGACTGTCCGGCGGCCATATTGGATTTGTAATATCAAAAAGCTGGCAAAAAAAAAGTTCAGGCAAGAAATATATTTTCCTCACCATAAATGACCAAACTGAAGACAAAGGGCAACCAACAGCTTTTCAGAAATGCATAAAACAACCAAAAATCTATACCGGGTCAATTTTGACCCCCGAACACCACAGATGTAACTTTTTTTTTTTTGGACCTTTAAAATTTACTAAAATGATAAAACATATTTTTTTTGTGTTGAAATGATTGTGACTGAGGATTAGATGAAGCCTTATTCCAAGAAAATAAAGGAAAGTGTGTTTTTTTCACACTAAAACTTGAAAACGGGTCAAAAATGACCCGAACACAACATAAGGGTTAAGTTGTATGACTGCAGCTTGCCAAATGGGAGCTTCTGTTCCCTTCACATGATTACTATAGGGTTAAAGTTTGGAAACTGTCTAGGCTACTTCATGACCTTAATGTGCTTCTGTTTGAGCCACTCCTTCGTTGCTTGGGCTGTATGTTATGGATTATTATCATATTGGGGCGCCAATCCATGACCCACCTTCAGTCTAGTGGTGGCGGGAAAGAGGTTGGCATGCAGCATTGTACGTTTACATGTCTCCCTCCATCCATTTCTTGACGATGTAAAGTTGTCCTGTGTCTTGGCCAGACAAACAACCTCAAAACATTATGTTACCACTTTCATTTATGATGTTGTAGAAGGTGTTGTTCTTGGGATCATAGGCAACATTTCTCTTCCTCCAAACACATCGAGTTGTGTTAATGCCAAACAGTTTGATTTTGGTGTCATCTGATTCCAGCACCTCCCAATCATATCCTAATCCAGTTTGATGTTCATTGGCAAACCTCAGGTGAGCCTGAACAGGTTCCTTCTGAAGCCGGGGTACCATACATGCACTGCAGGATTTTAATCAGCTGTGGTATCAAGTATTTCCAATAGTTTTCTTAGTGATTGAGGTCCCAGCTGCCTTGAGATCATTTCCTAGCTCCTCCCATACAGTTTTAAGGTGCTTTATCTCCTTTTTTTCTGGTTATTAAATTCCCACAAGGTCAAATCTTGTATGGAACCAGAGACAGGCCTAAGATTGATGATTGATGATCATTTTGTATGTCCTAAAATTGGGAAGAAATACACCAACAGTTTGCTCTTTAATATCCAGGAGCCCATTTCAGCCTTGTTGAGTTCTAAAATCTTTTCCCTGACATCCTTTGACAGCTTTTTGGTCTGTCCCATGTTGGCGAGTTTAGTTTGATTGATTGACTGATTCTATGGACTGATTCTGCAGATTCAATGTGTCTTTTGTGTAGGTTACTATTAACAGGTGTGTTCAATTCAGATAACAAGTTGATTGGAAGTGCCATTTGATCTGCGGGATCAGAACTCTTAATGGTTGGCAGGGGATCAAATACTTATTTCCCTCAATTAAATATAAATCAATTATTATATATTCTTTAGAGTTAATTTCTGCATTTTCTTTTTGATATTCTGTCTCTCCATATTAGAATACATATTATCATTAACATTAAATACTGATCATGTCTTTATTAGTGGGCAAACCAACAAAATCAGCAAGGGATCAAATACTTATTCTCCTCACTGTAGGCTATGTTTCAATGTGGTAAGTCACAAGTCAGACGTTCAGTAGCCCTACAGCAGCCGTGTTTGGCTTTCTATTTTATACATCCGTAGAACTCACGCTGCGAGTTGCGAAAAATACTGCCGTTTCTCTCATGAACAGCAGAGGGCACTTCCGACAATGCGAGCGAAAGCGCTTTTGAAGTATGAATAGTCTGTCGCAAGTGATGACGTCATTAATGGTTCTCGCGCCACACGCGCCAAAGTGCGCACGTGAAGTATGCAGAGCCCTTAATTGTAATGTCATTACTGACCAAAATGTCATGACCAGGCATTACAGTACAATACAATGGCAGCATTTGTCTACAGTCCATGTTGGATTTGTGTGTGTGTGTGTGTGTGTGTGTGTGTGTGTGTGTGTGTGTGTGTGTGTGTGTGTGTGTGTGTGTGTGTGTGTGTGTGTGTGTGTGTGTGTGTGTGTGTGTGTGTGTGTGTGTGCATGTGTGTTAATGTGCATGCATGCCCGTGTGTGTGGGTAGGTGTGTGTGCGTGTTTGTACAGGTGTATGAATGTGGTAGGTGTGTGAAGTTCATTTTTAGACAGTGATAATAATTTAGCCATTCATTGGGCACAAGTTTCCGCATCCTATGAACTGTACCTTTGCTTACCATTGCTTTCCTACCTGTGTTGTGGATATTGCTGTGATCGGCTGCAGTAACACATGTATTCCGGTTTCCAACAGAATATTGACAGTATTCAGGTTAAAACAAATTCTGGAGTATTCTGTTTACATATGTGGAACAGCATTCTGCAACCAGAATATCCCCAGAACACGGGCAAAGTTGGAATGAAAGAGTTTACTGTGCCCCATTCCGTGTAGCCCTTTAATGCACACCGTACCTCCTGTGGCACGCTGTAATCGTCATTCAAGTTCACTACCCTAGTACTACACTACTATGACATAACACAGGGCCTTTAATAATACACTATGACTTGGTCTTTGCCATTCTGGTAACAGCAAATTCATAACAGCGTTTCCAGGGCTAAAGTCAGAATATTCCTTGTAGTTGGGCAGCTAAATACAGATTTTCATCAAATGGTATGACCCGATTTAAAAGGGAAGCTGCACAAGGTCTGGCCCCTGGTTTCTATTTTTTCAAAATAGCTTCCAGACATGGTTGTAGGAAAGTGGATTAAAACAACAGCAACATAATTACATGAAATTTGTAATGAAGACTCACATCAGGGTCTGACCAGATTGAGCATCATAGGCATTCAAGATTTGCCCCCTGACAGCCGTTTTTCAAAATGGCCACCAAACATGGATTTCGTAATGGGAAAATGGATTAAAAGCCAGAAACATGTCATATTAGCATTTGGTAGGACTGTCCATGGATCTGGTCAGATTTAGAACAGTAGACACTCAAAATTTGACCCCTGGGGGGCAAAGTTGCCATTTTTCAAAATCTCTCATTGCCTCTCAGCAATGTTAAAATGTGCACAGTTAAGCTCACATGGCCTACATGGCATTCCCAGATGTAGAACATTGCTAAGTAAATGTAGCAGAAAACAATCATGGCATTTGTAAAGGCTTACAATTAGATTTAGCAAAACAATGTGTTTTTTAGCAACATGCAAAAACTGGAAGGGTGGAACTTAACAAAATCAAGACCAGTGCATTTTCACCTGTAACAAGTGGGAAACATGTGCAGGAAAACCTAACCAAATCAATACTGGAGGATGAGGTAGTCCAATGAATTATTATAACATGAATTACAATTAGCGAGTCAGTCTGTCCACCAATAAAAGAATTATTATTAAGTGAAGAGAAAATCCGAAGTGCTCAGGGAATTGTTCAGAAAAAATCTTGAAGGTGCTCTTTGGTGTTGGGGAAAAAACAATCTTGTCAAAAAAGGGAGTCCAGGGCACTCTTCTTGTGGACAAATATTAAAAAGCCTTTATTGAAACATGGCTAATAAGTTTAAAAACATGGGAGCAGAGACCCATGCGTTTCGGCGCAAGCCTTCTTCAGGGTCTGTTTGCTGTTCAGCTGCAAAAGCGTGTCCGCCGTGCCAGAGCTGGGCTGTAGGCTATCAGTTCCCTCACCTTGTCTTACAAGACTGAATAAAAACATTTACGTAGCATTACACTATTTTCACCTATAGTACGTGTGCTGTATATAAAACCTTAAGACGTTGAGTTAATGATTTGACAAATTGAGTTTAGACTCAACTTTATAACACCTATTCTATTGTATGACTATTTTTGCCTCTTTCTATTGCAGTTGGAAAGTACACAAAGGCATTCCTACAAGGCATCATCACCCACTATTGTATCTACTGTTTGCAACCTTCTTGACTGGGAAGCATGACAACTAGTTGCCAGGTCCAGATTAACGCACAGGCTAGACAGGCTGCGGCCTAGGGGCCCCCACCTGCCGGGGGCCCACTGATTCTACAAAAGTTTAAATATTGCAAAATTGTGACAAGATTCAATATTGAAAAACTCATCTGTCGTGTTGAGTGCATTTGGTAGACGTGGTGCTCTTAATTCCTGGCTCCGTTATGACACTGTCTATGTAAATGTGTCGTGAAATTTGCCTTCCAGGGGGACCCACAGCAACCTGTAGCCTGGGGGCCCCTGGCCATCTTAATCCAACCCTGCTTGTTGTTATATTGTTCTTTGCCTTTGAAGGGCAGTATGCCCCAGTTGGCAACAGTAAAAAGTGAAAGAGTCATGAAAAATGTTCACATGCTAAAAAAAAAACCCTCAGGAGAGATTACATGAAAGCGGTCAGCTTATTTGTTTTTGAATATTGTGAAGACCTGTAGGGAGAGGAAGGGGGAAAGGAAAGGCGGTGGCAAAGACACTTGGTTTCTGCCGAGATGAGTGCCAATGCAGCAGGCCAAGTTCTCATCCGTTGGGATATTACTGTACGCAAGGCTTGACATTAACTTTTTCGCTTGCCTGCCATTGTGGCTAGTGGTTTTTCCACCGCACTACTAGCCATCCAGCTAATCTACTAGCCACATTTTTATCTTTATCATGACATTGTTCATCTAACCTCAGAAGATGAGGTGAAGCAAAAAGATGACTGCATAGCTTCATGGAAATAAATCAAACAAATAGAAACTGAGCATTTCTTGAACTTACATACAATTGATGCACAAGGGGAAAAGAGCAGAATATATGCTATTCTATATATTATATGTCATACCATAGAATAAGTTACTTATTCTAAGTAGGCCTGACTTATTCTAAGTGTATAGGTGCCAGTGTCAAGCCCTGCTACCGAGGTAGGGAATGGTGACTTCCACTTCAGTAGGTGTTATACCCCAGACCATCAGAGCGGAAAATGAGTGGGGAGTGTACGCAGGGGCGCTGCCAGAAAAGTTGGGCCCCATGAAAGATTCGGATTTTGGGCCCCCTTAAGGGCCCCTCTCAGTGCTTGGGCCCCCTTAAGGACCCCTCTCAGTGCTTGGGCCCTTAGAATCTGTACCACATTTCCCCTCCCTAGCGGCCCCCATGAGTGTACGCATTACTTCCTGTGTTTCTGCTCCATTGTAATACACACAATCTGGAAGGCTTTTGTATGTTGAAAAACAACAAACAGCCAACTGTACAAGGGTCCATATCTCGAAAGCGTCTTTGCTAACGACAGTAGCAACGTCCTTCGTAAGAGCGACTCAACTCTCTCTCGACAGCGGCGCTTACCACTAAATCCAAGGGAATGGTGTTACGTCTTGAGACGGTCTTGAGACGGTTAGCAACGACAAGAATCGAGAAACCGACCCCAGAGCTGTTTGATTCTTTTTTGACACTTGTAAACAGTTACTGACTGAAACTGACTTATGCCATCTGGCTGTGTTTCACCAAACTACACACGAGGGCATTCCTCACGGGAGCGTACCTATGTTCCCCGGGTCCTATGTTCCCCTGTCTTTGTATGGGAGTGGGGAACATTGGACCCTTTTTTCTAAATAAGGGTCCTATGTTCCCCGGTAGAGGGGAACATAGGACTCGGGGAACATAGGGATGACCCCTTCCTCACAGAAACCATGTGAGGCTTGTGAAAGTCAGAATCATTCCTGAACAAATGAGCCAATCGGGATTGCCAGATGGGATTTTCCATAGATGGGCGTCGTTGTGGCTCTTCTTCCTCCTATTGTTCTCCGCTGTGGCACAGCCACAGTGTCTGAAGTGGCATGTGAAAATGAAAGTGAAAGCCCAACTGGGAAACTCTAACTCCCATTGTCATTGTGACACAGCACTCCACAGCATACACTGTGTTCACTGCACACTGCACACAAAGAAATTCATGCCTCACTCGTGCAAGAGGACAGCCCCCAATGGCGCCCCAAGGGAGCAGTGCGGCGCGACGGTACCATGCTCAGGGTACCTTAGTCGTGGAGGAGGATGGGGGAGAGAGCACTGGTTAATTTCTCCCCCCACCAACCTGGCGGGTTGGGAGTCGAACCGGCATCCTTTGGGATACAAGTTTGACGCCCTAACGGTACAGCTTACGACTGCCCTCATGGCATGTCAGTAAAGATGAGGACAGGTCCGAGTTGTCCTGTCCCAGTTAGCCCAGTGGTTTTCAAAGTGGGGGCTGGGGACCCCTGGGGGCCGCGAGAGCGTGCTCTAGGGTCTGCGGCAAATTGGAAGAAAAATAATAATAAAACAAAATAAACAATTGAATAATTACTGTATAATAAAATAAACCAAAAAATCCATTAAAAATAACCATTTCCATTAGTTAAGGTCTGCATTATAATAATCGCTAACTAATAGTCTACCATTGTCGTTATTTTATATCCCAATGGGGCTCTCTCTAGGCCGTCCATCGTTCCAATCATCCCGATTCTCCATACATCTTTTCAATTCGCTGGTACCCTGGGTTTCTGTGTCCTTCTTGAGTATGTCCACATATGTGTGGGATGTCCTCTTAACCGGCAACCGCGCGGCGGTTCCCACAGCACCAGTTTGCTGGCTGGCAGTTCTGGGTGCCTTTGGCAGTGTCCAGCAAGTCTCATTCTCCTTACAGTAATCTTCAGTAACCACTCACCCTTGGTAATCCCTCATACAGGATTTTGTTGGTTACATGTGCACTATCGCTGATGTTAAGCAGTGCACGCAGCATCCTGGCATCTGGGCACTGAAACAGAAATAGACTATGGTTGTGAAAGGGGGTGCACAGACAAAAACATTTGTGGCACGGCCCATGTAAAGGGGGTCTTGGCTGGAATCTACCTGTATATATGGGGGTCGCCTTGTCATAAAGTTTGGGAACCCCTGGTTTATCCTCACATGCAAGGATTTTTTTAAGGAGCATCATTGGAAAATGTGTCATTTGTTGGGAAATACCCAGATAATATAATGAAGACTATGCGAAACATACCAGCTGGCCTATGTCTGTTTCCGAACTACTGCAGTAGTCAGACATGACCAGTAAATGAGAGACCTATTTCCTGAAGTGAAAGAGACAGTAAATTATATCAGTCATAGGTTCAATCTGATGAATCATCAGAATGGGCCACTTTCATTTAATGTTTCTAAATCATTGGACATGACACTGTGTACTGTGCACTAGCCCCCAGCTTATAAGCTGTTATTTAGCTTCACTTGGGGAGCCTTCTCTCCATATTTTTTCATGAGATGTAACTGAACGTCAAAATGACGGTGTGAAGAGAGAAATAAATCATTCATTCATTCATTCATTCATTCATTCATTCATTCATTCATTCATTCATTCATTCATTCATTCATTCATTCATTCATACTGTCTTCTTGTGACGCTGTTAACCTCATAGTCTACTCAAGGTGAAAAAGTTTGAGCTCTTCAGTGCAATTACTCATCCCCTCAGCTAAGTTCGTTTCAGTCTTGGGAAATTAAGTCAAATTTGGAGACATGCATTTGTTTGGGAAGGGCAAGAGCTGTTTGAACATGTTTGCTTCTCGTGTTTGTTTGTCTCTCACTTTATTGGCTAAGGAAGCATTGGCTCAGCAACATTTTCATACCGATTTTCTCATATGTGTAGTCACAATTGGCTTTGTCACTTACACAAAAACCAGACCTGTTTTGCGCAACAGTATTCACGGCTCTCTGGTGCCTGTATAATATTCTGATTTGTGATTTCCTGTGTGTGTGTGTGTGTGTGTGTGTGTGTGTGTGTGTGTGTGTGTGTGTGTGTGTGTGTGTGTGTGTGTGTGTGTGTGTGTGCGCGCGTGCGTGCGTGTGTGCGTGCGCGCGTGCGTGCGCGTGTGCGTGTGCGTGCGTGCGTCTGTAAGTGTCTGCCAGGTCACTGACTGCTTTTGCCAGGCTCAGGACAAAGTACCCAAGGCCCCCCATCCCTGACCCCTTTGTCCCTGCTGTTGGCTTCACTTTGGATTTGTATGTGTGTGTGAGTGTGCATGTGTGTTTTCATTTTGTATTTGAAGACACACAAATCCCCCCGTGCTTTCAAAATGCGTTTTTACTGTGTGAAAGTACAGATTTTGCACTCGTGGATTGTTGTGTGTCTGGAGTTTGGATGCTCAAAGTGTGACTGCTAAATAGATAAGAGTGTAACTCCAAGCCGGGTCTACAGAGCTATTTCAGTCCCTCTTCGACCAAGCCCTTAGAATAGTATATAGCCAGAACTTACTTTTTAAAACATTTTTTAGTAAGGAGTGCCTCAAAAGTTTTTTTTAATGGTTTTCATATCACTTTTTCATATAGTTATATGGATTTTTTTTGGACTAAACTTGGACAAGTGACCCAGTATATCATTCACTTTTGGTTTTGCTTTCCCTTCCTTAGTGGATTGTTTGGTGGTCAAGCACATGTGAAATTGGTGACTTATGAGATTCTCGATTTCTGATTCCCGCAACACGTAACCGTCTGTGTCTGTCTGCTTACTTACTATCTTTGGAAATTCCAGCCTATTTCCCAGATGTTATCCAAGAGGGACTGCGGATTGCATCATCAGCATGCTCCCATAGCTGATTCATGGATGAGGAATCCCAAAGTGTTACTGTGTCATGCTGGTCTCGGCTTCACACTCACAGGGCCACTGACAGCTTTTGCTGGGCCCAGGACAAAGTCATCTTAAAGGGCCCCCTACCCAATACATACAATGTAATGGGGACCTAATTCTGGGCCTCCTATCTCCCTGGGCCCGGGACAACATACCCCTTTGTCCCCCCCCTGTCAGCGGGCCTGCACACTCGCGCTGTGCGGCAGACAGTAATTTCCCATTTGGTCATGGTAATCCCAAGAGGTTCTCTATTCTCACTGGACTGGACTGAGTCCACTCCGCACTTTTGTATGGGGAATCGGAGATGCAATGAAAAGAGTCTATTGGCCCCATAGAGAATCTATCTCTGTCTCTGCATCTCTGTCTCTGTCTCTGCTTCTGTGTCCGTCTCTTTGTCTCTGTCTGTCTGTCTCTGTCTCTCTCTGTCTCTTTCTCTCTCTCTCTCTCTGTCTCTGCCTCTCTCTCTCTCTCTCTCTCTCTCTCTCTCTCTCTCTCTCTCTCTCTCTCTCTCTCTCTCTCTCTCTCTCCCCTCTTTTACCTGTTCTCCCCGATGATCACATCCTCCATCTGCAGCAAATCCTTAAAAATGCCACCCAGCCTGCAACAGTATATAACGTAGTAGTGCACGCCGCGCGGGGTTCGTCATTATGACTTCCCGCTCATCTGTCTCGCCGCATCACTGTCTCTATCCCCCCTGTGTCTCTCTCTCTCTCTCTCTCTCTCTCTCTCTCTCTCTCTCTCTCTCTCTCTCTCTCTCTCTCTCTCTCTCTCTCTCTCTCTCTCTCTCTCTCTCTCTCTCTCTCTCCATCACTATTTCTGGCTCAGGATCTGAGTGCTCTATCCACCTATGCCTCTTTTTCACTGCCAGTTTTCTGGTATACAGCTCGACACAGCGTGACTCGGCCACCACATTTTGCCTTACGATGGAGCTGTGTCGTGCCTATTCGAAAAGCAAAAATATGGCGGCCCAGTTGTGCTGTGTCGAGCTGTAGGCCTACCAGAAAAAACGTCAGTGGAAAAGAGACACTATAAGAAATCATTATTTCGATTACAAAACAGTTCAGTCCAACTCCCATTTGTCATTGTGACACAGCACTCCATAGCACACAAGTGAACATTGCACACAACGAAATTGCATTTATGCCTCACCCGCGCAAGGGTGCAGCCCCCAATGGCGCCCCAAGGGAGCAGTTGGGCGGGACGTTACCATGTTCAGGGTACGTCAGTCATGGAGGAGAGCACAGGTTAATTACTCCCTGCACCAATCTGGCGGGTCGGGAGTCGAACCGGCAACCTTTGGGCCATTTTGTTTGCGATTGCCATCACTGGCTCGCTTCTGGGGTTCTGTATTTGCTCTTGTCTGTGGGTGGAGGCTGGTACGTACATTACATGTGGACTCGAAGAGATTTTTGCTGCAACTTCGGACACTTCAAAGACTACTGTACTCATGAGAGGGTACATCATGGCTGCAGATCGGACTGACAATACAGAAAGCAGGGGTTAGGGGGGTGCTGCTGCTTGACAAACATCTGGTGATGATGGGCAGCGGCTGTGTGCAGAGCAGATTGAAACCCTGCTGCTCAGTGCTCAATAATAATAATAAAAATAATAATAATAATAATAATAATAATTGTATTTGTATAGCACTGTATCATACAAGGCATGCAACTCAAAATGCTTAACAACTGAGAAAAAAACATCATTGTTAGAGATGGATTTAAAAGGAGAGTTAGAGAGGAGAGGTAGAAATAGCAGGAAGGCAGAGGAAGAAGAGATAGATAGCGATTGTAGAGTCATAAGGTCAACGTAGGTTAGAACCAGGATTCTTAGAGGCGTAAGGGCGTTCAAGGACTCTTGGACTTTTTAGCATGTCAAGGAAGGCTCGCGAGAACACTAAGGGGTGGAAGAACTTTTGTTTCATAACAAGTTTCTCAGGGCACAGTAAATATTCTCACAGTTCTTAATTAATAATTTTATTGCAATCGCAATTTGAATGTCCTTGTGTCACCTATGCACATGAAGAAAGTGTGTGTGTGACAGAAAGAGTAGGCCTACAAATCTGCATGCCCCTTATCTGATTTGCTTAAGGATTCTTTTTACAAGATAGATGGTTACAATTTAGGATCATATCAGCTTCTCTCAGTTCAGTTCCACCTCACAATGGACTTTGCATTTAACTTAAAAAAAAAAAACTTTTTTATAGTCTGTCTTATCACAGCACACGATTTTAGTTTTGAATATACGGTACATGAATGCATATTCTAAAGATCAAAATCTTTTCTCATCCCTTTGGTCAAGTCAAAGATTGTGACATTTGTGGGTTTGGAAGTTCACTCCGAAAACACCCACTTGCTGTCTGCAGATTGAAAAGTCCCTTTTGTAGCCATAGGGTTCTGAATCTGACCTCAAACGAGTTGTTGACAAGATATTACTCAAGCCGTTCGTTCAGTCATGCAGAAGATATTGGTCTAGTTTCTGTGCATTGTCCAGGGACCATAATTAGAGTTTTGGGAAATAGGCAACATTTCTAAAAATGACCTCCATTGTTAATGAGGGGAGTTTCTCCCCCAGTTCCACAAGAGTTCAGTGAACTCGGTACTGGGTCAAGCATGTGTGAGAGTGCCATTTTGTAATCTCAAAAACTCTTAGCTGGAAAGTACTTTCTAGAGCCGGGG
>NC_085867.1:47448261-47468738 GCF_034702125.1 Engraulis encrasicolus
ACTTTTACTTCACTACATTTCAAAGCGAAATTTAGTACTTTCACTTCGTTACATTTACAGAAACACTCGTTCCTTACTCGTTCCTTTTTTTATTTAAGGTGATACAGGCAGTTGAATGAATTCATTTTTAATGCCCTGGTCAAATGAAATCTGAGATTTCACGCTTGTGTGAAGAAAGTGAAACTGAATCCGATTGGCAGACTCAGAGATTCGCCATTGTGATTGGTTGTAATGTGTCACGTGACAACAAGCTCTACTGTACAGAATTAGTTTTAGACGGACAGCGAGCAGAGCAAGATCACTGATGTGTCCACTGTTGCGACTTGCGAGACGACTTGAAATAAGAAGAAACTTTACTTTCTAGTAACATGCGGAAAGCACAGCAAAACAATAAAGCAGGCGATAATAACGTTGTTAGCGTGTATTAGCCTAATCTGTACGTCGTATTCGTTGTGTGAGGGGGGAGAGGTTTAGCTCGCAGGCTGCACTCGCCTGACAAGACGAAATTTGTCAGATAGGCTTCGCGTTTGAACTGAATAATCAGCGAATTGATACTTAATGTAGGCCCGACTGCTTTTTTGACTTACTGTGCTATATCTGTGTTATGGCTTACAATAGAGTCACATAATTGCCGCTTTTGTAGCGTGTTGGTTACTTGAGTCAAGTAGGCTACACAGATGCCTTCATGCTGCTTATTCCAAACCATCCAGGCGCACAACTCCGTGATAGCATTCTTTCCCCTCAATACATTGCAGTATTTTCCGTAGTAGGTGGGGATATCAATTACTTGTCTAATAGACTCCCCTGTCACCAAAAAAATGATTAGCTTCAACTTTATGGAAAATAGGCTTGTGTAAAGGCTTTGTATCTTAACATGAGGATTGCCATGCCCACCATATGTTGCAGTGAGGATACAACATGTATCCTTGCAACATGTATCCTTTCCCTTAAGTCAGGTCAGTAGGCTACAGTGGATATGAAAAGCACTGGCAATGCCACCAAAGTGAGGTTGTAAAAAGCAACAGTAATAAAGTTAAAAAAAGAGAAAAAAGTGGACTTTTGCTAAATATTGGCCCAGTGATGTGCACAGGCAAAAAAAGGCTTTTTCATGATCAGACAGATAAGTGTTCCAATTAAGTTGTATCAAGTAGGCTATTGCAAATCATTGGCATCTAGCAAATAGAGACCATTACAAGTATATGAAGATGTTCCTATCTTTAAAGGTAGCTTAGAATCGCAAGAAGTCTGCTTGTCCATAGGCCTAAGCCAACCTCAACATAACCAAACACTACATAAGAATAATAATAATAATAAGAAGAAGAAGAAGAAGAAGAAGAAGTCTACCAAAACCATAATTATAACAAAAATTAAACATAAAGTACTTTATTGGCTACTACTCTAACTCCTTGCTGTCACAAATAAGTAGGCCTATTATACTGGACTGTAGGCCTACGGCTGGGGGATCTTGTAGTAGTTGCTCTAATAGGCATATAATCAATTTCAGCCTAATCATTCTTAATATTAATGGCCCTTTCATGTGTTCTTTTGGGCATGTTAGGGTCAGTATTAAATGTTTAGAGAGGTGAAAATGAACTTCTGATGCTATAACATCCATTTACTTACTCCACAGTGTTTCTGAGGCCTGTTATGGCCTAGTTCTAGCATGTTGGTATAGCCTATGCAAATCAGAGGATATTTAATTAGATATGACCAAACTTGGCCTACAACACTTAAATATTAAAATTGCATCAAAGGCTTCATTTTTAAGTTTTTACTTTTTACTTTTAGTACTTAAGTATTTTTGACGGCAGATACTTTTGTACTTCTACTCAAGTAAAAAAGTGAGGTGAATACTTTCACTTTTACTTGAGTAGTTTTCAATGCAAGGTAACTGTACTTTTACTCAAGTACATAACTGGTGTACTTCGTCCACCACTGGTTAGCACACCAAGGGCTTTCCATTGCCATACAGTTGCACATTTTATGCCTTTTTCACACAATTAGCAGGCAATGAATGCATTTATTTGTGTATATTATTTAACAGTGTATGCTTTTGAGAAGAAAATTGAAGAACTGTTTGGCCAATTGTGCTTGGTAGGTGGAAGTCTGTGTTAAGAGTTTAGAAAAAGTATCCAAAGTATGGGTAAGCGCTTGTTAGCAATTGAAAAAAACTGTAACCCCATACAGAATTCTAGGCCATTCGGGGGGGGGGGGGTGACAGGGGTATTACACTCAGATGTAAATTCTCTTTCAGTCATTCAGGGCAACTTAGTCCTCAAAGAAACACCTTTCAAGCTCCATAAAGGAGTCCAGTGCTTTTAACAGCTAAACTCTATTGACTGAGATGTGGCATCTGTCCCAAACGGGCATGGAATGGAACTAATTCGGCGAGGCACCAAAACAGCAGGGAACATTTTGGGAAGTCTGTGCTCTGGCGAACAGCATTGGGCTTGCCAAGTGTATCTTGGGCTAATTAAGTTCCCAGAACAGAACATTAAATGATAATGGCTCGTACGCTACTGAGGAAGAAATTTCCCAACAAAGTTTACCCATCCATCTCCAAAAGTGACAAAATAAAAAGTGAAACTGGAGAGAAAAACATTCTTTGGCAATATCCTCTACCTCCACGCAACTCTTCTTTCATTTTGGCTATGCTTGTGTATTCTGTCATCAAGAAGGCATCTAGAGTAGAGACGTAGAGTAGAGTAACATTCATTAATCCATATCTAGTAGCATACAGTACATATATTTTTCTTTGCTACAAGTGCGTACTGTGTTCCACGGCCGGCCAGTCTTTATTCTATGTTTATCTTCTAGCAAACATCTCTGTTAACTGAACACCAGTGCTAGGCGCTTGGCATAGACAAACCCCACCCCCATGAAAATAAACAACACATAGCCTACAGTACATAGACCTCACATGTTGTAGTACAAAAACAATAATAACATCCTGCCTGTCAGAGAACCTGAGGAAAGTAAAAACTTTCTCTGTCTTTCTTTCTTTCTTTCTTTCTTTCTTTGTTATGTTGGCTAAAGGAATGTGGCCACAACACAAACACAATAACTTAACATTTTGACTCCTTTTATTAAGCCTCTATCCTCTTCCTCCCTTGTCTCTTTGTCCTTCCTCAGTTCATTCTCAAGGTCGTTATCCTCTATCACATCCTTCCCTCTGACCATTCCTGCCAAGTTTGCAATTTGTTGCAAATAGTAGGAGTAACTAGATTGCATTTCCTCACAGAAAATGCTGGAGTATGCTTGCCCGTCTTGCATTCGTTGCCCTTCATGCATGCCTTGCCTTTCATGCATGAATTGCCCTTCATGCATATGCTGCCCTTCATGCATACACAGCATACAATTAACCCATCTATACATGAGCTAACTTCCTGTTTGATATGTATCATGTTGGCAAAAACACATTTTCACTAACGTTAGCGCCCCCTAGTGACGGTATCGCACTGAATTTGGTAGGTACCCTCTGGGTGTCCTGGAGATCATGTGTGAGAAATTTCGTTAAGATCTGTCAAGGCGTTGCTGAGATATGAGCTAACTTCCTGTTTGGACGGTGCGTTTGTCTTTGTTGTCAATTTTGATTGGCTGCTGTGCGCCGATGCTTTCAGCTATTGCTCTGTAAATTTCAGCATACGTGCAGTATAGTCCAATGGTGGTCTGATAAAAATTGTAGGACAAGCAGACAAAAATTGTGGGCGGAGTTTCATTTTTATTGTTTTTTGAATATGTCAAAATGGCGGGAAATTCATGATTGTAAATATGACATCATAGTATGCGTTGGATTCGGGTTGACCCTAGGATTTCAGCGATACCAAGCGTTTGATGAGTTGAGGTCAATAAGGGCCAATATGGACAAAAACACATTTTTGTTTATTGTAGCGCCCCCTAGTGGCACATTTGCACGAATATTGTTACATGTCCTCTGGTGATAGTTCTTATTACGTGTATAAAATTTGGTTCTGATACAAGTAGCCGTTGCTAAGATATCAGCTCACTTCCTGTTTGGCGACTCCAATTTGATCTAAAAGGCATTTTCGCTAATTGTGGCGCCCCCAGTGTCCATATTGCATGAAAATCGGTAAGTAACCTCTGGCTATAGTGAAGATATTGTGTATACATTTTCGTTGTGATACGATCAGGCGTTGCCGAGATATGAGCTCACTTCCTGTTTGGCGTCTTCGCCGCCAAATTCGATTGGCTCCTGTTCCAAGACGGTTCAATCAATCGGTCCGCAACTATCAGGGTATGTGTATCTCAGTCTGAAGATGCCGTGTGTAAAGTTTCGGGATGGTCTGCCAAAAATTGTGGGCAGGGCGCCATTTTTATTAATTTTTACAAAATTCAAAATGGCGGGAAAACTTTCCAGGCGGAAAATGACATCATAGAGTGCGTTGGATTCGTCTTGGTCCAAGGATTCCAGGGATACCAAGTTTTTGAAAATTGGACCTACGGTTCAAAAGTTACCGTTTTCCTGTTGGTGGCGCTAGAGAGTTCGAGTTATCCATAAACTGAGTACAAGCACACATCCTCGGACCGAACCGAACAATTTGGCATCGGAACGGACTCTCTATCTCGAAGATTTCTTGCCATTATGATGGGTGGTAGAATAAAAAAATATAACTAGATTGCATTTCCTCACAGAAAATGCTGGAGTATGCTTGCCCTCCATGCATTCGCTGCCCCTCATGCATGCGTTGCCCTTCATGCATGTTGCCCTTCGTGGAGGTTGCCTTTCATGCATTGCTCTTCATCCATGTTCAGCACACACACACGCACGCACGCACGCACGCACGCACGCACGCACGCACGCACACAATCTAACACAAACACCCCATAAGAGTCAAAAAGTCAAAAACATGTTTTTTTGGTGTACCACCCCCTGGATACCATATTGTACACTTGCATATCTTTGTTGTGCACCCTTTGGGCTAAGGTAAGAGCACCAAATAGCTTTAAATTACTTGGCTTAAGTTCCTGGGCCAATACATTGAGGCCATTGGCCCATAGTGTAAATGGGGCAGATATTGACCTAACACAATTTCGCTAATTGTGGCGCACCCCAGGGGCCAATTTTCACAAAAATTGGTATGTAGCCTTTGGCTATAGTGAAGATAATGTGTACTCATTTTTGTTGTGATACGAGTAGGCATTGCCGAGATATGAGCTCACTTCCTGTTTGGCGTCTTCAACGCCAAATTTGATTGGCTCCTGTTCAAAGACGGTTCAAGAAATCAGTTTGTAACTTTCAGGGTAGCTGTATCTCAGTCTGAACATGATCTGATGAAGTTTTCGGGACACTCTCACAAAAAATGTGGGAGGGGCGTCATTTTTATTGATTTTTACAACATTCAAAATTGCGGGAAAACTTTCCGACGTCCAAAATTTTGTCAAAGGGTGCGTTGGATTCGGCTTGGTCCAAGGAAAATGTGAATACCATTTTGGTTGTAATACATATGAGCGTTTCCGAAATATGAGCTAACTTCCTGTTTTGCCTCTTCAATATGGCCAAAACACAGTTTCGTCAATTGTGGCGCCCCCCAGTGGCCAATTATCCTCCAATTTGTCATTTGACCTCTAGGGGTGATGTCAGTCATGTGTATCCAATTAAGTTGTGATCTGACATGTCGTTACCGAGATATGAGCTAACTTCCTGTTTGGCGACTTCAATATGAGCTAAAACACATTTTCACTAATTGTGGCGCCCCCCATGTTCCAATTTTCACGAAAATTGGTATGTAGTCCTTGGCTATAGTGATGATGATGTGCATTATTTTTTGTTGTGATATGAGTTGGCGTTGCCGAGATATGAGCTCACTTCCTGTTTGGCGTCCTCGCCGGCAAATTCGATTGGTTCCTGTTCGAAGACGGTTCAATCAATCGCTCCGAAAGCGATTAGGGTAGATGTATCTCGTTCGGAACATGCTTTGTGTAAATTTTCGGGGCGATCCGCCATAAATTGTGGGCGGGGCGCCATTTTTATTGATTTTTACAAAATTCAAAATGGCGGGAAAACTATCCAGGTGGAAAATGACGTCATAGGGTGCGTTGGATTCGTCTTAGTCCAAGGATTCCAGGGATACCATTTTTTTGAAAATTGGACCTACGGTTCAAAAGTTACCGTTTTCCTGTTGGTGGCGCTAGAGAGTTCGAGTTATCCAGAAACTGAGTACAAGCACACATCCTCGGACCGAACCGAACAATTTGGCATCGGAACGGACTCTCTATCTCGAAGATTTCTTGCCATTATGATGGGTGGTAGAATAAAAAAATACACGAATAAGAAATAAGAATAAACGGTCGAATAACAATAGTATGCTTGCCGCATGGCAAGCATACTAATAATAACTAGATTGCATTTCCTCACAGAAAATGCTGGAGTATGCTTGCCCGTCTTGCATTCGTTGCCCTTCATGCATGCCTTGCCTTTCAAGCATGAATTGCCCTCCATGCATATGCTGCCCTTCATGCATACACACCATACAGTTAACCATCTATATGAGCTAACTTCCTGTTTGGTATGTATCATATTGGCAAAAGCACATTTTCACTAGCGTTAGCGCCCCCCAGTGACCATATTGCACTGAATTTGGTAGGTACCCTCTGGGTGGACTGGAGATCATGCGTAAGAAATTTCGTTAAGATCTGTCAAGGCGTTGCTGAGATATGAGCTAACTTCCTGTTTGGACTGTGCGTTTGTCTTTGTTGTCAATTTTGATTGGCTGCTGTGCGCCGATGCTTTCAGCTATTGCTCTGTAAATTTCAGCATAGGTGCAGAATAGTCCAATGGTGGTCAGATAAAAATTGTAGGATGAGCAGACAAAAATTGTGGGCGGAGCTTCATTTTCATTGATTTTTGAATATGTCAAAATGGCAGGAATTCCATGATTGTAAATATGACATCATAGTATGCGTTGGATTCGGCTTGACCCAACGATTTCAGCGATACCAAGCGTTTGATGAATTGAGGTCAATACAGGCCAATATGGACAAAAACACATTTTTGTTTATTGTAGCGCCCCCTAGTGGCGCATTTGCACGAAAATCGTTACGTGTCCTCTGAAGGTAGTTTTGATTATGAGTATAAAATTGGGTTCTGATACAAGTAGCCGTTGCTGAGATATCAGCTCACTTCCTGTTTGGCGTCTCCGCCGCCAAATTTGATTGGCTCCTCTTTGGAGCCAGTTTAATCAATCGTTCCAGGACTTTTGGCGTAGCTGTATCTCAGTCCGAAGATGCCCTCACAAAAATTTAGTGACGATGGGCCTAAAATTGTGGGCGTGGCATCATTGCCATGCGGCAAGCATACTAATAAGATTAAACGGTCGAATAACAATAGTATGCTTGCCGCATGGCAAGCATACTAATTATGCTCTATCTGCCTTGTGAATCTATTATTTCTAGTTAATAAAAAATAATCAGCTAGTCAATTAAATTAGTCAATCAGTCAGTCAATCGATTGATCGATCGATCGATCAACCGACCGACCGACCGACCGACCAATCAATCAATCAATCAATCAATCAATCAATCAATCAATCAATCAATCAATCAATCAATCAATCAATCAATCAATCAATCAATCAATCAATCAATCAATCAATCAACCAACCAACCAATCAATCAATCAATCAATCATACTTTGTGAGTCGTGATAAAATCCATAATGTGTGTGTGTGCGTGTATGTGTGTGTGTGTGTGTGTGTGTGTGTGTGTGTGTGTGTTTGTGCGTGTCTTTCCTTCAGGGAAAGTCACTGTCATCAGCTCCAGAGAGACGGTTCCCAAGTCCTCCAAGCCTGACTTACCGAAGAATTGCAAGGGCATTTTCCAGCACGGTAGGTGCACGAGTCAATAATTACATGAGGGTTACCGTAACCAATCAAATGATCTATTGTAGGTACTGTACCATGCCTCTCTAACTGAGTGTTGTATTGGCTTCACCATGACAGTTTCAACACTAATGATGTGTCCTGTCTATTGCAGTCTCAATGGTGAAATCATATGATCCTCATCGATGCTCAGTCACACCTACAGACATTACAGATAGTCTTAAGTTTGCTGTTACCAGAATACTAATGACCAAATCACAGTGTATTGGTAAAAGATCTATGTGCTGTAATGTCACAAAACACTGTGTAGTAGCCTACTAGTGTGTGTGTGTTTGGGTGGGAGAGAGAGAGGGGGAGAGAGAGAGGAAGTGAGATCTGCCTCGGGCTGAATGTATGTGTAAGAGTGAGCTAATCTAGTGTAATGATGTGTGTAATGTCTTGTGTGTAATGTCTTGTCTGTATTCATGTATGTTTGCTACTTGACACCTTAATTTCCCCTCGGGATTAATAAATGATACTCTACTCTACTCTACTCTACTCTACTACTCAACTCTATGATAGTAACATTCTTTGAAATAGTAAAGCATTCCACCGGTGGAGCTGGTTCAGGGAATTAGGGCTCTTATCTTCCACAGAGGTGAACAAACTGGCTTGATGAGGTACAATCATTCCTGAAATGCACTTCTGCTGTCTTGCCATTTGGAAGTTCTATCCATGCAGATATCAACTTAACCCCTTAGTGCAGAGTCTGGTCTCTGTCACCAAAATGATGTAGTTAAATATTTTCAGCAAATAGTGAATAGGCCCACCGGCGACCCCATCTGCAGTAAGAGGCTACAATACCTTTTAACGTGCACATTTTATGTCAGTTTTGTGTGTAGTAGAGCACCAGAAGACAGGTCCTGACCCCCAATTTGGGAACCATTTGTCTAACCATTATAATGTTGTGCAGTGCACACTGAAGAAGGCACACGCCGAAATGCGTCTGTGCAATAAAAAACACTACTATGCAAGGTGCGGCCTCCTTCTTGAAACATTGAATTTGAAATTTGGGCCAGCACCCTCAGAGATTTAAATAATTAAGAGTGACGCCTGCTCCAAGAAGAAAATCTAACCATTATAAGACAGCTGGCCCTGTTTACTGAAGTAGGCAGACTGCGGGCAGAGAGAGTAGATATATAGTTAAAGAATCTCTGCTGCGGAGCGGAGCAGTGACAACACTGATGTTTCCATGCTGTTGCAGACAGTAATGCCTGCTTTTCCAGGGAGGGATGTTTTTGGAGTCTTCCCCTCGTCCCTTAACCCCTCTGCTCGCCAGGGTATTAACTGCAGCCTTGTCCTCACCATTTTCAGTTCATGGCAGGGCTGGACAGGGGGGGAAATAGGGCCCGGGCACTTTTGGCTTAAAGGGCCCCCTCATAATTAGTGGCGCAGAACTGACTCACCGGTGGGCCCCGCACCCTTTTGGGTCCCTATTTTCAGAAATGTAAAAAAATATATATATTTAATTTTTTATATTTCTGAAAATAGGGGCCCAAAAGGGTGCAGGGCCCACCGGGAAATGCCCTGTATGCCAGATGGCCAGTCCAGCCCTGGTTCCTGGCCAAACACCCCAGAATCCCCAAGAGACTGTGTAAGAATAGTTGTTCTGAGGGGGATAAGGTTGTATATCCGAGGACCGGGACGAGACCATTGGGCTCTCTCTCTCTCTCTCTCTCTCTCTCTCTCTCTCTCTCTCTCTCTCTCTCTCTCTCTCTCTCTCTCTCTCTCTCTCCCTCACTTCAATGTCTTGGGCTTGGAAAGGCTCACCCAAACTGACACTGAAAGAAAAGCTTTCATGTGAAATGAAAGGAGCTGATGCATCAGGTCACCAAGTCCCAGGGAATTAAATCGCATATAATCTGACAGGAAACTAAATTGTGAGATTGGTGGATGTGACCTCTTCTGCAAGCCGGCAATAGGCCTATGTTGAGATGTCTCAAGGCTTGTAGTAGATCTATGACGAGCATTTGGTGCCACATCGTACAACATCATTTATGTAGTGGCTACAAGCCTTGTGCCACAGAGAGGCTGGAGTCACGAAGCTGACGCGCAAACATTTCTCTCTTCGTTAGTTGTCCTTTATTCGTTTCCAAAGTTAAGATCCAGTAGGCCTACAAAAGTTTAAAACGTCCTAAAACCAGCCACCGTGCAGTGGGCTCCTTGCCTGGTTAACACCAGACCTAATCACAAGTGAGATTAGATTGTCGTTAAGCGCAAGTACCTCAGTACATAGTGAGTTCTTATATCAGGTGTGTGTGTGTGAGTGTGTGTGTGCGTGCGTGCGTGTGTGTGTGTGTGCTTTCAGGTCCCCAGTGGATTGGTGTTCCTGGTGAGCTCCGTGGCTACCAAGAAGCTCACAGTCGCTATGGCAGGTTGCCATGGGCAGAGCTTTTTCGGCCTTCGATCCGGATGGCTCGTGAGGGCTTCCCCTTGCCACCCTACCTGCACGGATTCCTCCACCACCCCCTCATGAAGGCGGGCATAATTCAATCCCAACTATGGTACAGTGGTTCACCCAACAGATATGTAACAACATGCTTTCAACCTGAATAGAATAGAATAGAATAGAATAGAATAGAATAGAATAGAATAGAATAGAATAGAATAGAATAGAATAGAATAGAGTAGAATAGAATAGAATAGCATTGAATTGAATTGAATTGAATTGAAATTCATTAGCATTGCTATATATACACATGGACCATACAGGAGCAACTGTACACTTGTACACTTTAAAAAGTAAGATGGCCATTGCCAATTTAACTAACCATTTTGTGTCAACACAATTACTGTTAACATTTTATGTAAGTGCATAGTTTTAGAACTACAATCTGTAGCAGTGGTGTAGTCTACTTTTTATGGTGGGTATACTGTATATTTGAGCATCTTTTGAAGTGGGTATACTGTATATATTTGTGCTATTCAAAACAATGGATCAATCAATTTTAAGTGGGTATAAGAAATCCTTGAAATTTAGAAGTGGGTATACTCCGTATACCCGCGTTCTACGTAGACTACACCACTGATCTGTAGATTACACAAATGGTTTACTATGGCAAGCAAAGTACACAGTAAAATGTGCAGTGTCAATTCAACACTTAAAGTGTTGACCCAACACTGTGAGAGTTGGAATCAACTCCCTTGGTGTTAAATTAACGCCACAAAATGTACAGTGTACCGTGGCTGCCGTGGCTGAAAGGTTAATGAAAATAAAAGTGAAAAATGGAACATTCAATGCTTATGTCCAGTCAGTGTTCTTAGTAAGAACAGAGCACGTTGCATTCTAAAGTTGACTCATTTCAATCTACAGGTATTAGCAACCTATGCAACTCATTAGAAACACACTGCATTGGACCTTCATCAAAGCTGCAAGCAGACATCTTTTTTTTACACCCTGTCAACACCTGTAAACAAACTCCTCCCCTTGGTTTCCCCCGCTCTTTATCACAGCGAAGTATTCTGTCATAAGAACAGAACTGTGCTGATGGCTGGCGAGACACTGAGGTACCCGACGCTGGCCGATACTATGGAGACTATTGCTGAAGAGGGTGCTGAGTCTTTCTACTCAGGGACCATCGCAAAGAAGCTAATAGAAGACCTCAGCAAGATGGGTATTTATTTTTTTTCTTCTTTAATTGGTATACTCTAATTGGCAAACTGATGGACAGACAGTGTGCGAACAACAAGTAGACACTGATAAACGAAAAGATGTATGCACACCCAAGCGAGTGCGCACAGCCACACACAGACGCACGCACGCACGCACGCACATACACACACACACACACACACACACACACACACACACACACACACACACACACACACACACACACACACACACACACACACACACACACACACACACACACACACACACACACACACACACACACACACACACACACATACACACACACAACTTCTGAGAACTCACCTCTTCTGTGATAGCTGAAGGGGTCCATAAACCAAACATTTATAATGATGCAATTCTGCAATGCCGGGAGATAAGTATTACTCATTTGCCAATCTGTAGTCAGAAAATGCAAAAATAGGAATATGTTAAGAAGTACAGTGTCGTGGAGAGCAATGGAAAGTTCTGAGTGAACTTTTTAAATTCCTAGGAAGGTGTCTTGAGGTGTCAATCAAGTTAAATTTCACGCATTCTGCTGTGTGTGTGTGTGTGTGTGTGTGTGTGTGTGTTTGTGTGTGTGTGTGTGTGTGTGTGTGTGTGTGTGTGTGTGTGTGTGTGTGTGTGTGTGTGTGTGTGTGTGTGGCAGGGGAACCCCTGAGTCTGGACGATCTGCAGTCGTTCAGAGTAAAGGTATCCGAAGCCAAAGCCGTGCCCATGGGAGACTACACCATGTACTTCCCACCGCCACCAGCAGGAGGAGCCCTTCTCACCTTTATTCTCAACATCATGAGAGGTTCGCCAAGCCAAGCAGTGCATACTGTCCCCGTGTCTGTGAAGATCTCCCCCCCCTCTCTCTCCCTCTCTCTCTCTCTCTCACTCACTCACTCACTCACACACACACACACACACACACACACACACACACACACACACACACACACACACACACACACACACACACACACACACACACACACACACACACACACACACACACACACACCTATGCACAGTGTATGCCGTCCAACTGAAACCTCACTGCATTGCTACTCTATAGTGTTAATGATATATTTTTATATATGCAATGTTTTGTTAAAGGTACACTGTGTGAGATTTTTAGTTGTTTATTTCAAGAATTCATGCTACCCATTCACTAATGCTACCTTTTTCATGAATACTTACCACCACCATCAAATTCTAAGTATTCATTATGACTGAAAAAAATTGCAATTTTCATACATGAAAAGGGGGATCTTCTCCATGGTCCGCCATTTTGAATTTCCAGAAATAGCCATTTTTAGCTGCAAAAATGACTGTACTTGGGCCATACTCGAAAATAATATTTTATTATTTAGTAAACTTTCATGAAAAGATCACATTTGGCAATAGGCAGCCCAGTTTCAATGATCAGCATAGTTGCAGTACCTTTTTTGACCATTTCCAGCACAGTGTCCCTTTAAACAACCTCAACCAACTATTCAGCTGCCATTCTCTTATTCCTGTCCAGGCTTCCACCTGTCACCAGATTCATTGAGGGGGAATGAAAAAATCCTGACTTTTCAGCGTTTCATTGAGGCTTTCAAGTTTGCTAACGGCCAAAAAGGGTCTGTCAGAGACCCTAAGTTCAACAATGTTGATGTAAGAATGAACTCTTTGTCTCTTTGTACTTCACAAAATCCAATGTACTGTATTATATGGGATAAAATGTAATAACGTTTTAATATGTTGCATGTAAACTATACATTAGAACACATACATGATGAGAATTGTATTGTAGATATGGTATTGTAGATGGCGTGTGTATGGGTGTTTTCACACCTGGTCCCTGTAAGTGAACTCAGATCTTTGACCAAAGAGGTTGGATATATAATAAGAGGAATCGAAACACGCCCACTCAATGCAAAAGCGTGTGCTCAAAATTTGGTCTCCTAAGGTCTCCTTCTTCTTCTCTGTTCATGGTGTTTGCACAAGACGTGCGCTACTGCCATCTACAGCGCTAAGGGGACTCCATTTATTCTCTACCTCAAGACTCCGAAGGTCTCCTAATCAAAGGTCTCTTAAAGGGGCGTTCACCCGACGTAAAGTGGATACCAGAAAAGAACCCGCCTGCTTTATCTCACTCTCATATACAATTCTCTGCTTTGACTCATTGAGCATTTTCTATGCATATGTGAACGCTTCAAAGCGTAACCAGAGAGAGCAGCCAGTCCTTTTTGTAATACGTTCACAATAAGAACAAAAACAAAACCGAGTCTTTTTTGCTGTCGGTTACCTTTTTGGTCCACTTAAATTTTGAGCTTAAATTAGAGTTTGGCTCACTAAAGTTCACTTAAAAACACCCCAGAAGAACTCGGTTGGTTGGTTGGTTGATAGTCATAGAATCTTTTCAGCTTCAAATGTTGCCATGAACACAGAATGCATCAAAAATCAGAGAAATGTCAGTTCTTTGAATACAGGCTAATATAAAGAAGTCGCTAATGCAGAGAAGGGCAGTTGTGCTCTCGGTACGGAACAATGACATGGGCTCTGACTTAGAGGATAACCTAAAACCAACATCCCATGATAGCATAAGGAAATTCAACTGTTGTTACAAGCCTCGGGGTCTTAGGAAACATGTCGAGCTTGAGTCCATGCAAACATTGTTCCACGGGGCTGCAGTGTTTGTTTATGCTTGAGAGGACTGACTGAAAACAGCTGTAGTGTAGAGGAGTTCATGAATGGCCAAAAATGGACAAGCACTTTTTATTGTTTGGGGGGGGGTCCTAAATGCTCTGATTATTTTTTTGACTGGAGAAATGGAATCCTGTTACATGCTCCCAGACCTCCGTGTGTGTTGAGTGTCACCAGTTGTTTTTTCAAAAAAGAAAGGAATTGTTGACTTGTTGCACAGCTAGTCAGGCCATGCCCTCCTAGTGACGCAACACCTTCAGCGCTGCTTCTAGTCAGGTCAAGAGCAATGTAAATATTGTTTCTGTTCTCCCGAAAAACTCCTCCAACTTTGTCAGGAAGCAAACAACCAATAGCAAAACCAAGGGAGGCAGATCAAACATGCCATTTGGGAAATGTAAATTGTTATGTTCTTTCACAGACAAAGTCTCGAAGAGATTTGAAAGGTGATGATAATCAGAGCTACTGCAGAGCTACTGTTGTCATTTTTGAGTCAATTCATTATTTATTACGACAAGTAAAAAAAGCTATGGTGCATCAACTTACACTTAGTTCAGCAGCTAAGCGCAGATTTTCATCCGAATAGATCACTTTGAGATGTCAAGTGTCAAATTTGGTATGAAGACTCTCAAAGATCATGGGCACTCAAGATCTGGCTTCTGGGGCCATTTTTTCCCCGAAGTGGTCGTCAAACAGATTTCATCATGCGAAAATGGCTTAAAACAATAACATCAATATGAAATTTGGTATCAAGACTCACGAAAGGGGTTTCATCAGATTGGGTATGGTAGGCACTGTTGATCTGCCTCCTGGCTGTCTTTTTTTTTATTCTCTTTGTTGTCACCCTACACTACACGGCATAGGTGTCACACCTGCTGAGAGAGGACTTTGCAGCCGGCATCAGAGCGAGGATCAGTAGTAACCGGACCCACGACATGTCCTACTACAAGGCCAAGCCCTCATCTGACCGCACGGGTACCACTCACGTGTCTGTCATCGCAGAGGATGGGACTGCCGTGTCTGTCACCAGCACAATCAACCAAATGTAAACGCCCACATATTTTTGTATCCACAGGAAAAAAAGAGAGTAAAATTTGGGTGCAAGACATTCTAACAGTAACAAAGTATTTGACACGATAGAACAAAAGCAAACTCTGCCTTCAATTAACACACTTTGCACATCAATGTGTGAATACTACTTGTGAGTAGTAGTACTACTAGTGAGTAGTCACAGCGCAAGAAGAATCACATCAGAATCATTAGGCTTTGATTCATTTTTTTGTTGATTTTCTTCTTTTCTGTGATTTTGGCTGATAACAGAAATACTGTATGTAAACCAATATAGTAGGCCTATCTATTGCTGGAAAAAAGTAAGTGAAATCTATTGTAGTATCCAGAAAATATATGCTTCACTCTATGCAAGGAAAAAAAAAACAACAAAGACATGGTGTCAACTAAGTACTCCTGTGGTTTCATAGTTCAGCCTGATCTCCAAAAATTCTGTGCTCCTGGACACGGATGTTAAGGACACAAAATCCGTGTCCAGGAGCACGGATTTTGCCAAAGTTCCGTGCTCCTGGACACAGAATTGTTTTCCGTGATGGGCACACGGAAGTGCTTTCGATATTCCCACAGCACAGTGTTAACTCTGTCATTAGAAAATACATACCAAATGCTAATCCTAAACAAAATAATGCTATAGAAATGTAAGTTGTGCCTGACCAAAACGTTCCCTAACTTTAACCTATCATTAAAGATGAAAAAGATTTTTTTGAGAAATACCTTTCCAGTTGGTTGATAGGCTATCAAATTCATATAATGAATGAAATAATACCAGCTGTGCCCAGACCAAAACAATACCAAAACCTGTCCTAACCTGTCAGTAAGAATTGTTTTTTTGAGAAAAAATATTTGAAGTTAGAAAAATCCTGAGAAAACACAAGACTGTGGAAACTGTGGGAGTATTAGAGAGAGCACTTCTGTGTGTCCATCACGGAAAACAATTTTGTGTCCAGGAGCACAGAGTTTTTGGAGATCATGTTGCATATTTACTGTGTGTAGTTTCTAAAAAGTTCAGAATAGATGTTTCAGTCTGTTTATCGTAGCCTAAACAGTGGACTATAACATCAGTGTTATTTGTTTTGTAAAAAAACGTAAACCAATCGGAAAACAGGAAACTTGTTGGAAAGTGTTAACACATTTACAAGAGGTAATCTTTCCTCATCTTAATTAATGAGGAATGAGAGATGAGAAATAGATTAGAAATTGAATGAGTTTGTTATCTATTACCTGACATGTTTCGACAGAATAAGAATTGATTTACCGTTTAGACATGATGAACGTAGTGCATTCCTCCATGTTGTTTGTGTGTAATTGGTTCTGACTGTAATACATGCATTCCTCCATGTTGTTTGTGTGTCATTGGTTCTGACTGTTCCCCAGGTTCGGCTCTTTCATCTACTCCAGCCAGACGGGCATCATCCTCAACAACGAGCTGGCTGACTTCTGTGGAAGATCAGAGAACATAAGCGCAGGTGAGATGACCCTTGTGAAAATCGACCATGGTTTTAGTATGTCATGGTTACTCTAAGTACTCTGAACCAACCATATACAGGTATTACAATGGCTTATCCATGATTCTGTGGAAATTGTGGTTCCTGTGGTTTTACCACCGTTTTACTATGAAAATCAACCATGGATCATGGTTATTCATGGTTTTCATGGCTTTTAAAGTGTGGTGTGTGCATGGTCGATTTTCGTGAGGGGACCTTTCCCTTAGGGTAGTGTTTCTGAACAGGACACTCTATTGCCCCCCAAGGGGGCTTTGGTTAGGCCCATGGGAGGCATTGAGAAGGATGCAGCTGAGAGAGGGTGGAACTTAGTTGCCATTGGGGGGCATTAGTCTATTGCAGTGTTTCTCAAAGTGGGGCGTAAGCCCCCCTGGGGGGGCGCGGAGGCACCTCAGGGGGGGCGTGTGACATCTGAGTTTGTTTTTCTCCCAAGGAAATGATTTCCTGTCTCGTCAATAAGTTTAAAGCCCTCACCAACATTATATTATTAATTGTCATGAATTTGAATAGCATAGGAAATGCACACACATCTGCATTCGACTGCAGTCCCTCTTTGTTCAATCTCACCAGTCACCTTTCCTTTGATTCTGTGTGGCGATCGCAAAATCAGTCTGCGCGAGTACTGCTGTTGCTTGGGGGGGGGGGGGGGGGGGGGGGGGGGGGGATGATGGAAAAAGTTTGAGAATATTTTATTTTGTTAATACCAAGGGGGCGTTGGCAGGTTTATGAGGAGGTCAAGGGGGCGTTGGGGGGCTTAGAATATGGTACTGGGGGCATTTTCACACATGAACCCTTTCAGCCATTTACTAAGTGAACTCAGACCTGTGACTCAACATTTGCGCATACACTATCTGAGCATTCCAAAGTGTATCCAGACCCGTCGGAAGTGAACCGTATTTGAGACATTTGTTGTCCTAGTGGTCTCAGTCCTGACTATAGGTTGGGAGCCCCTGTGTAGTGCTTCCTTTGAGTTTGAGATCCAAATGTTTGTGTGTGTGTGTGTGTGTGTGTGTTGTGTCTTTGTGCGTGTGTGTGTGTGTGTGTGTGTGTGTGTGTGTGTGTGTGTGCGCGTGCGTGTGTACTGTGTGTCTGCATGCGTGTGTGTGCGCGTGCGTGTACTGTGTTTGTTTGCATGCGTGCGTGCATGCGTGCGTGCATGCTTGTGTGTGTGTATGCGTGCGTGCGTGTGTACTGTGTGTCTGCGTGCGTGTGTACTGTGTGTCTGCATGCGTGTGTGTGTGTGCGCGTGCGTGTACTGTGTTTGTTTGCATGCGTGCGTGCCTGCGTGCTTGTGTGTGTGTGTGCGCTCTACTGTGCCGTCTCAGGTGAGCAGCCCCCATCCTCCATGGCGCCGGTGATCCTGCGTTCAGACTCCCTGGATAAGACCCTGGTGATCGGGGGCTCCGGAGGATCCCTCATCATCCCAGCCATGGCCATGGTGAGTCTGCTCGGTAACACTTTACTTGACGACGGTGTCATAAGCATGTCATTCCAGTGTCATAATAGTGTCATGGCACAGTTATGCATGTGTCATAAACATGTTCATGTCATGAACATTTTATGACTATTGGCCTTAAGAGACATTCGGTTATGGCAAAGTCTACCCAAGGTTGTCTTTGCCATAACTGAATGTCACTTAAGGCCAACAGTCATAAAATGCTTATGACATGGACATAATGTTTATGATGTATCTATGACTGTTTTATGACTGCAGTATGACACTGTAATGACATGCTTATGACACCGGCGTCAAGTAAAGTATTACTGTCTGCTCTTTATTAGTGTGAGAAGGGCCGTAGCCAGACATTTTCAAATACCGAGGTCAAACACTGTGTGACGTACACTGTATACTGTACATTTAGAATGCTTCAAATACTTCAGTCAAACTCTTAAGTTTGTTTTCATTAATCACTGCCTTGAGGATAAATGGGGGTCTCGAGACTGAATTTATCATTGTTGATCATCTATCAATTTTCATCATAGACAAATTTTACATTACTGAAAAAAAATACAGAGGACATGACCTCTGTGTCCTCCAGTGTTAATTTTGACAGATTTTTTAAATTTAGTTTTAGTTTTAGTCTCTTGACGAAAATGTAATTTTAGTTTTAGTCACAATTTAGTCATCTAAATCATTTTTGTTTTAGTCTAGTTTTAGTCGACTAAAATTCATACAATTTTAGTCGACGAAATCTAAAATAATTTTAGTCAACTAAAATAGGCTATTAGCCTAGGCTACATTCATTTCTTCTTGTCTACAGTTCTCTATTAATTGTCAAACTAAAATACCATTTAGGGAAATCAATGATTAAAATGACATAGGGCCTATTGTAATCATAAAATATTGTCAAAAACTGCCAGAGCGATGTGTCCAATGTGTAAAAAAAATGATGGCAGCGACACTCATAAATCTCTGTAGATATTTTAGAACGACATCGGGGGAAACGGGACTGCACGTTATGAAAAAAATATGTGTGGGTATAGTCCAGTAGGCTAATCAAGAGCATCGCGGGGTACAGTAGCCAGGTTACTGTAGCCTGTGCAAGCGTTACAATGGCACCTGTTTGAAGACCTCTCTCTCTCTCTCTCTTTCTCTTTCTCTCGTGCGCGTATTGCAAGCTGTTGCATATTATTTGCAGGATGCAAAGTTGTGATGACATGGTTGTGTGCATGGCTGCATGCATTCGCAAGACGTTATTGCAATAACGTATGTGAAAGCGTGGAAGGGCCGTTCACTTCCTATGTGTCCTTGACTGAAACAAGTCGCAAAACTCCACACTTCCGAATACTTTGCGATCGGCACTAAAGTGATTCTTATCAGAAGGCTTGTGCCTACAGATAGACCCTTAAATTACAAACATTAGCGAACATTGAAAAAAGATCAGACAACGACCGTCGGGTAGCAGGTTAATGAAAGCGACAGGGAATGGAGAAATTCCGCAAAAATGCTTCATTAAAGAAAGATGGTTGCTGTGCGACAGCACAGCTATTTCATGACTGCATAAACTTCTTCGTCATGGATAAATGGGCAACAATATTTTTCCAAATGGCGTTGCACTGAAAAGTAGGCTACTGCTGTTGAAAAAGGGCACGGCACCGACGCTGCCTGTCACTGTAGGCTACCTGCATGTGTGTGTGTGGGAGGGGAGGAGGGAGACGCACGCGGAGCAGATGAGGGTCGCGACTTGCAAAATATCAGGCAATTCTTTTTCAAAGTTTCAGTGACATATTAACAAAAATGCTTCCTATTGGTTTTTCGCCTCCGGTGGTATTGTAGTCACATTTTTATTTTTTTGACGAAAATATAAATCAATATCGTTATATTTTTCGTACAAACGCATGCTGCTTTTTTTGTCATCGTTTTATTGTCGTCAGGGGAAAAACAATCGTTAACGATAATTATGACGAAAATATTTCGTCACGAAATTAACACTGGTGTCCTCAATGGTAGTTACAGCCATGAGTGTGAGGGATGTGCGCAGACTGCGCACATCCAGTAAAACAAAGATGGGTAAAGAAAGAAGGAAAAATCGGCTCACTGTTGCTGCTCACCGATTTATTCAACACAACGTTTTGACCCCAGGCACGTTGTGTTTAATAAATCGGTGAGCCCTTTGAATTTAATCAGTTGCAGATTTGTCCTTCCTTTTTTTTCTCGCGTCTTTGCTTGATCCAGCACCTGTTTTACTGGATGTGCCCGCACCCCTTACACTACTTTTTTGAGTG
>NC_085867.1:47473838-47476338 GCF_034702125.1 Engraulis encrasicolus
TGTGTGTGCGTGCGTGCGTGTGTGTGTGTGTGTGTGTGTGCTTTCAGGTCCCCAGTGGATTGGTGTTCCTGGTGAGCTCCGTGGCTACCAAGAAGCTCACAGTCGCTATGGCAGGTTGCCATGGGCAGAGCTTTTTCGACCTTCGATCCGGTTGGCTCGTGAGGGCTTCCCCTTGCCACCCTACCTGCATGGATTCCTCCACCACCCCCTCATGAAGGCGGGCATAATTCAATCCCAACTATGGTACAGTGGTTCACCCAAGAGATACAGTGCCCTCCATAATTATTGGCACCCCTGGTTGAGATGTGTTAAAAGCCTTAAAATAAATTCAGTGTTTATTGCAGAAGAATACTGTCACACTGAAAATTGTAGGAAAATGTAGCCTTCAACTCAAATGAATTGTAAGAAAATAAAAAAATCCCTGACTAAAAAAATAATTATTTTTCATTAAATCACCTGTTCCACAATTATTGGCACCCTTAACAATTCCCAGGAAATAAATATAATTGAAGCATTTCTGTCATTTCTACAGTAGTTTACAAAGTTTACCAGAGTATGTAGGAACATTTAATTAGTAATTCATCACTTCCTGTTTCACTGGGGTATAAATATGACGTGACACCGAGGCCATTTCTCTTATCCACTCTTTAACATGGGAAAGACAAAGGAACACAGCATACAAGTGAGGCAGATGTGCGTCGACCTTCACAGGTCAGGCAGAGGCTACAAGAAGATTGCCACTCAACTGCAGCTGCCCATATCCACTGTGAGAGGAATAATTAAGAAGTTCAAAACAACTGGAACAGTAATAAACAAGCCTGGACGAGGACCCAAGTTTATTTTGCCACCACGCACAGTGAGGAGGATGGTAAGAGAAATCAAAAGATCTCCAAAGCTCACTGTTACAGAATTACAACAAATGGTAGCATCCTGGGGTCACAAAGTCTCCAAATCAACCATCAGGCGCTGTCTACACGCCAACAAGCTGTTTGGGAGGCATGCACGGAGAAAACCTTTCCTCACTCACAATCATAAACGCAAGCGTCTGGAGTTCGCCAAGCGGTATTGGGGCTTCAACTGGGACCGTGTGCTTTGGTCAGATGAGACCAAGATTGAGCTTTTTGGCAACAAACACTCTAAGTGGGTCTGGCGTACCACGAAAGATGCGCATGCTGAAAAGCACCTCATACCCACTGTGAAGTATGGGGGTGTGTCAGTGATGCTGTGGGGCTGTTTCGCTTCCAAAGGCCCTGGGAACCTTGTTAGGGTGCATGGCATCATGAATGCTCTGAAATACCAGGACATTTTAAATCAAAATCTGTTGCCCTCTGCCCGAAAGCTGAAGCTGGGTCGTCACTGGGTCTTTCAGCAAGACAATGACCCTAAACATATGGCCAAATCTACACAGAAATGGTTCACCAGACACAAAATCAAGCTCCTCCCATGGCCATCTCAGTCCCCTGACCTCAACCCCATTGAGAACCCGTGGGGTGAGCTGAAGAGGAGAGTACAGAGGAGAGGACCCAGGTCTCTGGATGATTTAGAGAGATTCTGCAAAGAGGAATGGCTGAAGATCCCTCTTTCTGTCTTTTCCCATCTTGTGAAACATTATAGGAGAAGATTAGATGCTGTTTTGTTGGCAAAAGGGGGTTGTACAAAATATTAACACCAGGGGTGCTAATAATTGTGACACACATTATTTGATGTCAAATAATTATTTCTTTATGTGGGACTTTTTCCCCACTGAATAAATGCACTTGTATTGAAGGTTGGATTTTTCTCTTTTTTTCCATTAAGGTCCCATATTATTTAGAAAAAAATAAAATAATTGGAAGCTAAAAAACACATCTCAACCAGGGGTGCCAATAATTATGGAGGGCACTGTATGTAACGACATGCTTTCAACCTGAATAGAATAGAATAGAATAGAATAGAATAGAATAGAATAGAATAGAATAGAATAGAGTAGAATAGAATAGAATAGAATAGAATAGAATAGAATAGAATAGATAGAATAGCATTGAATTGAATTGAATTGACATTTATTGGCATTGCTATATACACATGGACCATACAGGAGCAACTATACACTTGTACACTTTAAAAAGTAAGATGGCCATTGTGAATTTAACTAACCATCTTGTGTCAACACAATTACTTCATGTTAACATTTTATGTAAGTGCATAGTTTTAGAACTACAATCTGTAGCAGTGGTGTAGTCTACCTTTTTATAATGGGTATACTGTATATTTGAGCATCTTTTGAAGTGGGTATATATTTGTGCTATTCAAAACAATGGATCAATCAATTTTAAGTGGGTATAAGAAATCCCTGAAATTTAGAAGTGGGTATACTCCGTATACCCGCGTTCTACGTAGACTACACCACTGATCTGTAGATTACACAAATGGTTTACTATGGCAAGCAAAGTACACCGTAAAATGTGCAGTGTCAATTCAACACTTAAAGTGTTGACCCAACACTGTGAGAGTTGGAATC
>NC_085867.1:47478838-47501338 GCF_034702125.1 Engraulis encrasicolus
AGAAAAGAACCCGCCTGCTTTATCTCACTCTCATATACAATTCTCTGCTTTGACTCTTTGAGCATTTTCTATGCATATGTGAACGCTTCAAAGCGTAACCAGAAAGAGCAGCCAGTCCATTTTGTAATACGTTCACAATAAGAACAAAAACAAAACCGAGTCTTTTTTGCTGTCGGTTACCTTTTTGGTCCACTTAAATTTGGCTCACTAAAGTTCACTTAAAAACACCCCAGAAGAACTCGGTTGGTTGGTTGGTTGGTAGTCATAGAATCTTTTCAGCTTCAAATGTTGCCATGAACACAGAATGCATAAAAAATCAGAGAAATGTCAGTTCTTTGAATACAGGCTAATATAAAGAAGTCGCTAACGCAGAGAAGGGCAGTTGTGCTCTCGGTACGGAACAATGACATGGGCTCTGACTTAGAGGATAACCTAAAACCAACATCCCATGATAGCATAAGGAAATTCAACTGTTGTTACAAGCCTCGGGGTCTTAGGAAACATGTCGAGCTTGAGTCCATGCAAACATTGTTCCACGGGGCTGCAGTGTTTGTTTATGCTTGAGAGGACTGACTGAAAACAGCTGTAGTGTAGAGGAGTTCATGAATGGCCAAAAATGGACAAGCACTTTTTATTGTGGGGGGGGGGGGGGGGTCCTAAATGCTCTGATTATTTTTTTGACTGGAGAAATGGAATCCTGTTACATGCTCCCAGACCTCCGTGTGTGTTGAGTGTCACCAGTTGTTTTTTCAAAAAAGAAAGGAATTGTTGACTTGTTGCACAGCTAGTCAGGCCATGCCCTCCTAGTGACGCAACACATTCAGCGCTGCTTCTAGTCAGGTCAAGAGCAATGTAAATATTCTTTCTGTTCTCCCGAAAAACTCCTCCAACTTTGTCAGGAAGCAAACAACCAATAGCAAAACCAAGGGAGGCAGATCAAACATGCCATTTGGGAAATGTAAATTGTTATGCTCTTTCACAGACAAAGTCTCGAAGAGATTTGAAAGGTGATTATAATCAGAGCTACTGCAGAGCTACTGTTGTCATTTTTGAGTCAATTCATTATTTATTACGACAAGTAAAAATTTTCATCCGAATAGATCACTTTGAGATGTCAAGTGTCAAATTTGGTATGAAGACTCTCAAAGATCATGGACACTCAAGATCTGGCTTCTGGGGCCATTTTTTCCCCGAAGTGGTCGTCAAACAGATTTCATCATGCGAAAATGGCTTAAAACAATAACATCAATATGAAATTTGGTATCAAGACTCACGAAAGGGGGTTTCATCAGATTGGGAATGGTAGGCACTGTTGATCTGCCTCCTGGCTGTCTTTTTTTTTTTTTTTTTTAATTCTCTTTGTTGTCACCCTACACTACACGGCATAGGTGTCACACCTGCTGAGAGAGGACTTTGCAGCCGGCATCAGAGCGAGGATCAGTAGTAACCGGACCCACGACATGTCCTACTACAAGGCCAAGCCCTCATCTGACCGCACGGGTACCACTCACGTGTCTGTCATCGCAGAGGATGGGACTGCCGTGTCTGTCACCAGCACAATCAACCAAATGTAAACGCCCACATATTTTTGTATCCACAGGAAAAAAAGAGAGTAAAATTTGGGTGCAAGACATTCTAACAGTAACAAAGTATTTGACACGATAGAACAAAAGCAAACTCTGCCTTCAATTAACACACTTTGCACATCAATGTGTGAATACTACTTGTGAGTAGTAGTACTACTAGTGAGTAGTCACAGCGCAAGAAGAATCACATCAGAATCATAAGGCTTTGATTCATTTTTTTGTTCATTTTCTTCTTTTCTGTGATTTTGGCTGATAACAGAAATACTGTATGTAAACCAATATAGTAGGCCTATCTATTGCTGGAAAAAGTAAGGAAACTAAATCTATTGTAGTGTCCAGAAAATATATGCTTCACTCTATGCAAGGAAAAAAAACAACAAAGACATGGTGTCAATTAAGTACTCCTGTGGTTTCATAGTTCAGCCTGATCTCCAAAAATTCTGTGCTCCTGGGCACGGATGTTAAGGACACAAAATCCGTGTCCAGGAGCACGGATTTTGCCAAAGTTCCGTGCTCCTGGACACAGAATTGTTTTCCGTGATGGGCACATGGAAGTGCTTTCGATATTCCCACAGCACAGTGTTAACTCTGTCATTAGAAAATACATACCAAATGCTAATCTTAAACAAAATAATGCTATAGAAATTTAAGTTGTGCCTGACCAAAACGTTCCCTAACTTTAACCTATCATTAAAGATTAAAAAGATTTTTTTGAGAAATACCTTTAGAGTTGGTTGATAGGCTTTCAAATTCATATAATGAATGGAATAATACCAGCTGTGCCCAGACCAAAACAATACCAAAACCTGTCCTAACCTGTCAGTAAGAATTGTTTTTTTTTTAGAAAAAATATTTGAAGTTAGAAAAATCCTGAGAAAACACAAGACTGTGGAAACATAGAACTGTGGGAGTATTAGAGAGAGCACTTCTGTGTGTCCATCACGGAAAACAATTTTGTGTCCAGGAGCACGGAGTTTTTGGAGATCATGTTGCATATTTACTGTGTATAGTATCTAAAAAGTTAAGAATAGATTTTTCAGTCTGTTTACCGTAGCCTAAACAGTGGACTATAACATCAGTGTTATTTGTTTTGCAAAAAACGTAAACCAATCGGAAAACAGGAAACTTGTTGGAAAGTGTTAACACATTTACAACAGGTAATCTTTCCTCATCTTAATTAATGAGGAATGAGAGATGAGAAACAGATTAGAAATTGAATGAGTTTGTTATCTATTACCTGACATGTTTCGACAGAATAAGAATTGATTTACCGTTTAGACATGATGAACGTAGTGCATTCCTCCATGTTGTTTGTGTGTAATTGGTTCTGAGTGTAATACATGCATTCCTCCATGTTGTTTTTTGTGTCATTGGTTCTGACTGTTCCCCAGGTTCGGCTCTTTCATCTACTCCAGCCAGACGGGCATCATCCTCAACAACGAGCTGGCTGACTTCTGTGGAAGATCAGAGAACATAAGCGCAGGTGAGATGACTCTTGTGAAAATCGACCATGGTTTTAATGTAGTAACCATGGTTCTACCATGGTATGTCATGGTTACTCTAAGTACTCTGAACCAACCATATACAGGTATTACAATGGCTTATCCATGATTCTGTGGAAAATGTGGTTCCTGTGGTTTTACCACCGTTTTACTATGAAAATTAACCATGGATCATGGTTATTCATGGTTTTCATGGCTTTTAAAGTGTGGTGTGTGACGATGGTTTTAACCATGGTCGATTTTCGTGAGGGGACCTTTCCCTTAGGGTAGTGTTTCTGAACAGGACACTCTATTGCCCCCCAAGGGGGCTTTGGTTAGGCCCATGGGAGGCATTGAGAAGGATGCAGCTGAGAGAGGGTGGAACTTAGTTGCCATTGGGGGGCATTAGTCTATTGCAGTGTTTCTCAAAGTGGGGCGTAAGCCCCCCTGGGGGGGGCGCGGAGGCACCTCAGGGGGGGCGTGTGACATCTGAGTTTGTTTTTCTCCCAAGGAAATGATTTCCTGTCTCGTCAATAAGTTTAAAGCCCTCACCAACATTATATTATTAATTGTCATGAATTTGAATAGCATAGGAAATGAACACACATCTGCATTCGACTGCAATCCCTCTTTGTTCAATCTCACCAGTCACCTTTCCTTTGATTCTGTGTGGCTGGCGATCGCAAAATCAGTCTGCGTGAGTACTGCTGTTGCTTTGGGGGGGGGGGGGGGGGGGGGGGGGGGATGATGGAAAAAGTTTGAGTATTTTGTATTTTGTTAATACCAAGGGGGCGTTGGTAGGTTTATGAGGAGGTCAAGGGGGCGTTGGGGGGCTTAGAATATGGTACTGGGGGCATTTTCACACATGAACCCTTTCAGCCATTTACTAAGTGAGTTCAGACCTGTGACTCAACATTTGCACATACACTATCTGAGCATTCCAAAGTGTATCCAGACCCGTCGGAAGTGAACCGTATTTGAGACATTTGTTGTCGTAGTGGTCTCAGTCCTGACTATAGGTTGGGAGCCCCTGTGTAGTGCTTCCTTTGAGTTTGAGATCCAAATGTTTGTGTGTGTGTGTGTGTTGTGTCTTTGTGCGTGTGTGTGTGTGTGTGTGTGTGTGTGTGTGTGTGTGTGTGTGTGTGTGTGTGTGTGTGGTGTGTGTGTGTGTGTGTGTGTGTGTGTGTGTGTGTGTGTGTGTGTTGTGTGTGTGTGTGTGTGTGTGTGTGTGTTGTGTCTTTGTGCGTGTGTGTGTGTGTGTGCGCGTGCGTGTGTACTGTGTGTCTGCATGCGTGTGTGTGCGCGTGCGTGTACTGTGTTTGTTTGCATGCGTGCGTGCATGCGTGCGTGCATGCTTGTGTGCGCGTGTGTATGCGTGCGTGCGTGTGTACTGTGTGTCTGCGTGTGTGTGCACTGTGTGTCTGCGTGTACTGTGTTTGTTTGCATACGTGCATGTGTGCGTGCGTGTGTACTGTGTGTCTGCATGCGCGTGTGTGTGTGCGCGTGCGTGTACTGTGTTTGTTTGCATGCGTGCGTGCCTGCGTGCTTGTGTGTGTGTGTGCGCTCTACTGTGCCGTCTCAGGTGAGCAGCCCCCGTCCTCCATGGCGCCGGTGATCCTGCGTTCAGACTCCCTGGATAAGACCCTGGTGATCGGGGGCTCCGGAGGATCCCTCATCATCCCAGCCATGGCCATGGTGAGTCTGCTCGGTAACACTTTACTTGACGACGGTGTCATAAGCATGTCATTCCAGTGTCATAATAGTGTCATGGCACAGTTATGCATGTGTCATAAACATGTTCATGTCATGAACATTTTATGACTATTGGCAAAGTCTACCCAAGGTTGTCTTTGCCATAACCGAATGTCACTTAAGGCCAACAGTCATAAAATGCTTATGACATGGACATAATGTTTATGATGTATCTATGACTGTTTTATGACTGCAGTATGACACTGTAATGACATGCTTATGACACCGGCGTCAAGTAAAGTATTACTGTCTGCTCTTTATTAGTGTGTGAGCCAGACATTTTCAAATACCGAGGTCAAACACTGTGTGCCGTACACTGTATACTGTACATTTAGAATGTTTCAAATACTTCAGTCAAACTCTTAAGTTTGTTTTCATTAATCACTGCCTTGAGGATAAATGGGGGTCTCGAGACTGAATTTATCATTGTTGATCATCTATCAATTTTCATCATAGACAAATTTTACATTACTGAAAATAAATACAGAGGACATGACCTCTGTGTCCTGTCCTCAATGGTAGTTACAGCCATGAGTGTGAGGGATGTGCGCAGACTGCGCACATCCAGTAAAACAAAGATGGGTAAAGAAAGAAGGAAAAATCGGCTCACTGTTGCTGCTCACCGATTTATTCAACACAACGTTTTGACCCCAGGCACGTTGTGTTTAATAAATCGGTGAGCCCTTTGAATTTAATCAGTTGCAGATTTGTCCTTCCTTTTTTTTCTCGCGTCTTTGCTTGATCCAGCACCTGTTTTACTGGATGTGCCCGCACCCCTTACACTACTTTTTTGAGTGTGCTCTTTAGACCACAGAACTACATTTCGGCCCGTGAACACTTAAAGCCCCAACGGCACCCAAAAACAAAAACACTCCCCACAACACACACACACACAGAGACACACACAGGCACATAAACACATGAACATGCGCACACATACCGTACACTCTGGAATATGAACGCACACGCTCATAATCATCCTTTAGCTACTACTACTACTACTACACACACACACACACACACACACACACACACACACACACACACACACACACACACACACACACACACACACACACACACACACACACACACACACACACACACACAAAACGCAGCTGACCCCTTGTGTGTTCATGTGTGTTATCAGTCCATGGTGAACCACCTGTGGCTGGGTAAGGGACTGAAGGAGGCCATCATGATGCCCATCGTCTTTGTGAACAGCTCCAACGGGGTCTCCTTCGAGAAGCATTTCGACCCGGTAGGCCTTGACGCTTGCTTGACACCTTGTAGTTTTCTCCTTAGCGCAGAGCCTTTGTTATAACCTTACTGTCACCAAAATTGTAATGGCTATGTCTCAATCTGTTACTGACGTAAAGGAACAGACAACCATTGTTTTTTTATTTTCACATATTTTGCAGTATTTCCCCGCATTATTCATGAATGTGCGTATCATTTTCTTCTCAGTGTTTTTCAGATTTTTTGGATCAAAATGATTAGCATAGCTTAGCATAATCACTGGAAGTAACTGGTAACTTTAGCATCGAGCCACAAGTGGTGACTGGCTGGAATTAAATTGCAGATTAACATTCTGGTAAATTTTACATTCATTTTAAAATGATTTATAAGTACATTTGATGATGTTTTATTTTGTACCATAGACTTGCATTGCTATGCAAGCTATGCTATGCTTGCATTGCTATGGCTATACTGCTAAACAAGGCAATGCAAACACATAGACGAAAATGATATGCACACTCATGAATAATTGGGGGAAATACTGCAAATATGTGAAAATATGTGAAAATCTGTGAAATATGTGAAAATATGTGGTCTGTTCCTATAAGACTCTTGGTAATGTCATAGCAATGTTGTTATGATGTAGTTGAGTATTTTCAGCAATTAACAATGGTTCTCAACCTTTTTTGATATCACCTCTTTGTGGTTGATTATGTACATCTTTGGCCAGGGCAGGGCTTTTTATATAGAGCATTTGTATGAATAAAAATAACAAACGAACAAACTAATTAAATAAATAATGGGTATGTGTGTGGGTTGCACGTCTATGTTTGTGAAATATGTCTAGTTACTGTAACCATTTTCATTGCAAAAAAAAAGAAATTGGTAGAATTTATCATATTGAGAAGAATTATCTTGGATTTTTGCCTATTTGAAGTTCGGTGATTAGACTTCATTTTAATTATCAGCACAAGCCGAATAGCTTCTCTGCTGCTAAAGCTGCGCCAACGTTACTTCCGTGATATAAGACAAGCCCGTAAAAGTCCTCAACAAAGTTCCAGACGAGAACATTAAAAACGTTTTCACTGTATTTTGATTAAGGCTTATATTTTCAAGGCAACAATTATTTCAAATGCTACCAATTCAATACCAATGCTGATTTCACTTTTCATTGTACTATAATGATGAGCTTCGTTGAGGACTTTTACGGACTTGTCTTAGAGATGACGGAAGTAACGTTGACGCAGCTTTAGGAGCATAGAAGCTATTCGGCTTGTGGACTATTTACAAACTTCCAAATGTTTTTACTGAAGCAGTTTGGTGTAATGACATGTGATTTTTGTGGGGTAAGTTTGGAGATACTGCCAAGCCATTCTGAATAAACATTGAATAACTCGGTAACTCTGCTACTGTTCACCCAAGCCAGAAAACACTTCGGGTGGACTACTGGGTGGATGTCACGGTTCAAAATGGCATTAGGGTGAATCTACTCCAAACCATTGCTTTAAGGATAACATGTCTACCAATTGTACTCAACATGACAGATGAATTTTTCCATGTAGCATCTTGTCACAATTATGCAATTTTTCCACTTTTGGCTCATCATGGCCCTCCTGGCAGGTGGGGGCCCCTGGGCTGCAGCCATATCTATAACTGTAGCCTGTGCATTAATCCAGCCCTGTGCACCAACTGTTCTTCCACTTTGATAGGCGGTGAAAGAGACTTTGCTGTCGTACGGACACCAGGACGGGAAATGGAACTACTGGCTGAATGTGGTGAATGCGGTGACAAAGGAGGAGGGCTGTATCACGGCCGTGTCTGATGTCAGGAAGATGGGCGACGCCGCTGGCTACTGACGGACCGGTTGGACCACATATCAATGGAGACCAGCGACTAACATTACTTTTTTTAATGTGACATCAGACAGCTTCGATTCAATGCATTCGAAGCAGGTACACAAGTTGCATCCGGCGGTATAGACATCAACTTACATGCCATTGGTTTCTGTGGAAACCAGTAGTTGTTTATACTATACCTGCTTTGTTTCAAACCGGAACTTGTAGCACATCATTTCGAAAAGGGCTGATTTGCAGTTGAAAAACAAGAGTAACAGACTAATCCCCTTGACCTGGAGTAGAGTCGTTGTGAACTACAAAAACAAGTCTCTACGCATGTGAACTACAAGCCCCATGATGCTGTGGGGTTGGTTTTGGTGGCAGCTATATAGGGGACGACGGCCTGATGGGGAACGGCCAAACTTGCACCCCTCATGAACCTGTAGAGTCACCCATACGTACAGCAAAAGTGCACAAAGACATGTGCTTGCACACACACACACACACACACACACACACACACACACACACACACACACACACACACACACACACACACACACACACACACACACACACACACACACACACACACACACACACACACACACACACACACACACACACACACACACACACGTTTTTATAGCCAACACCATCACTTCTGTGACTATAAACTTTTTTGCATGGGCAGATTACTTCCCATTGTTATCTAGATTCAGATTCAGTCTGACCTGTGTTGTCCCCCTCTACTATTCCACAATTCCTTGCTGTTGTGTAACACACAGCCAAAGCCTTAAAGGGGTATGCCACTATTTTGGGGCTTAATACAGTTAAAATCGTTGGCCGGGGTTTATAAAGGTGGTAAAGTCTCAAGTCATGTAGCATGCTACACGGATCCATTGACTTTCACTAGCTTAGCGACATGCTCCCTCTTTTAACTTGTCTTACAGCAAGACAACAGCTTACATGAAAAACAATACACTTTACCACCTTTATAAACACTGGCCAACGATTTTAACTGTATTAAGCCCCAAAATAGTGGCATACGCCTTTAAGATATCTGTGGACCTAACTGTCAGTACTCTTGATTTTTTTTTTTTTTTTTTTTTACAAATATCTGACCAAGATGCACACGTGTAAATACAGTACATAATGCTGCACAGATACTGTGAATGAGCGACGTGAGGTGCAGAGACCATAAGAACATGCTATGATGAATCAGTACATTTAAGGATTGTGTATCACAAGTTTTATGGGTTTTTTTTTCCTTTTCATTCATTTTAGGTAGAACTTAATTATAGAGGGCTATAATACAGAAAGTAATCTGTACCTAACGAAACCCGTAGATGAGCGCTTGGGGCACATGTCTACTGGCGGTTTGGCTGCAGAGTCACAAAGCATCGACCTAAAACCTGCTGCTGCATTTGTAGGTGGTCAACTTTCTTTGCCAATCATTCATTTGTCAAAAAACTGTTAATTTTGGCCTGTCTTTTTTAAATAGGGATCTCTACTGAACTCGTCTGAGGCCATTCTGTGAAGTTTTCACTCTGTTCTCTACACATGCTTCAGCCTGTGGTTCAGTATTGGCAGTTGTTATGAGTGCACAGACTGCCAGTGCTCAACAATATAAGATGCTGTGAAATGAATGTAATTTTTATATTTTTATATCCCCAAAGCATTTTTATAGTGTCCATGTTTTTATACTGCATTTTTCCATTGATATTTCTGTTGTGTTTTATGTGCTCTTTAATACCTTTTCATGAGTATTACATATGCCCCTTTTCCACTGCAGGTTTTCTGGTAGGCCTACAGCTCGACACAACTCGACTTGGCAGCCACTTTCTGCTTTACGATTAAGCTGTGTTGTGCCAATTTGAGAAGCGAAAAGTGGCGGCCGAGTCCTGCTGTGTCGAGCTGTAGGCCTACCAGAAAACCTGCAGTGGAAAAGGGGCATTACTGTTGTCTGTGTATGATTTTGAATGCCTGATGAATAAAATGGTGTGGTGAGGAGAAGAGTACTTCAAATTAATTGCATCATGTAGTTTTATGTATTTATATATATATATATATATATATATATATATATATATATATATATATATATATATATATATATATATCTCACACACACACACACACACACACACACACACACACACACACACACACACACACACACACACACACACACACACACACACTTACATACAGTGTATACAGTATGTCACATAAGTGAGTACACCCCTCACATTTTTGCAGATTTGTAAGTATATCTTTTCATGTTAACAACATATATAATCGCTTACATTTGTTGTTCACTCACAAAAAATCAAAATACAGCCATTAACGTTTGACAACAAAAGTGAGTACACCCCAGGTAAAAATCCTGTAGAGAGTGTATGAGAAGGGGCCTTGTTGGCCCAAAACATCTTACATTTTTGATGTACAACAACATTCAAATCTGAGCGCTCTTAAGGAGGCTTAGGTCAAATTGACCATTTTTAGCATTTAGCTCCATTGGTCCCCATTCCTTTTGGTCTCTGCCGATGCCCCTAGTGGAATTCTGCAGCCAAAACAGCCGATACAATGGAGCTTAGTGATAGGAAGTGGCAAGGCTGTTGTAAAAGGGCTGTGGTTTGGGTACTCTTTTCCTCTATTACTACAACTCATGTCAACCTATGTCAAATTATCTCTGAAATTACTCAAGAACCAAACACCATAATTCCAGGTGTTCTTGAAGACATTGTTGGCTAGATGTAGGATATTGGCCATTTTAAAACATAGCCTAGCTTTTTTGATATTCAACTTTTTATATTTTAATATCTCATAATTCATACTCGGATAACTATTGTGTTCCATATTGTTTGTGCAATTTGCAGAGCTAGAAAAGCTTTCAAACAAAACCAAAACAATCTCCTTGTGACATAAATTGAATGACTCAAACAAGGATGAATGGATAGTGTCTCACCCTTTTAATCAAATGTTTCTTATTCCGTTCCTCCCTTAATATTGGTGCCTGATTCATGCAAATTCAGTTCTGGGGTTCTACCTTGCCACTAAAAAGGCACACTGAGTCGTATTAAAATCCGGGTCAGGCTAGATGCAAGATTCAAGATTTGTTTATTATGTCTTATTATAGATTTGAAGCCTATAAAGAGTAGAAATTGTTGTGTTTTTTATGTAGTCAGTTCCCAAAGTGTCTGATCGCACATGAAATGACCCCATCACACTCTCACACCCAATCTCAATACAACTCCAAATAAGAACCTCTTCATCTTTCATGAAATCTACCACAAAAAAGTCACGGTGGTGGTGACTGACTGTTCCCATGCTCAGAAAGAAGGGAACAGTGACGTTGGCTCAGGGCCGTAAGGAGACATTTTCAAATACCGAGGTCAAATACTGTGTTGTACTGCATACGGTACATTAAGAATGCCGCAAACTCTTCAGTCAAACTCTTCAGTTCGTTTCCATTAATCACTACCTTGAGGAAAAATGGGGGATGGCATATACAGATTTTTTTCATTGTTGATCAGGGTTACATCGATTATCATCATAGATAAATTTTACATTTTAGAAAAAAATTACCGAGGACATGACCTCTGTGTCCTCAATGGTAGTTACGGCCATGTGTGCAGGGGCGGATTTAGCCATTTTGGGGCCCTGGGCAAACAATTAGCATGGGGCCCTCAAAAGTCTTGAAAGATGTACACAAAATATGGGCCTTAGAACTATTTGTGTTTTGGTGCTATTTTATTGGTTTGTCTCATATATATTTTCGATTGTACAAGGTCAGGCCTACAATTTTGCTATTTACCATGACTGGTGTAACAGTTGGGGGCCCCTATGGAGGGCAGATTTGGTTTGGGCCCAAGGCCATTGCCTAGGTTTGCCTAATGGAAAGTCCGCCTCTGCATGCGTGGTCTGGCTATACTCAGCACCCCCGGGCGGCCAGGGCCAGGCCCTCACCACTGGACTTGGTACAGATTTCAGCTGACTGGATCAGAACCAACGCTGTGCTGAAAGACTTCTCTGTGCTCTGGGTTGCAGGTGGTTTCAGTGATGCTGGTTGAAGCATATAATGTGGCGCGTGTGTGTGTGTGTGTGCGTGCGTGCGTGCTTGTGTGTGTCTGTGTGTCAGTGCGTGTGTGTGTGTGTGTGTGTGTGTGTGTGTGTGTGTGTGTGTGTGTGTGTGTGTGTGTGTGTGTCAGTGCGTGTGTGTGTGTGTGTGTGTGTGTGTGTGTGTGTGTGTGTGTGTGTGTGTGTGCGTGTGTATGTGTGTCTGTGTGTCAGTGCGTGTGTGTCTGTGTGTGTGTGTGTGCGCGCGCACTCAGGGCCGCTGACAGCTTTGGCAGGGCACGGGACGAAGACATCTGAAAGGGCCCCAAACTCAATCAATACAATGTAATGAGGACCCAATTCTGGGCCCCCTTTCTCCCTGGGCCCGGGACAAGTGACCCATCTGTCGGCTTCCCTGCTGAATGCTGGAGCAGAGAGCTGTCATGCAAGGCAGCCATGCATCCAGTGTTTTGATTTAAAGGGACACTGTGTGAGATTTGTAGTTGTTTATTTCCAGAATTCATGCTGCCCAGTCACTAATGTTACCTTTTTCATGAATACTTACCACCACCATCAAATTCTAAGTATTCATAATGACTGGAAAAATTGCACTTTTCATACATGAGAAGGGGGATCTTCTCCATGGTCCGCCATTTTGAATTTCCAAAAATAGCCATTTATAGCTGCAAAAATGACTCTACTTGGACCATACTAGGAAATATTTGTTTATTACTTAGTAAACTTTCATGTAAAGATCAAATTTGGCAATAGGCAGCCCAGTTTCATTGAGCAGCATAGTTGTAGTACCTTTTTCGACCATTTCCTGCACAGTGTCCCTTTAAGGGTATCTTTAAAAGAACATTTCCCCTCTTCTCATTGGATCATCAAAGCCGCTCATCTCCCAATGGGATGCTGGTGCTGGGGGATGTGGGCAGCTGAAATAACGGCTGAAAGAGACTCTTCACTGCACTCCTACTTTCCCACTGACTGTTTTCACTTTGAATCACACTGTATCTGTATGACACATTTTGTTACTACGATTGGACCTCTTACGATTATATCAAGGGACTTATAGGCAATAAACTACAAAGTTGTAAATACATACTAACAAATGATTGATTTTGCACTAGTCTTATATAGTAAGTTCCCAGACATTTAGGCATATTTCGTATTATTGGCTAACGTGTGATCCTGAAAATAAAGTTATCCCCCCCCCTCTTTTTTTTTTCTTGCACTATCTCTACGTACGTCTGCTTTTAAAAAACCTACAATCATTTATAGTGGCTTGCTTGCATAGAGGGCACATTTGTATGCAGAAAGGGGTAGAAACAGAGAGCGATAAAGAGAGGAGAGAGAGAGGATGATGTTGTGAAGTGAACGTGAAAGCTCATTGGGAAACTCCAACTCCCTTTGTCATTGTGACACAGCACTCCCCACAGCACACAAGTGATCACTGCACACTGCACACAACGAAATTGCATTGCACCCGTGCAAGGGAGCAGCCCTCAATGGTGCCCCAAGGGAGCAGTGCGGCGAGACGGTACCATGCTCAGGGTACCTCATTCATGGAGGAGGATGGGGGACTGACTCCCCCTACCAACCCTGCGTGTGTCCGGAGTCGAACCGGCAACCTTTGGGCTACCAGTCTGATGCCCTAACCGCTTATGGTGTTTTTCTTTGTGAATTAAAGTAATGTTTTTGTATGTGGACAAAAATACTATACTAACAAAAAAACACAGTGTGCACGTTGCCACCGACTTCTAAGGGGGCGTGTTTCGATTCCTCTTGTTATACAGTATATCCAACCTCTTTGGTACCAATGCTCATGTACCTCAGGCATGGAGGTGGATGGGGGACTGACTCCCCCTACCAACCCTGCGTGTGCACGTTGCCACCGACCTCAGCTCTCGTGCACGAGCACGCACAACCCAAATCCTGCACATCCTGGTCGAAATTAGTGTGTCCCGGGTGATGGATAGAGAGAGACAGCCCAACAGAAATATGAGGTTAAGTGATAACAAGAGATAGAGCCAGAGGGTTGGAGAAAGTGAAGGAGAGTGCCTCTCAACTGAATCAATTCATGCCTGTTGGCTGCTGACATAACCACTAATTGAGAGTCTTCCTATATAGCACATTATTATTAGGCCTATATACTGTCCACATTGCTCCATTTTATCAGTTATCATTTCACCAAGGCTATGCACAGTACACCTTGGTGTAAACAGCATATGCGCTCTGTGTCAGCGTTTCCTTAGTAGTTGCCCCCTGTTATCAGTGTGTCTTATTTACAACCTGATACAATTATTGATGATTTTATGACATTAAGTGATAAATATATTATGTACTTGCACTTTAAAAAGTACCTGTATAATCATTATCATAATTAACAATAATGGATAATAAATATAATGACAATAATAATATAAAAAAATATCTTGTTAACCATCATCCTTATAGTTGGGTTGCATTATCATTATTCTCAGTTTAGATCCTGGCTCGCTTAACTTCAGAAGACAGGATTCCTGCAAACAAATCACAAAACAGTTCTTTATTTGTACAACAAAACTTTTACCACTTCTAGGACACAAACATTTCACACAGAGTGATGTGTCCTTGTGGATTGGGGAAACACCACTGTCCTGAAATGTACCGCAATTTTCTCTCTGATCTATCCCCTCACACACAAAATACATAGAGAAAGAAAAATTGTGTGTGTGTGTGTGTGTGTGTGTGTGTGTGTGCATGTGCGTGTGCGTGTGTGTGAGTGAGAGAGAAAGAGAGAGAGAGAGAGAGAGAGAGAGAGAGATACAGGGAGAGAGGGAGAGTAAGAGAGAGAGATACAGGGAGAGAGGGATACAGGGAGAGAGAGAGAGAGAGGGGGGGGGAGAGAGAGAGGAGAGAGAGAGACAGGGAGAGTAAGAGAGAGACAAGTAGAGTACTTATGTAATGGCATCATCGTCTTGGTATCATAATGCACCAACACACACAGTGCTAATTCAGCACTTCCAGTGTTCGTCATAGTGTTGAGCCTACTCTCAACACGTTGAACCAACACTGGAATTTGCTGTGCAGAAATTGTGTTGTGTCCATTTCAAATACAAAGCTTTGGTTTCAATAGATAGCCTATCTAAGAACACAGAAGGGAGAAAAACGTGGACAGAAGATTATAATACTTTAAATGTTAAATATCACTGGAAAACACAGTCATGCTTCCATTTTGGTGCAGTGTGATTGCCATACAAACAATAAATACAGTGGCATGTCGATCTCAAAAGTGCAGAGAAATGATTAGTGTGCAACAATGCAACAAATATACAATGTCAATATCTTCAACACAACTTGGCACATAAAGATTAGAATAGCTTGAATTGAGTTGGATGGAATAGTTTGGAAAAGGTCGTCGTCAGTCAAGTAGTCAAACTGCTGCACATAAGGCACAGAATGTTGAACCTGGGAATAGAGATGCACCGGATCCTGTTTTTTAGGATCCTGCCGGATACCGGATCCACTGCCTAAGATCCTGCCAGATCCGGAAGCGGATACCGGATCCTACTAAAGGGTTGAAACTAGTGTTGCACCGATACCGATACCAGTATCGGCCGGGGCCCCGATACTGGACTAAAATGGTGGCATCGGTATCGGCGAGTACCAACAAAGAGGGCACCGATACCATTTACAGATGCTCGTATGACACTTCAATGCAGCCTTGATCTTAGTTATTTTATATCAGAGGTACTTTAAAAGTGTTAAAAGTTCTACTGGGTTCACTTTGTACAGTAGTCTTCTTCCTGTTTCACAACGGTAGGCAGCAGCCTGACAAAGTTAGATAAATTTCAAACAGAGTAGTATCGGTATGGTATCGGTATCGGCCGATACTGAACAGTCGGGTATCGGTATCGGGCCCAAAAAATGGTATCGGTGCAACACTAGTTGAAACACATAGCCTACTCACACACGTGGGCCCTTTTTATCACGTTGGCTCTATATTTCAGTAAACTATTTTGACTGAAAAGCCTCGGCTACCGGATGCTGGATCCTGGAACCGGATCCGGATCCTGTGAAAAACCCTATTATCCTGCCGGATCCGGAACCGGATCTTGGATCCAGTGCATCTCTACCTGGGAAACAAGCTTATGTATAAAGGCAAAGAATGAAACGTATAACCGAAATACAACTGGATTGTCTCCATAATGATCCAAACCATCACCATTAGCCTTAAAGAAATGTCACATTTACCCCTAAACTAATAAAGGTTGGCTTTGAACGTTTTTTGATAAATTCCATTACCAATTCCATAAATCATAAACAAGCTTACAGTACCATGACATTGACTGAAAAGGCTTTTCCCTCTAAGACGTGACTGATGTCATACCTGAGTTACGCAAAATTCCACACATTCTGGAATTCATTTGGAATATTCCATACAATATCCTTACTCCTACAAAAATATAAATTATGACATATTTATATAGTTATATTTACAGTAGGTTTGTGCGTGTTTTCCTCTTTGTGTGAATATTATGTTGTTTGTAATTGAATGTTTCTAAGTGTGCATATTTTTCTGTGTGTGTGTGTGTGTGTGTGTGTGTGTGTGTGTGTGTGTGTGTGTGTGTGTGTGTGTGTGTGTGTGTGTGTGTGTGTGTGTGTGTGTATGTGCATCCACACATTTGTATACACTGGGCCGGTCTGGGACAAAAAAGGCTAGGGAATATCCAAAACCATCCCAGCAGCCAGTGTTGCCAGATTGGGCTGTTTCCCGCCCAATTGGGCTGCTTAGGATGGCTGTGTGCGGGTAAAAATGGCATTTATCAGAAAAACCTGCCCAATTTTTGCCATACAAATCAATAGAATTGGGCGGGATTTTGTCCTTCTAGGCAGGTTTTGAACATTTTTTGGGCTGGAAATCATCAGTGTCATCTGGCAACCATCCCAGCAGCATCGAGCCTGAGGACCGGCGGCCCACGAGGAAACATCCAGCATGCAGGGCCGCTGCTAAGGTTTCGGAGGCCCCAAGCACAACTGTTCAGGAGGCCCCCCCTCATAATTAAATAATAATAATAATAATAATAATAATAGTAACGATAAAAATAATAATAATAACAATAATAATGATAATAATAATAATAACAATAATCTACTAGCTAGTAAATACATGTTTTATAATGTTATTCAATATTTGTCCATGGTGTTTTTTTTAAAGTCATTCTCAGTTTAAGAGGTCACAATTTTGGGGCCAAAGTGGTTGGTGCCCCAAGCAATGGTTGGTGCCCTAAGCACTCTGCATAGTCTGCGTATGACCAGGCTTGTACGAAATTCCGAATTGAGTGAATTTGAATTCAAAGTAATGCAAAAATACGAACATTAGATGGTGTCATTACCTAGCCTGGTCCTGACCATCCCATAATACTACCATTTCATTTCGTATTTATGGTCTGGCATTTGTTTGCTCTGAAGCGATTGTAGAAAGCAGGAAGTTTGCCCTCAGTTATAGTATGAAATTATTGGACACCTCTCACCCAATCGCTGGCAGTTACTCAACAACAACATAGCGCAGACCAATGGCTCTGGCGCAGATGTGTACGTCATTGTCACGAGCGTTCTCCCCCTTTCGTCCCCACGTGGGGGGCGTATTCGATTATTGGCTGTTTTCTTGGGGGGCGTTGCAATCAAAATTCTGCTGCTGCAAGCACTCCACAGAGAAGCACGGCCAGACTACAGTAGTGGAGCCAATCCTTTGGCGGAAGTACGTAGGATGGCTCGCGAGGCTAGTCATTACCTTGAATTCCTATGAATTTAAACCCATTGAGAGTACATAGAACACCACCACCTAGTGTTCATATTATGGCATTACTGTGATTTCAATTCATTCAATTCGGAATTCCGTACAAGTCTGTGTATAACTAGTGGTGGCCCGGCCTGCATGCCAGATTACCAGTCCAGGCAGGGCCACTGCTAAGATTTTGGAGGCCCTAAACATAACTGGTCAGGAGCCCCCCCCCTCATAATTAAATAGTATGTATTTTAGTCAATCTCAATTTAGGAGGCCCCAATTTCGGGGGCAAAGTCTCTGAGGCCCGAAGAGCTCTGCTTCCTCTTCTGATGCCTAGCGCCAGCTCTGAGTCTACGCCTACAGGCGTGTGTGTCTCTCATTGCCATGTCCTTCGGTGTGTGTGTGTGTGTGTGTGTGTGTGTATGTGTGTGTGTGTGTGTGTGTGTGTGTGTGTGTGTGTATGTACACTGTATGTGTGCGTATACACGTATATTTAGATGTTTGACTGTCCTGTTCCTCAGTATCCCGCTGCGTAGCCTCCTTTTCTTGGGTCTGACTTGGCCGCCACGCCGTCGCCCACCCTCATCACCGCCTGCACCACGGCTCCCACCGACGTCAGCAGGCCAGTGTTGTGGTTCTTCTCCTTCAGACCGGCCAGAAGATCCTGTGTCGGTGGAAAACAGACAACTTGTACGTTTTTTTTTATCTCGCAGCAATACATGTAGATCTTTTTTGTTGTTGTTGGTCTGTGTGAGAGGTGGACAGGACGCGAATTGGGAGAGAGACAGGGAGGGGTTGGTAAAGGACCCGGGCCGGGAATCGAACCTGTGTCAGCCGCATGGCAGGCTGATAAATTATCTACATGTTTAATCTGCAGCGTACTCCTGTTCCTGCTTCTCTCTTCAATTGATGTTTGTCACACTGTGATGGGGTTGCAACACAAGCCGATGGATGATGCCCAGAGATGGAGGGAGATCTCCTCTTGCTCTACTTTGGTGCATATCTGACTGTAATTTCTACAATTGAAGAGTTCAGATGCAAAACCCCCTAAGTGCCTTTTCAGAAAATAATCTGAATTCATTTTTTATTTAATACAAAGCTATCTAAATTTGCTTTACTTTTTTATGTAATATAACTATTTATATGTATTATCAAGTACATGAATGTAAACCAAACCAACAACGGGGTTCTCTAAAAATATAGAAGTGCAGGTCTTCAGAAATGGAGTTAGGGGGTTTTGCATCTGAACTCTCCATTCTCACTGAACTGAGGAGTGAGATGGGCCCAAGTGTGACAACCTAGATAACCTCTGTCACAACGTTGCTACCTTTTTTGCTACACATTTTTTTGGTCTAGTTCAGGTGAGCTCAATAGGACAACCAACAAACTATCTTGAGGCACTATGTGCCATTTGGAAAGATATGCTGTGTTCGATGTTACAGTACTTGCAGATCAGAGGGGTTACTGTGTACTGTGGAGTGGTGTGATAATGGATTGCCACGTACCGTATCAAAGTCGGTTTCTCCATATGTGATGTTGGGTCTGAGCTGGTTGTGAATGCGAGGCTCCACTACTGACGTCTCCAGATCATACTTGAAGAACAGCGCATGAAGGATCACCTGAGGAGTAGAGAGCAGGTTCGAGGCAGCATGGTTAGGTCCGTGACAATGTGCACTAGGCCAGTTCAGTGGTTCTTATAGGGTTTTCACACCTGATCCCCTTCAGCCATTTACTGTAAGTGAACTCAGACCTGGGACTCAGCATTTTCTGTGCATATTTGAACACTGAAAAGTGTAACCAGAACCCTCAGAATTGAACCGTACTGAGACCTTTATTGATGTGGTCTCAGTACGGTTCGCTAATGAGTCCTGACAAGTTACACTTGTGACTTGGTGTAATCAATTAAGGATCGCTCTAGAGGACCAGGTGTGATGAAAAAGAGGACTGACAAAGTCTAACAGATCCAGAAAAGGCAGCTGGTTCTTTTTGTAATACACTCACAATGTGAACAAAAGCAGAATGGATTCCTTAGTTCTTTTTAAAACCCTTCAAGCAGGAGTCAGGAGTCAGGATCAAGTGAGGATCACACATCGACAAGGTCGAGTGGAAAGGTGAATGGAAAACCTGCATACTCACAGACGCGATTGCTGTGGTGATTTTTGTCCCACCAGAACCTCCCACCACCAGCTTGACCTTGTTTTCCTGGTCGAAAAATATTGTTGGAACCATTGAAGACAGTGGCCTTTTACCTGAAGGAGTGGGGATTAAAATATTTTAGTATGCACTCTGTTGCAATTGCTAATGTTTGGGGACTACCAGGCTTGTACGAAATTCTGAATTGAATGAATTGAAATTCAAAGTAATGCCATAATACGAACACTAGGTGGTGTCATTACCTTGAATTTCTTTGAATTTAATCTACACCACCCATTGAGAGTACATAGAACACCACCACCTAGTGTTCATATTATGGCATTACTGTGAATTTCAATTCATTCAATTCGGAATTTCGTACAAGTCTGGTGATGACTACTCAGAACAACACATGAGAAAAAGTTCTAATATATATCATTACATATACCGAATGTTCTTTTTAAACACCAAATGGGAGCTACTGTACAAGTTCTGCCAGGAAGATTCAAATGACTTCGGATGTCACCAAAACTTTTACTAAACAATCCGACTCTCTCCCTCATCAACAGGCATCCCTCACATCAGCATCATCCCATGACTATCGCCCAATCATGGCACACAGTTGGGATTCTCCCTCTACGTCACTAACACATCCTTTCTTTTTCAGTCAATAGGTCGTCGTTGCATCATTTTAAAAACATCATGTCTCGCAGTTCTCTGGTTTCTAGTGTAAGCTGACTTATATGCCACCTCAATCCCTACTGCCACGTCACCAGCGGGTTTCTGTTTGAAAGGGAGCAACCTAGAGCAGAGGGTTTTTTACTGTAGATAGGAGAGCGGACTTATGTTCCCCAGGTCCTATACTCCCTGGGACCTATGTTCCACGGTCTTTGTATGGGACCGGAGAACTTAGGACCCTTTTTCTAAAAAAGGGTCTAATGTTCCCTGCATTGTATCTGACAAGGGGATAAGGCCCAGGATGCTTGCGTATGTATAATTCGTGCACGAACATTTGCCATGTGTATTTCATGTCATGTTTGCGCACAGTGACAACCCTAACCCTAACCCTAACCCTAACCGTAACCCTAACAACAACTCGCGCTCACCATGCGGCAGCAGTCTACTTCAAAGCAGCGGGAGAACCCTTTTTTTGAAAGCGGGGAACATAGGACCCGTGGAACATAGGGATGACCCCTAGATGGGTACTGGTTTCTCAGAAGACAAACGTAGGTCACTCAAGTGGTCTTCACAAAGTTTGAAAGAAATCATGCTTCTAAAATTAGATACGGAGTAGGCATGGTTTGTTGCGTTGCTACCCGATGGCTTACCCGGTATGATGAAATTGTTTGGGGAGGGTTCCACTCCAAAGCTGTTTGTGATGTTGGGAGAGCTGAAGTCGTCCATTTCGTTGTTCATCAGGATCCCCGTCGAGCCAGACATCACTTTGGATCCAAAACTGATAAGATAAAAAGGACATAAGCCATGAACGATAAGAACCTCATAAAGAGAACAGGGACACACTGATAACAAGTCAGGGTAAACACAGCTGAGGAAGAGGATTCCTGTGAAATTTCACAAGGCCATGTGATTACACAGTTATAGTTTATAGCATCTACGCAAGCATCATAAAACACCAGCTAGGGTGTCAACAACAACAGCATTCAAATCGATGGCTGCATCAAAATCTTCTGTCTGTGCTGTGTGTGACTGTAATCATTTCACTGAATTCCTAATCTGTTGTTAAATCATTAATGAAGTGACGTTGTTAACCATGAGGTGAGTTATCTCACTATATCCTTGATGGTGCTGCTGGCCACTAGCACGCAGCAGTCCTCAGCTGTATGGCGGGCAGTGTGTGTGTGTGTGTGTGTGTGTGTGTGTGTGTGTGTGTGTGTGTGTGTGTGTGTGTGTGTGTGTGTGTGTGTGTGTGTGTGTGTGTGTGTGTGTGTGTGTGTGTGTGTGTGTGTGTGTGCATGCACGTGTGTGTGTGTGTGTGTGTACGTGTATGTGTGCGTGCATGTGTGTGTGTGTGTGTGTGCACGTGTGTGTGTGCACACGTGCGTGTGTGTACATGCACGTGTGTGTATGTGTCAGTATGGAAAGATTAGTGATGTTAACCGAGCATGAGATGTGTGAAGTGTCTTACTAGGCGTTGATGGTGCTGGTGGCTGCGACTGCGCTGCCGTCCTCAGCTATGACGGACAGTGTGTGTTTGCATGCGTGTGTGTGTGTGTGTGTGCGTGCATGTGTGTGTGCGTGCATATTTGTGTGTGTGTGTCTCACTGGGTGTTGATGCATGTGTGTGTGTGTGTGTGTGTGTGTGTGTGTGTGTGTGTGCGTGCTGTCTGTGTGTGTGGGTGCACATATGTGTGTGTGTGTGTGTGTGTGTGTGCACACGTGCATGTGTGCATGTATGTGTGTGTGCATGCATGTGTGTGTGTGTGTTTGCGTACGCACGTGTGTGTGTGTATGTGTATGTGTTGGTATGGAAAGATTAGTGATGTTAACCGAGCATGAGATGTGTAAAGTGTCTTAGGTGTTGATGGTGCTTGTGACTGCGACTGCGCTGCCATCCTCAGCTATGAAGGACACATGGGAGGTGCCGTGGTCGTCGGCGACGTAGTACTCGGGCTCGTAGTAGT
>NC_085867.1:47508838-47538838 GCF_034702125.1 Engraulis encrasicolus
GAGTAGCAATATGCACCATTTGTTTTGTGACTCGAGAACGGCTTGCTAACTCCAGTGCTACCAGACGTAGTTTGTCTACACAAACACACCGTCTGTGACAACCAGGCTATGGTTGACCTACCTCCCTTCATGGCCGTAGCTACATTAGAGGTCAGGGAGGTGTGGACCTCGCTCATTTCATCCGAGGTTTTCTTTTTTCGTTTCTTTTGGAATGCCAATATCTATCATGTTTCAGCTTTAATTGTGAGGCCATATGTTAGAGTCTGGGTCTCTAGGGCACAGGGCAGTCTACTGTTAGCCTAGCCTGATTATCATCGACGTTCAAATCTCTTCGAGACTTGGTCCGACCAAGAGCATAACAATTAACGTTTCCCAAACGGCATGGTTGACCCACCTCCCTTTTTTTGCTTATGGTTGTTTGCTTATCGAGAAAGTGAGGGGAACTCAGAAAGAACTTGCATTGCTCTTGACCTGACTAGTTGCAACGCTGAAAGTGTTGCGTCACTAGGAGGGCACGGCCTGGCTAGTCTTCTGTCGCCTACCATTAAGCATGTCAAGGATTAGGGTCAGTATGTTAGACATCTGTATGTATAGCACACATAGGACTGGAGCCACCTTGAAGAAGGCTGAGGATTACATAGTAGGTTATTTAGATACAGTGATTTAGTTGCTGTTTCCACGTAGCAGGATATTTCCATATGTGGATATTTTTTTCTCCTGGTTACATTGGTTTTGGCCTTCCATTTCCACATAGCAGATATTTAAAATCCAGATATAAAAAAGCAGGAGAAAAAAATATCCCATTTAGGGGGGTAAAATGCATCTGTTACAAATGGAGGATTTATTTTTATCCACATGTTGTGTTTACACCTAAACAGGAGAAAAAAATACCCGGGTAAAAAAATATCCTGCCACGTGGAAACGGCACCTTAGAGTGGCTACCTGGAAGAAAATAACAGGTGCAGACCTATAGACACCAGTCTCGAATCCATAACCTCTCAACAAACTCTGGTGTTGGAGACAGTAAAAATGCCTACCTTTCAGGATGTCGATGATGAGGGCCAGTACTGCGCAGCTGGGCTCGTGTAGGTCATTTGTGGGGTAAAATAACCCATGTAAGTCAATTGGTGATGTTTGGGTTAATAAACGAAAGATACGGACCTGTAGACTAGCGTTGTTCACGCGCAACATGCCGAAAACGTGTTGTGTTGCCGGCTGTTCAAATAATATAGCCAAATAGCCGTGGCTGAAGCATGGAATGTGTTCATTTAGGCTAGCCGATGTAGCCATTCGGAGACATTCGGTTTGTTTTCACCCATAAAGGGGCGTAACGCAAATTTAAGAGCAAAGTACTCAGATGGCCGTTCATGAGTATCTGCACCTTTCAGGATGTTGATGATGAGGGCCAGTACTGCTCCGCTGGAGGGGGTCTCGTGTAGGTCATAAAGTGTACCCCCACTTTAAAAATCCCCACTACACCACTGGCCACAGTTTTTTTAAGTGGGGGTATGCGATTTTTAATGTCGTCAAATAATTAGGCAACTTATCATGTAAAACTCCCCAACTGTCCTTAATCTACCGTCATTGCTTCTCAATTATCATCTGTTTGGCCAATCACCTGCAATACTGCTATGTATTTTTTTTTTTAAATCTCACTTCAGGAGAAGTGGGTGGACTGCGTACCCCCGCGTACCGCGCCCACCACACCCCTGACTAGCCATCTGGAGGGGGACTCCGGGACACACATATGTACGTGACTACCTATTCATTCCAGAATGGCGATTTTGACTCAAAATTTACTCAAAACGCCCCCTATTCCCATAAAAGACCTGAATGTCGCTTCTTGTTAGATCCACCTTCTTTGACACTGTCCATCTGTACCTTTCAGGATGTTGATGATGAGGGCCAGCACTGCGCCGCTGGAGGGGGGCTCGGGGACACACATGTTGTACTGCAGCACCGGGACACACAGCGGCTTTTCCAAACGAGCCTGGTACTGCTCAAGGTCCTCAAGACTTATTATGCCTCCTGCCCAATGAAACACACATACACAGGCACGCACACACACACAAAGAAACACACGCACACGCACACACAAAGAAACACACGCACACGGACACATGCACGCACACGGACACACACACACCCACACACGCACACACAAATAAAAACACACACGCACACGCACATGGACACGCGCACGGACACATGCACACACGCACGCACAATCGCACGCACACGGACACGGGAACGCGCACGCCCGCGCACACACACACACATGCACAGACAGAAAAAGAGAGAGATAAAGATATTAACCCTCATTTTTGTGAAAAATATAAGCTACATCCTTTACACACACTCGAACGCACACACTCTCACACACACCAACACACACACACCAACACCAACACACACACACACACACACACACACACACACACACACACACACACACCAACACACACACACACACACACACACACACACACACACACACACACACACACACACACACACACACACACACCACACACACCACACACACACACACACACATATATTTACACACACACACACACATGCACATATACATGCACACTCATATATGCACCCAGACACACACACACACACACACACACACACACACACACACACACACACACACACACACACACACACACACACACACACACACACACACACGCACACGCACCATACATTACACATATTTATGTCTGACTCAGTGTAGGCCAATGACTCATAATCCTTTGAGTGAAAACATCCCAGAGCATTTACATACTGGCATAAATATTGGCACAGTGAGGAAGCAGCGACTACGAAACTCCAGGCCAATCGGACTGTTGAAAAGCTTTGGCCGGGCACGGGAAAATGTCATCTTAAATGGTCTCCTTTCAATACATACAATGTAATGAGCACCCATCAGTTCTGGGCCCCCTTTCTCACTGGGCCCGCGACACCTGACCTATTTGCCCTCACCCATCAGCTTTCCCGACTGTTGGCAGGATTACCCTAAACATCTCTGGTGGGGAAAAAAAACTAGCCTCTGTTTCTTCATCTTGTGTGATAAAGCTGCCGTTGCTAGGGTTTCAAAGGAGATTAAGACTGCATAACATTATTTGATTGCTGATATTAAAAAACAAAATCCTCCAGCGTCATTTCGGCATTCCAATTTCTGCTTCGGTTTGGATTATGTCTTGTTTGGAGAGCATGTTAATTGGGATAAGAAGCACTACAAAAAAAATGTTGTGGATGGCTTCAGTATGACATGTTGTATAATGTAAAATGCATTGAAAGTAAGAATCATCATCAAATAAAAATGTTTAGGCCTAACACAATGTTGCATAATGCTTAAATAATTTCTCATGTTCACAACCCTTTACATATACTACTCACCGGCTGCTCTGATGTCATTCACCATGTTCTCTGCTATTGGCCCCTTGTAGAACGCATCCGGACCCTCATTGGCTATAGTTTCATAGGTCTCGGCCAATCTTGGGAAGCGAATGGTTGCATTCTCCTTGAGGATGTTTCCGTCTGCATCACAGAACACTTCACTGAGAGGAACCGGAAAACACAACAGCAACAATGGAAAAATACATTTTATTAAGATGTTCATCTTAGAATGTAATGAATATAATGTAATGTAATGTAGAATGTAATGAAAAAATTTCATCTCCACAATATTTGTTTTCTTTCCCACCAAATCTGTGGATGCAGATGTATATGTATGACTCACAACAAATTAATTTCCCTGTGCCCACGTAGCTAAGCTTACGCATTATCCGTAGAAAAGTATCGCCTACTGTATGTAATGTAAGAATATGTCATTTTTTTATTTCTAATATGTATGCTACTGCCGATTTACAGATGATATCTTTTTCATGTATATGTACCACCACCATCAATTTCTGAGTTACACTTTTTTATACAAGAATAGTTTTATCTTTTCCATGTCCACTATTTTGAATCACCAGACATAGACATCTTCAGCTGCAAAATGTACTGTACTGTATAATACCATGAAATGTGGCAGCAGAAATGTTCAAAGCAACTAAAATTACACACTTAACCTTTAAAGTTACACTGTGCAGGAAATGGTCAAAAAACGTACTGCAACTATGCTGCTCATTGAAACTGGGCTGCCTATTGCCAAATTTGATATTTACATGAAGGTTTACCAAGAAATAAACTAATATTTTCTAGTATGGCCCAAGTAGAGTCATTTTTTGCAGCTAAAAATGTCTATTTCTTGACATTCAAAATGGCGGACCATGGAGAAGAGCCCCCTTTTCATCTATGAAAAGTGCAATTTTCCTAGTCATAATGACTACTTAGAATTTGATGGTGCTGGTAAACATTCATGAAAAAGGTAACATTAGTGAATGGGTAGCATGAGTTCTGGAAATAAACAACTGAAAATCTTGCACAGTGTACCTTTAAACTAACTCAACGGAAAAAAAACCCACAATAACGAAATCATTTTGAACCAGCTGTCTGGCGCTGGTGTCATGTGTTGTGGGCTGCTAGTCATTTAGAAACCATTTTGTTGTGGGTTGTAAAACCCGGCCGGCATATTATTCCCAGCTCGCGCGGCTTTTACAATGCCGTTTATTGCAATTTTGCTGTTACGTAAGTCGTTATAGACTCACAGGGGCGTAATTTAATGTCAGGACCGATCTGCCGAGGTGTTCTCATGCAGAGCAATCATGATCTTCTCTTGTCGGGAAATAACCTGCTGGGCCACAAAACTAATCTTTGACGTGTGAAAGGCAATAAAAAGGAGAAAAAAAAATGTGTAATTAAAAATTCACTCTTTCTCAGTCTTTCTTTCTTTCTTTCTTTCTTTCTTTCTTTCTTTCTTTCTTTCTTTCTTTCTTTCTTTCTCTCTCTCTCTTTCTCTCTCTGTCTGTCTCTTTCCTTCTGTCATCTTCCTATTTTTCTTTCTCTCTTTCTCTGTCCCTCTCTCTCCTTCTACACTGAAAAAAGCCATATGTTGTGTATGTTAAATTAATCAAAGGGAAACATGTCACTTCTACCATGAATAATTATGTTTTGTGATTGGGCATAATGAAGTTATGTAACTTTAGCATGATGCCCAATAACCAACGACTTCCCAAATCCAGTAATGTTGTCACAACCTAATTCCTTTGAATAAGATGACCAATGGCTTTTACAACGCCAGAACAGATGGTGGCAGTAGTGTGCGGATTGTGTGTGGCAGCCGGAAACAACGAGCTTGCCGAGTTCTTTGAATGAATACATATCCGCGGACACTCTGAAGGCGGGTAAGTCAAAAAAGTAAACCACTGTAGGGCTGTTTGCATTCATCATGACTTTCCTAGAATCACATGTATATCACCCGTTTCGTTAGTGTACTTAGTTTTGGCATCAAGGCATACGTTTTATGAGCAAGAGAGTAAGCTTAGCTGGCTAATTCTCACCAATTCAAACTGGTTAGCGGCTAATTATCGATATAGTCTCCTTGTTGTAACTATTGTTGGGAGTTTGGAAGCTGTCACCCATGTTGTACTGTATGCATGTTTGCATGTGTGACATTATTTTCGGTTACTTTGCGAGTTATAGCGAAAGAAACTACCTGGCAGCCCATAACGGGCAGCTAGCTAATTTATGCTAGGTGACAACAGCTGGTTCATTAACGTTGTATTAGTTCTGTGCATTGACGTTGCGAGACCCGTGTGCGTCTGATTTCAAATGTATCCAGGACAGTCGTAGACACCATCAGTAGCTCTACACACATCAATGACACAGGGGAAGTAAAGTTACCGCTGATTTTTGGTATTGCTCCGTCTGACTGTGTGTGTACGGCCACAGTAAATGTTGATTAGCCGGTGGAACTTTTCGGTTTGAAAAAAGACGAGACGTGAGACTGCGTGACAGAACTGGCTGTGTGTGCTTGTGTATGAGTGCGCGTTTGAATGGGTGCGTCGTGTGTAGAACTAGATGCTGCAGTTTGCAGCTGGTTTGATTCATGTCGTGGGTCACTTACCAATGTATGTAGGCCTAATTGGCTATGACCTTTGAAATAGTTGAAAGTAAATCCCAGTAGTATCTAGTGAAACACACATGCAAACGCCCTTATGTCCCTCATTCCCTCAAACTCGATCTTCTACATTTGTTGTGTAAAAAGGACATAGCAAGTTTTTTGTATCAATGATCACTTTAGGATATTCCAGTGCATTTACATTCAATATATACTGTACCTTGAGTGAGGTAGAAATGCATATTGTTGCAAATATAAATACTGTTAATTTGTTATTTTTTGTAATTAATCATTTACTGAATTTCTTTGTAGAATGTGTTACTATTATTTGGGTTTTTGTTCTCTGCATAACTGTCTCTTTCACTTATATTAATTCCTCAGCATTCAAGATGTTTGTAGGGTCCTCACCTCAGCTACCTCTCACAAGGTGCCCCTGAAAAAGGTGATGAAAGTTCTTGTGTAGTATCTAATCTATGAATATTAGCTTGTGTGTGTGTGTGTGTGTGTGTGTGTGTGTGTGTGTGTGTGTGTGTGTGTGTGTGTGTGTGTGTGTGTGTGTGTGTGTGTAAAATCTGTTGTAATTATTTTACATTTTTCTCTGCATAGCTGTCTCCTTCACCTATATTAGTTTATCTGTCTTTCTGGTCACAACAGAAATTCAAGACGTTTGGGTCCTCAGCTCAACTGACCAAGACCTTTGCTCATTGAAGGCATGAAGTAATTTGTGATGCCCCCACGATTGCAGTTTTTAAATCCAGATGGCTTGCTCTTTTTAACATGTGCGAGGTAAGTTATTTGTTGATTTTTTTTGTGTGTTTATTTCCTCATTTTAGTAAGACCATCAGGCCTTTTTGTAACCTTTGTCACAAGTCTTAAGTTACAAGTATTTTGTAGGTATGTGTTTTGTGCCCTGTTTCAAGTTAAGTGCCAAGTTCAAGAGGATCATGACAGTTGGTTTGCTGTTGAATTTCTTCTCAGAGCTGGATGGTCTTTCAACAACACTGCTCCGGGTCTTCAGCAAGAAAGGTGCTTCTCATGCAAGGAAGATACAGAGGATCCTGGTGCCCATGACTCAGGTAAAACATGCACACTGCCATGCATCACAGTAATGCTAAAATTTCGAGATCTAATGTAAAGGGGAGAAGTAGGGTGTCTTGGATCATATTGCATTTCTACCACTAATTTCAATCCTTCAGCCAGTTTTGAACTCATTGTCTTCACCTCAGTTCTAACTACAGCTGGCTTTACACACAGCAGTCCTAGGCAATGATATAACAGTCTTTTGCAGGTCAGTTGATGTGGTTGCTGCTCTGTTTTATTATTATTTTATTTTATTATTTGATTCTCATGTCTGTCTGGCTTGCGATTCCCATGAAATGATCAGGGGAATTAAAGGTACACTGTGTACGAGTTTTAGTTGTTTATTTCCGGAATTCATGATACCCATTCACTGATGTTACCTTTTTCATGAATACTTACCACCACCATCAAATTCTAAGTATTCATTATGACGGAAAAATTGCTATTTTCATACATGAAAAGGGGGATCTTCTCCATGTTCCGCCATTTTGAATTTCCAGAAATAGTCATTTTTAGCTGCAGAAATGACTGTATTTGGGCCATACTAGAAAATATTAGTTTATTACTTGGTAAGCTTTCATGAAAAGGTCAAATTTGGCAATAGGCAGCCCAGTTTCAATTAGCAGCGTAGTTTCCTCCATTTCCTGCACAGTGTACCTTTTTAAGGTCAGACGTCACATTTTGGCATCACTTCAGTACGTTTGGAACCAGGGCTGAGTGCTGAAATGGTACAGAGTACTTGGGGCTAATGGAAAAGTGTCAGAGCTGCACCATGCCATATCAAACAGTGACGTACTGTACCACTTCACTGCCAGTACCAACGATACACTACGCTACTAGATAAATGAGATGTGTCCTTTGTTTAATGTGGTTGTACCTGTACTGCGTTTATTCTTCCTGTTGGTTAAAATGTTTTTCCTGCATGTTTGTTTCCTGGCATACATTGACCGGCACTCATACGCAGACTGACAACATTGATGTGAAGAGGGAGTGCATGCTGAGGAGCTGACGGTCTACCTGAATGAAGAGCCAGACAAAGTGGTATGTTACAACTCGGCAGCTAGATCTGTCTTTTTCGTTATTAGGTGGCATAGGGAGATCGCACACATCAGTGGCCTGCGAGGCTCATTTTGTTGGGCTCTGGTGGGCTCCTCCTGTGCTACCTGACATGTCTCCTGGCATCTCATCCACGTTCTGGACACTGCTGGAGGACACACCAAACCTTCTTGCATTGATGTGCCATCTTGGCCTCAGTTATGTGTTCTTTGCAAACACGAATCTGCCCAATTCCAGCTTTGCTAAAGCACCCTCACATCATCACAAACCCTTTGCCAAATTTCACGTTCAATCCAACACCAGTCATCTCTGATTTGTAGATCTCTGCAGGTCTCTATCTACCCATGAGGGTGTTGCACTTGCTGTGGCACATTGCGAAGGCCGCATTACTGAAGCAGCAGAAGTTATCTTAGAAGAAAACTTAAACTCAATATAGGTTTTAGTTCTGGAATACGATCGTGCTGTAGGGTAATAGTTTTCTCATAGTTTCACCTTAGACAACTCCCCCTTAGGAGACCAAACTTTGAGCAGACTCTTTTGCATTGGATGGGTGGGGTTTGACATATCTTTCTCTCTCATACAATTTTTGGTTGACAATGTGCCTAAAAGGGCCAATATGTTCAAAATACTAATAATTGTGCTGGTGGGGCAGCCGTGGCCTAGTGGTTAGAGAGTTGGTTTTTCAATCTATTGGTTGCAGGTTTGAATCTCCCCTGACCTGTCACTACATCTCCATCCATGGCTAAAGTGCCTAAGGCAAGGCACCTAACCCCACATTGCGCCAGGGCCTGTAACCAATACCCTGAAAAGTAATAAATGTAAGTCGCTTTGAATACATGAAAGCGTCAGCTAAGTGTAATGTAATGTATTGTAACAATTTTTCACACTGTATACTTAGCTGTATGTGTAAAGTTTCTCACCAACACTCGTGAAAAGATCATGACCCTGTTTCTCAAAAGCACCGTTGTTAGTTAGCGACTTGGTATTTTGCCAATGGGAAATTGCATGCAAGCAAAGTTTTTACTGTAGTTACCAATGATGCTGTTGAGAAACATACTCCAGAATGGGGTCATAGCCACACCAAAAACGAAGAGAGGTAATTGAACATCAGTTTGATCTCACATTCAATTGCCTAAACAGGCAGTGTGAGGGCACACAAGTCAACATCCTCCTCATACCTTTCATAAACTATACTAAATATACTACTATACTACTTTTCCCATCTCTGGGTGTGTTAGAAATGCCCCAAACTTGCACCCACAAATACCGCTTACGGCTTCAATCATGGGTTTTGTTTACTGTTTTCCAGGATGTTGATCTGGACGGTCCAGCTGAAACGTATTGTCTTCGTGTGCGTGTGATCGGCAGAGAGTCCTCAACGACATTGGTAACGTACCTGTGGCCATTGCAGTGTTTGTTTTGGTTTATGCTCTTAATCTCTGTTACCTTCCAGAATGGAAGTACACTTTCAAATTTCTGTTTCATTCTAACCGTCTGTTTCATCAGTTTTTGCACTGCTTTTAGATGTACACTGTGTAAGATTCTTAGTTGTTTATTTCCAGAATTCATGCTACCCATTCACTAATGTTACCTTTTTCATGAATACTTAGCACCACCATTAGGGTGCATCAGTTGCCCCCTATGAAAAGATATGGCCTTGGCCCTATAGTAAAAATGTTCTACACCCAGTAAAAACACACTGTGTAAAATATTTTGAAATTTGGATGAAGTCTACCGGGGCCACCAGCCCCATGAAAATAGAAAATAATGGTGATAGTCAACATCTTGAATAGAAACAGGGCTGGACTGGCCATCTGGCATGGCGGGCATTTCCCGGTGAGCCCTGCACCCTCGTGGGCCCCCATTGTTTTATTTTTTACATTACTGAAAATAGGGGCCCATTAAGGTGCGGGCCTCACCGGTGAGTCAGTTCTCCGGCACTAATAATAACGAGGGGGCCCCCTTAAATCCGAAAGTGCCCGGGCCCTATTTATCGCCCAATCCAGCCCTGAATAGAAATGGACATTTTGCTGCATAAAGCTACCCAATAAAAACATGTTGCCTCAGCTGTGTGATAAAAAAAATTCTATGCACAGTAAAATCACTCTGCGGAAAATGTGTTGAAATTTAGATTAATTCTACTGGGTCCACCAGGCCCATGAAAATACAAAACAATGGTGATAGTGATGGGCAACCTGGATTCCAAAGTCCAGTGCCACATATTCCAAATATAGCCAATATACCGTAATGAACCAGCTGACCCACTGCCAGTATCAAGCAAGAGATTGCGAAGTTGTATGACTTTTGTGTGCTTCACCTGTGGGCCTAGGATTGTACAGGTAGCTGTTAATACCTGGTGGAACATCTGTACTAAAGGTGTGAATGCTCCTTGGAATGACTTATGTTTTTTCAAGAAATCCCTGCAGTAGTTCAATAGAGTACATACAATACAACTGTATGTGATGTTGGAAAGAGTGGCTTCCCAAAACCTGTACTTAAGTGGGCAGTCATGGGTGAGCGGTTAGGGCGTCAGCTTGCATCCCAGAGGTTGCCGGTTATGCCGGTCGGTTCGACTCTCGACCTGCCAGGTTGGTGGGGGGAGTAATCAACCAGTGCTCTCCCCATCCTCCTCCATGACAGAGGTACCCTGAGCATGGTACCGTCCCACCGCACTGCTCCCCATGGGGCGCCACTGAGGGCTGCCCCTTGCACGGGTGAGGCATAAATGCAATTTTGTTGTGTGCAGTGTGCAGTGTTCACTTGTGTGCTGTGGAGTAATGGCACTCTTCAATACAGTTGTATTGACTGCCTTGTAGCCTAGGCATTCCAAGGAACATTCACAGCTTTAGTACAGATGTTCCTCCATGAATTGTAGGCCCACAGGTGAAAAACGTAAGGGTTAACGTTCGGCGAGAAGGTCGCTACCGTGGAATAGCAGCACGACAGAGAGAATCTTTAGACCCCGACGCGGAACGGAGGGGTCTTGTTCTCTCTGAAGTGCTGCTATTCCACAAAGCGACCGACTCGCCGAAAGTTAACCCGCTTATTATATGGATATACTTAAATGATTCATACATGGCGGGGACATTTCTTTAGGCCTATTTAATGTTAAGTCTATTATAGTTTTTAATGTTAAAAGATTGTTGCTGCGCAAAACAAAACAGTGCCGTTGTGGAACACCGCTAGGCAACAGCTAGGTAGCCAGGACAACAGGTGTTGTCTATCACAGCAGCTGATTAGAGTCTTGTTGAAAAGTCGCTTTAGCAGTGAAAAGTCTTGTTGCCATTGACAGCGGTCTGTTATAGACCAACCCGTCCGTTATCGAAAAATAACAGACGTGCGAACGTTGGGGAGCCCCGTTGAAATGAATGGAGCATTCGACCGATGATGTCACGCCATATAATAAACAAATATAACAGTCATGCAGCTTTGCAATATCTTGCTTGATACTAGCACTAGTAGATACTAGTGGTCCAAGGCAGCAAGGAATTGATATTGTGTTGCAAAAGAGCAAATTTGCCTAAATATAGCAGTTTGACCATCAGTCTGTCCTGAGTCTGAAGTCTGTGTAAGTGGATCGACTGAATACACAACCTGCTTAGATATTCCTTCTGTTTGTGCTCCCAATACAGGTGATTTCACTAATTACCTCATCAACCTGGCTTAAGTGGTAATTAGGCTCAGCTGGTTCATTATATTGGCTGGGGCAAATGTGTCACGCGGTTTGTCCACCTCTGTTTTAAGACAATGGCAAACCTAGATTCAAAAGCTACAATCCAGTGCCACAGATTTCAAATTACCTGGTTTTACCTGTCCAATGGGGCACCTAAGTCTCCACCCCTTCCGGGCGGCTTATGGGGCTGGCAACGCAAAAACTTTTGACTGGGCTGTAATGGACTGATCAAAGCTATTTTCCGACCCACCTCGCATTTCCCCGTCGATCATACATATGCTGTGCCTCAGAATTAATAACAACCAATGGTGTGCTTGTTGACTTCACTTGGCAAGCGATTTTTGAGTTGTGTGTGTGCAAAAATATACAATTATTTGGACTACACAACAGACGTCGCATGTCCGACGTGCAGCCACTTAAGCCGCAGTGCAGCGGTAGGGTTGGCTGTGCCTCGGTTCACGTCAGATATGCGAGGCGCACGTGTAGTCTCTAACATAGTTTTGCACAAAAGCTAAAATAACGTTTCTTGCGTGTCGAAAATGAGTGGTCTTACGACGCAAATCCAAACCTTTCAAATTCACTGTCATCATATGTGAAATCCGGAGCACATGCCAAACGGGATGAGGATTTAGCTTGACTCGCTCCATTAACTTTCATTCAAAATTTTGAGCGCTCCAGCCCCATGAATCGGAAGTAGAAGGGCGTGACTTAGGTGCCCCATTGCCCTAACTGGAAAGGTAAAACTAGGTATGTCATTTGGAATATGTGGCACTGGACTTCAGCTTTGGAATCCAGGTTGCCCATCACCATCACCATTATTTTGTATTTTCATGGGTCTGGTGGACCCGGTAGAATTCATCTAAATTTCAACATATTTTACACAAAGTGATTTTACTGTGCATAGAACATTTTTATCACAGAGCTGAGACAATATGTTTTATTGGGTAGCTTTATGCAGCAAAATGCCTATTTCTATTCCAAGATTCTGACTATCACCATTATTCTCTATTTTCATGGGGCTGGTGGCCCCGGTAGACTTCATCCAAATTTCTAAATATTTTACAGTGTGTTTTTACTGGGTGTAGAACATCTTTACTATAGGGCCAAGGCAATATCTTTTCATAGGGGGCATCTGATGCACCCTAACCACCATCATATTCTTAGTATTCATTATGACTGGGAAAAATTGCACTTTTCATACATGAAACTGGGATCTTGGCCATTTTGAATGTCAAGAAATTGCCATTTTTAGCTGCAAAAATGACTGTATTTGGGCCATACTATAAAATATTTGTTTATTACTTAGCAAACTTTCATGAAAAGATCAAATTCGGCAATAGGCAGCCCAGTTTCATTGAGCAGCATAGTTGCAGTACCTTTTTTGACCGTTTTAGAGAAATTGAGAAATTAATCTTTCTCATTTGCACTTGAAGAGGTACCCTCATTTTGTATCTTGCTTTGATCATTACATGTGCAATGAAAAAATAAAGGCAACTAATTCTTCAACTTTATCGCGTGTAACTTTATTGTAGTTGGTCTTATAGGCTCAACTGGAACCAACTTACAACTGACGAACTTGGCTGACATGCATATTGGTAGATGCGTGTGCCTTGAGGTGTTTTCTAGCTTGATCTGAACTGATAAGGACAACAATGAATGTTTAATTAATTAAGGTATATTGATTTTATGATTGACTTTTATTATGTTTGATGTTCATGTGGCTTGACAAGTATTGTCTTAATACAGTTAATTAGATGTGTTGAACAATCCAAACAATATTTTGTTGTGGGAACATAAATATATTATGGAAAGTATTTCCATCCAATTTGATTATGCTACCATAGCAAGATGTTGCTTTGTTGAGTCTATCAATGTAAATACTGCTGTAACTACCCCATGAAGTTGGTTCATCCAGACCTAAACCAAATATGTTGGAGCAACATGTAAAAGTTATGATGGATTAACCCTTTCTATTAAGGTTGAAATAACCTTTAAAAGTTATGTTGGCTGTACCCCTAGTACTTAGGTCACAGTTACAGTTACATGTTATGTTGATCCAACATATTGACCTTAATGTGACTCAACAAAAACATTTCTTGCTAAGGTAGCATAATCAAATTGGATGGAAATACTTTCCATAATTTTTTTATGTTCCGCCAACAAATAATTTGTTTCAGTGTATCTCTCTCTCTCTCAACCTGTTTTTTGTTACGTTCAATCTAATTCTTCCTCCTCCTCCTCCTCCTCCTCCTCTCTCTCTCTCTCTCTCTCTCTCTCTCTCTCTCTCTCTCTCTCTCTCTCTCTCTCTCTCTCTCTCTCTCCCCTTATCTCTCTTTCCTCACCTCTCTCTGTCCCAGACTGTGTAGAATAGCACAATGCATGTTTGTCTGCTGCAGTGTTAATTTCGTCAACCATGACTATGACTAAAATATTTCGTCAATGCCCTTTTTTGATTTTCGTCATTTAGACTAAGACAAAGACTAAATTGGGAAGGCAATGACTAAAATATGACTAAGACTAAAATTGATTTTCGTCATTGTGACTAAGACTAAGACTAAGACTACATGTTAAAAAGCTGACGAAATTAACACAGGTATTAAATAAAATAGAGAAAAAGAGAACCAGTGTGTGAAGAAGTTTTATTCTGTACAGTGTGATATATGTTAAGAAGAGAAGCAGTGTGCGGAGAAGGTTTTTTCTCTACAGTCAATGATATATGTTAAAAGTGTGTGGAGAAGTTCTGTAATGTACAGTGTTGACTAAAATGACGAAAATGACTAAAAATTGACTAAGACTAAAATTGATTTTCGTCATTTAGACTAAGACTAAGAGTAAATTGGGAAGGCAATGACTAAAATATGACTAAGACTAAAATTGATTTTCGTCATTGTGACTAAGACTACGACTAAATAAAAAAAAGCTGACAAAATTAACACTGGTCTGCTGTCTGCCATGCAGGGCTTGACACTGGCACCTGCCAACCGGCCAAATGCTGGTAAAACTTGGCTGTGGCTAGTAATAATTTCAGTGTCACTAGCCAATTTGGCTGGCAGCTTATTCCTTGGTATGACACACGCATCATAGTAGCTTGTAGTCTGTTGTTTGCCCCTTCAATTGCTTGTATTCAAGTTCAAGAAAAAGCCCAGTAACTCGAAAGTTTCTATACTTCCTTGTAGAAAGCTTTACACGTATCTTGCTTTAGCACCTCATCTTCTGAGGTAAGATGTACACTATCATGATAAAGAAAACAAAAACGATTTTAAAATGGCTTGTGGAAAAATAACATACTGTATGTTTGTCTGCTGTCTGCCATGGGTAGGTTACGTTCAATCTAATTCTTCCTCTTCTTCCTCCTCCTCTCTTTCTCTCTCTCTCTCTCTCTCTCCCCTTATCTCTCTCTCCTCACCTCTCTCTGTCCCAGACTGTATAGAATAGCATAATGTATGTTTGTCTGCTGTCTGCCATGGGTGCGTACCGTAAGGCCGGGTCGTTGGCAATGGTGTTCCGCTGGCTGTAGATGGCCTTGGCCAGGGCATTGCCCACAGGGAAGCCCTCGCGTGCCAGCCGTATGCTGGGCAGGAACAGCTCTGGCCAGGGCAGCTTGCCGTGCCGCTGGTGTGCCAGCTCGTAGCCACGGATCTCGCCTGGCACCGCGATGGCCAGCCCACCTGCCATATGGGGATGGAGATGGAGACGGAGACAAACGAATATGCACACACACACACACACACACACACACACACACACACACATACACACGCACGCACGCACGCACGCACGCACGCACACACACACACACACACACACACACACACACACACACACACACACACACACACACACACACACACACACACACACACACACACACACACAGACTCCCATTAAAAGAGTTGGTTTTAATCTATAAACGTATGAATTGCTCAATCTCGTGCATAACAAGAAAAGTATACAAATGCATGCTGGCTCTCACACAAACACAAAAAAACATCTTGACACCTCTTGAAATCATTAAAGGTACACTGTGTAAGATTTGTAGTTGTTTATTTCCAGAATTCATGCTACCCATTACTAATGTTACCTTTTTCATGAATACGTACCACCACCATCAAATTCTAAGTATTCACTGGAGTATGACTGGATGATACATGAAAAGGGGGATCTTCTCCATGGTCCGCCATTTTGAATTTCTAGAAATAGCCATTTTTAGCTGCAAAAATAACTGTACTTGGGCCATACTAGAAAATATGATATTATTAAGTAAACTTTCATGAAAAGATCAAATTTGGCAATAGGCAGCCCAGTTTCAATGTGCAGTACCTTTTTTGACCAATTCCTGCAAAGTGTCCTTTAAGGTTGAAATTATAATACACAGTACATTACACAGTACATCCTGTGCCTTGTGATCGCCTCGTAAACTGAGAAAACCCTCCATTATAGAGCCATTGCCAAGTGTGATGACTGGCTTGTTGGGACTTTGAACACATCCAATAAAAGTCTTTGATGGACGGTTAGGGCAATGCATGCCGTGACCTTTTGTCATCTCTCCAGAAGGTACTGTGCAGAGTAAATAAATGTCCCTGACAGAGTTCAGATGCAAAACCCCCTAACTCCATTTCTGAAGACCTGCACTTCTATATTTTTAAAGAACCCCGTTGTTGGTTTGGTTTACATTCATGTACTTGATAATACAAATAAATAGTTATATTGCATAAATAAAATAAATAAATATGCAATTTTGATAGCTTTGTATTAAATAAAAATGAATTAAGATTATTTTCTGAAAAGGCACTTAGCGGGTTTTGCATCTGAACTCTTCGTATACAGTAGTTCAAATATGCTGTACATACACATAATTCATTCCTGCAAATATTTTAGAGTCTAAGTCTTTTTTTTCTAAATCAGATTACTCCTAAAAGGTGTAAGGTGATGTAAGTGTGTGTGTGTGTGTGTGTGTGTGTGTGTGTGTGTGTGTGTGTGTGTGTGTGTGTGTGTGTGTGTGTGTGTGTGTGTGTGTGTGTGTGTGTGTGTGTGTGTGTGTGTGTGTGTGTGTGTGTATTACAGGTGTACACGTTTTACAGCCACTCACACTTTCTATCTCTCTATCTCTTTCTATCTGTGTGTGTGTATGTACGACAGGTGTTAAGCATTACAGGGCTGTTAAGTTTACAGACACTCATACTTTTGATCTTTCTCTCTTTATGTCTCTCTATCTCTCTATATCTCTCTATCTCTTTCTATCTATCTATCTCTTTCTATCTCTATATCTCTCTATCTCTTTCTACCTCTCTTTTACTCTCTCTGTGTCTGTGTCTGTGTCTGTGTCTCTCTCTCTGTGTCTGTGTCTGTGTCTCTCTCTCTCTCTCTCTCTCTCTCTCTCTCTCTCTCTCTGCTTCCCTCATTCACTTACCCGGTAGCTCTCTCTCACACATCTTCAAGTTCTATCCGTGTCTTATCTCACACCATGCAAGGACGACTCTCACTATAAAGTCACCGATCTCCAGCAATCATTGCTGATCCTGCATCATTACGTAAATGGTTAATGGATACCGTTTCGGGCGAGGTCCTTGTCGCCTCCAAACATGCCCGTGGTTGCGTTGATTGGAGCCGTTTCTCGTGCGTTGATGGTCTCCACTGTTCCTGTGTGACCACAATAACAATAAAAAAAATAGTCAGTTGTCACTTTGTGGAGGAAGAGTCAGTTCTCGAATCACCCCCCACCCCACACACACACACACACCCTTTAACACAAAAAAGGGTGCTGAATGCCTGAGCCCTTTTTAAGAAAAGCTGCCCTCAGCTTATAAAAAACGAAATATCTCAGCTTCTGAAGCACATAAAAACATGCACTATGTTGCATTTAAACGCTAAGACCCTCATCTCTCATTAGAATGTGTTCATTCATCTCAAACATTCATCTTTTTAATAAATTTGTCTCAAATCTCATATGCCTGAATGTTGCGTAATGCAGCTCCAGGCGCCAGGGTCAATGTTGCACAATGCAACATCAGGCATCAATGGGTTAAAGCAAAGCGTGCCGCTTCCATCCATTGTACAATTTGAACTCTGAATTTGGACATTCTTTTGACATGTGGAAATAGAAACACTATTTTTATTTGGCTTTTTTTTACTACTTGACTACTGGGAAGGGTGGAGGCGAAGGGGGTGCTACTGCACATTGTCACATTTTCAACACCACTGTTGCTAAAGCCTCCATAGATCACTGTCATTGTGTCTGTTAGCCATTCACTTCATTCTCAGTGTTACATTAAAATTTGTACTTAAATTTGTCAGAGCTAAAGATGTGAGAAATGTTGGGGGCAAATTCTTTTAGATTTCCTTGGATGGGGCACTTCAGACTTTACAGTAAATCTATAAACAAAAACTCTCAAGTGTCTTATGCCAATCAAACAGTAGTTTAAACATCATATTGTGCTCAGGTTCTGTTAACATCCACACCTCTTCCCAGTAAAAACAATCTTCTCATGATGCTGATACTGTATGTTCTGCTACATAAGCGTGCACAGGTAGAGATGAGGTGGTGCTACGTATAACACCTGCCCTTTGCCCTCCTGGACAAAAATGGGAGCTTTCGTAAATTCTACCAGGGAGACTCGAATTTCTCGGCTGTCAAACTTACTAGGCTAACCATCCAATCTCCCTTTTGACAGATCATACATGCGTCATCATTGCCCAGGATCGCCAACCAATCACAACGCGAGATTGGGGATTTCCCCGTTACGCATCACTCATGCATCGTTCCCTCTCAGCCAATGGATCGCATTCACGTTTGTTTAAAAATCAGTCACTCATTCTGATCTCTGCTTTCCAGTTAAGCCGACTTTGAAGTGGCTGTCCGGCGTTTTCGTTATCAAACATTCTGTTTATTTTCTACCTAGTTATCCTCACCTTACCGCTGCTGGGATGGAATTTCCAACCGCTCAAACGCGTGGCACGCAATCGGTGCTTTCTTATAGCCAATATTTTCCTCGCAAGGCTTCAATCAATTTGCTTGGCACGCCGCTCCCTGATTTCCCGACGCTCGTGGATTTGCTTTTGAACTAGCCTGCCTGTGGATGGATTTCCCCGAACTGGTGTAATTCGTGAGTAACCTGGCGGCTTTCCCTTCACTTATCCTGCGGACCAAAGGAACGTTTATCTCAGCGAATGACTATTTTTGCGGGGGAGTTGTCCAGGCAAGTCGCCTCTCATGCCTCATACTCGGCTTGTTGCACTGTCTCGGATATCAGTCTCGTCTGCCGCTGGTTGACTGATGGACTACGTTTCGTTTGCTGTCATTGGGGATAATTCCATGAACTGATTGGGGTGACTTTTGGATCATTTGCTGGTGCTCTCTCGTTGCGCCTCGCTCACTTAGCCCGGCATATCTGCTCAGCACATTGGTTTTTACGGAGGCGTTATGGGTACTGCGAGTCACCATTTACTTGGTCGTCGTCGGCCTCTCTGCTGCGGATGGACTGGTGATTCGCTTGCCAACATTATAGAGCATTTCATGAACCGGTTGGTGTGGCTTTTTGGAACGTCACTGGGGGTAGGCCTTCAGATTTAAATGGGCTAATTATATCTCGAAGTGCCTCGCCCGCACGCATAACCCGACGTTAACCTTCTGTGTTTCGTGCTGCCTGTCACGACACCGGATGGAGGACATTGCAGAGCCATGTACTCGTAATCGTCAAACGTATTGTTACAAACGTACTTCCTATGTTCCGGAGCGATGTTGCAAGGACCTCAGCCTACGGGCCGTAGCACCGCCTACAGTTTTTCATTCATGTGGATTCCGGTCGTGCGTTCATCAGTTTGCACCCGCCTATTTTCAATGAAAGACTGGCCCATGTGGCGCAGGAGTGGCGGTCTCGTTGACTTTTAAGAGTTATGGCTTCGGTTCGTAGGCCTAGACTGCTGGCTCGCACATTAAGCTATGCGCGCTTGCCAATCATCACCTCATGTCATCGCACTGCCTGCAGTTTGTATTGATAGAAGTGTACCTTGCTTCCTCACTCCCGCTTCAAGCCATTCAGGGCTGGATTTAGTGAAAGGGACACTGTGATTTTAGTTGTTTATTTCCAGAATTCATGCTGCAAATTCACTAATGTTACTTTTTTCATGAATACTTGCCCCCACCATCAAATTCTAAGTATTTCTTATGACTGGAAAATTGCACTTTTCTTACATGAAAGGGGGGATCTTCTCCATGGTCCGCCATTTTTGAATTTCCCAAAATAGCATTTTTTTTAGCTCAAAAAAAAAAGAAAAGAAAAAAAACTTTACTTGGACCGTACTAGAAAATATTGTTTATTACATGGTAAACTTTCATGTAAGACCAAATTTGGCAATAGGCAGCTCAGTTTCAATGAGCAGCAAGTTGCAGTACCTTTTTTGACCATTTCCTGCACAGTGTACCTTTTAAAGATCACGCGGGGCTTTCGGCCCGCGCCCGGTCGCCGAGCATCAAGGGATATAGTAGCCTGTCGCAATGCCTTGTCTATTTCGAGTTATTTTGATCACAATGGGCTACATGTACACCGTCCAAATATAAGTAAATAAATGAGTGATATCCGTGGAAATGTAAATCGATGATGACAGTTAATAATCATAATTAAATTATACATGAAACTCGGCCCATGGAGTCCTGTCAGGGTTCTGATCACACCCCATTGATAGCCGTCCATGGGCTAACCCTCTCACTCTGTACACCACTCGTGCCCTTAGGCTTCATTGGAATCGTCAGGTCGCTCGGACTGTGATGTGTCTCGGACTGTGATTGTGTTTGTTTTCTCATATCTGGTGATGGTGGTCTCTGCTGCTTTCCCGTACACTTTCACATACACGTGCATCTGCCGCTCCACGTAGGGCATACGCTACGTAATGCACTGGGCATCGGCCCCAACGTCGGACTGGGCATCGGCCCCGACGATGGACTGGGCTCTGGCCCCGACGATGGACTGGGCTCTGGCCCCGACGATGGACTGGGCTCTGGCCCCGACGAAGGACTGGGCTCTGGCCCCGACGAAGGACTGGGCTCTGGCCCCGACGAAGGACTGGGCTCTGGCCCCGACGAAGGACTGGGCTCTGGCCCCGACGAAGGACTGGGCTCTGGCCCCGACATTGGACTGGGCATCGGCCCCGACATTGGACTGGGCATCGGCCCCAACGTCACCCTGGGCCGGCGACTCCGCATCACCCTGGGCCGGCGACTCCGCATCACCCTGGGCCGGCGACTCCGCATCACCCTGGGCCGGCGCCTCAGGGCTCGTGCTTTAACGGCGCACCTCAGCATTGCCCTGGGCTGTCTCACCTCAACACCACGGCTCAACACCACGGCTCAAAATCACAACTCGGCATCACAATGGGCCATCGCCTCAGCATCGCACTGGGCTGTCGCCCCAACTTTAGCGCCAGTCACCTGCTTGTATCGGTATCCTCATCCATCCTGCATGACAAACTTATCACAGCTACCCACTGGTAGCGAGTAGGAGTTTATGTCTATTTTGATATGCCATTTTTGTTCCGGTGCCGTTATTCAGTGATGTTTCAGCTTTCTGCTCTGTCCCTCTCAGGTCTCGATAACCGGCTCTCCAACTCTCCTCTGTCGTAAGCTCGCACTTTCTGCATTCTCCTGATTAAGGTGCCCCCCTTTTTTATTGCTAGTCTAATCATGCAGTTACCGCAAGTTGTCTCTCTCAACCAACCAGGGCATCCGCCCCACTGCCTGTGTCAATGCCTGCTTTGCACAAGCATTCACCGCGCCACACCGCGTAGGTGTTTATCATAATTGACAAGGGGTTATTTTTTCCTTGGTCGAGATGTTTTCTTGGTGTTTTATTCATTGTTTGTTTCAGCTACAAGCTCTGCTCTCTCCCCCTCTTAAGTCGTGATTACCAGTTGTCTGCCGATTCCCCTCTGTTTTAACCTGACCTTTCTGCTTATCCTGGCCGAGGTGCTTGTCTTTAATGTTGGCTACTCATGCTTTGTCTCAAGCTGTCTCTCTCATCACTCTGGGCAGACGCCCGCATAGTGCGGGCTTTCAAGGCAATGGGCTGCTGGTTGTCCGACGCATGTGCGTGTTGCATTCGGCTCATTCATCGCTTTGTCATCTTGCTCAGTGTGCTGTTTCTGTTCTGTTAACTCTGTTTCCTTCTTCTCATTCCTCGCTCAAGAGGTATACAGCACGCTCGTTCACAATCGGCGTGGCCACCACGGCCACTAAGCGGGGTCTGTCCCCTACTGCGATCAAGGCGCTGGGCCGTTGGTCGTCTGGCGCATGCGCTTCCTGCATTTGCCTCACTCCTCATCACGTAATTGAAGCATGCTATATCTGGTCTGTAACTTTATGTTTTCTATTCTCATTTCTGGTGACGGTGGTATTTTGCTGCGTCGGCGGCATTCACTCTATCTCTTGGGGGGCTATCGCTCCGGTCACCCGGTCATGTCTGTATTCTATCCTTCTCTCATCTTATCAGATTGATTTTATAGTGGTCCGTAAGCCTGTTATCTCCATATTTTGTAACATCGAACCAGCCTGGCTAGTTGCCGTGGTTGTTTATCCGTGATGTCAACTATCATACCATATTACATTATATTATAGCCTACGTTCATTCATTCATCCATTCATTCATTTACTCATTCATCACCATGTTCTACTCTCTCCCTTAGGTCACGATTCCGGCTCCCTACCTACTGTCATAATCTAAGTTTTCAGCGCTCTCCTGACCAAGGTGCATCTATCAATCAAATCATAACGCTCTACTGCCTCTCTGCTCTCAGAGCATCTGCGCCATCGCCCGTTAACATAGCATCATCATCATCATCATCATCGTCATCATCACAGGGCTCCAGCCTCTGCCGGGCCGCCGCCCATAGCTTAAGCCTCCACTTCTCCTGACCAAGGTCACGGTTCTGGCTCTCCACCTACTCCCGTCACAATCTAAGTTCACAGCGCTCTCCTGCCCAAGGTGCATCTCTCAAGCATAACCTACCGCCGTGCTGTCTCTCTGTTCTCAGCGCATCCGCGCCGTGTCTTCTTGCATAGCCAAAGATACCGACATTATCATCATCACCATCATCACAGGCTTCATGCCTCGGCTAGACTGCCGCCCATAGCTTAAGCCTTAGAACATCCCTATCATTTATAATCTCATTTAATCTATCATCATTCGTCTTCCAACCTATCACCCATCATCATTGTCATCATTGTCATCATTGTCATCATTATCATCATTATCATCATCATCATCATCATCATCACCTATCGTCCTTCATTTTCCGTCTATCAATCAATCATCTAACTAACTTTTCATGTCTTTCAGATGGTGTCTCCTTGTAAGCTGTAGGTGAGTTCACTTCTAATCTCTATTTTTGGGGCAGGCTACGCCCGCCTCCATCTCCGCTGGAGGATATGCCGTCCTACCCTGGAGTTCAACGCGAAGACGGGAACCTTCGCCAAACTGATTCATGCATTTTATATCAAGTGTAAATTGTTCGCCAAACGGATTCATGCATTTTTGTATCATGTCTATTGTTCAATAAATGTTAATAACGTTCATTTGCCTCTCGAGTCTTCATGGTAGAAATGGGAGCTTGCGTAAATTCTACCAGGGAGACTCGAATTTCTCGGCTGTCAAACTTACTAGGCTAACCATCCAATCTCCCTTTTGACAGATCATACATGCGTCATCATTGCCCAGGATCGTCAACCAATCACAACGCGAGATTGGGGATTTCCCCGTTACGCATCACTCATGCATCGTTCCCTCTCAGCCAATGGATCGCATTCACGTTTGTTTAAAAATCAGTCACTCATTCTGATCTCTGCTTTCCAGTTAAGCCGACTTTGAAGCCACCACCACCCCTCCGTCCACCGTCACCAGTGGTTTCCGTCTGTTAGGGGGTAGGCTACGCCCGCCTCCATCTCCGCTGGAGGATATGCCGTCCCACCCTGGAGTTCAACGCGAAGACGGGAACCTTCGCCAAACTGATTCATGCATTTTATATCAAGTGTAAATTGTTCGCCAAACGGATTCATGCATTTTTGTATCATGTCTATTGTTCAATAAATGTTAATAATGTTCATTTGCCTCTCGAGTCTTCATGGTAGAAATGCCCTTTTTGAAAGTTCTTTTTTTGGGAAGTTTTGTTGTCCGAATGGACTATGGTTAATTTTAACTTGATCATCTACAAATGCTTGAGGAACATGTGACAATAATCCCCCAATACAATATATAGCCTCTTTAGCCTAGTAAGGCATCCAGACATTCCACATGTACCCCGCCTTTCCCTCGAGTATCTGACCCCCAAAAATGAATGACATCATTTTTGTGTCATTATCTGGTATTATGACGTCATTATGACATCATCTGATTATAATGCCCAAAATCTCGCCATAATGTATTTTCCATCAAATTTAGGTAATGCACTTAAATTTTTATGATTATATGCTTCAGACCACTTTAATGCTCACAAATCTGTCTGATGCTAATGGAAATAACAAAAAAATATGAAAAAGGAACAATAATGAGACTTAGATCATTGATTTTCGGTCAGACATACCTGTCAGAAAACCGTTGCCATGGCAACGGCAAAAATGATAAACATAATCTTTTGATACTAAACTGTAGCCAACTAAATTTTAGGAAAAGTCACCAAGTTTTGTAGTCATAGCTTAAGTCGTTAAGGAATTATACAACATCAAAGTTGGTGCGGGCACTTTTAACCCGCCCCCCCCCCCCCCCCCCAGTCTGGATAGGGTTAAAGCAGTGGTTCTCAACCTTTCTTTTGCAGAAACACCCCATTGACATCATGATAAGACTGACAACGCCCCCCTTAGTATTACAAAATTAAATGGACTATTTCCCCCCAATGGCAACTAAGCATCGTCCCCTCTCAGCTGTAACACCCCCCCCCCCCCCCCCCCCCCCCCACGGACTCTCCAATGCCCCCTGGGTGGCTGTAGGGCCCCCATTGAGAAACACTAGTTTACAGTTTTTTTCAATTGTCCAATCCTCAGCGACATTTGCAAAACTCTTCATACAGTTAGCACACCAAGGCTTTCCAGTGCCAATGCAGTTGACACATTACATCCATTTTTCACACAATTACACATTTATTCGTGTATATGTAACAGTGTATGCTTTTGAGAAGAAAATGAACTGTTTGGCTAATTGTGCTTGGTAGGTGGTAGTCTGTGTTAAGAGTTTAGAAAAAGTATCCAAAGTATGGGTAAGCGCTTGTTAGCAATTGAAAAAAACTGTAAAGCACTGTCTATGTCCATACTGTCTTATGTCCATGTATGAGTAGTACTGTCTATGTCTATACTGTCTATGTCCTTACCTAGATTAGTCTATGTCTGCATGGGAAAGCAAGAAACGTAATTTCAAATTCTTTGTATGACCAGTGCATGTAAAGAAATTGACAATAAAACCAACTTGACTAAAGTGACAATGAATGTGTGGCACCTGTGTTGGCGTTGTAGATGGTGATGAAGAGGCCGCCTCCGATGCCCATGCTGTGGGGGTTCATCATGCCCACGCACAGCAGAGCGGCGATGGCGCCGTCCACCGCCGACCCACCCTTCTGCAGGATGTCCCTGTGTATACGCACACATGCACACACACAGACACACACGCGCACAGATACACACACACACACATAGGCATGAACACGCACACACACGCACGCATGCACGCAAACGCACACAAACACACACACACACACACACACACACACACACACACACACACACACACACACGCATGCGCGCGTGCATACACACACACACACAAACACACACATATGCGTGCACACACGCACACACACACACACACACACACACACACACACACACACACACACACACACACACACACACACACACACACACACACACACACACACACACACACACACATGCAGTACAAATGGTACAGACAATGCTCCCCTTACCTTCCTATCTCAGAGCAGGGCCCAGCGTCCGCGGCCACGGCAGCTTTGAATGGGCCATTGGTCACCACGGGATCCTTCCTCGTGCCCACCCCGAAGAAAACTCCCACGAATATGCTGACCGCCGCCACCAGCAGCACCGCCAGCCCCACCACTACGGTCTTCTTCACCATCTTACTAAAGGACAACATGGAGACAGAGAAGCTTATTTACCATCTTACTAAAGAACAACATGGAGACAGAGAAGCTTATTCACCATCTTACTAAAGGACAGCATGGAGATAGAGAAGATTATTCACCATCTTACTAAAGGACAACATAGAGACAGATGTTAGATCACAAATGAGGCACTTGTGCACTTCGGGCACTATGTTTTACTAATCCGCTATATGCACTGAAATATGAACACTGAGGTGCACAAGTGCACCATTTGAGATCCAGCATGAGCAAGTTTATCCATTACATTACATGACATGACATTACATGACATTACATTAGGCCTACTTTTCATTAGGCTATACTTAGCTGACGCTTTAAGCCAAAGTTATTTTAAAGGGAATTGGTTACAGTCACTGGAGCCATGTGCCTTCCACAAGGGCATGTTAGCCATGGATAGAAGTGTAGGGAGAATGGTAAGGGTGGGATTTGAAACGGCAACCTTCTGAGCAGGGGTCTCTGGCGACCCTATTCACTTGCTGAAAATGTTTACCTACATCATAACAACATTGCTATGGCATTACAGAGAGCCATAGTGCTGTGCTAAGGGGTTAATACCACCTCAATAGACCATGGCTTCCCCATATAGTAAAGGGCATGTAAAGGGCACACTTCACCATCTTATTGAAGGGTAACATGGAGATGGTACAACTTAATTTGCCATCTTATTAACCCATTTAAGCCTAAGGCACCTGCAAAAAACACCTGCAGAATAACTGCACCCTTTTTGGGAAAAGGTGCCCTCAGTCTACAAAAACCTTAATATCTCATCCTCCAACGCACATAAATACATGAAATAAGTTGCGTTTCAAATGTGCATTAAAATGTGTTCATTCAGCCTAACATACCCACATTTTTTATTTTAAAAAACCCTCAAATCTCAAGAGCCTAAATCCAGCATCGATATGTCGCTCCAGGCGGCTATAGGTCAATGCTGTCTAGGCTATACGCAGCCTCAGGATTGGTTGAAGGACACATGGAAATAGAACAAGCATTTTCATCACTATGATCTTCTTCAACATCTACCGAAAGACAACATGGAGAGAGAACAAACTTATTCTTACTAAAGGACAATGTGGAGTGAGAACAAGCTTGTTTATCAGGTTACTAAAGAACACATGGAGACAGAACAAGCTTATTTGACACTGTGCACTTATGTTCCATCTTACTGTGGGCAATATGGACATAGAAAAGCATATTCATCAGCTTACTAAAGGACACGAAGAGACAGAACAAATGTATTCACCACTGCTCTTCGACATCTTACTGAGGGAAATATGGAGTCAAAACAAGCTTATCCACTTTCTTACTGAAGGCAATGTGGATACAGAACAGCCTCATTCACAATCTTACTGAGGAAAACATTTACCACTATTGACATCTTCACCATCATACTGAAGGGAATATGGAGACAGAACAAGCTTCTTCACCACTATTATGGACTGTTTCACTATCTTACTGAGGAACACCCAGCGACAGGACAAACTTTTTCACCATTGAGGGAGATATAGAGACAGAACATGCTTTTTCACCATTGTACTGAGGATGACTTGGAGACCATTGTGGAACTGTACAGACCATTGTGACACAGAACAGAACAGAACAGAACAGAACATAACAGAACAGAACAGAACCGAACAGAACAGAACAGAACAGAACAGAACAGAACAGAACAGAACAGAACAGAACAGAACAGAGCAGAGCAGAGCAGAGCAGAGGAAAGAGACAGGAGACAAAACAATCTTATTCACTATCTTACTGAGGGCTACATGGAGATAGAACAAACTTATTCCCCACCAGGTGTTGGCGGGCCTATTCACTATTTGTGTAAAATACTCATCTACATCATAAAAACATTGCTATTACAGTACCGAGAGCCCTAACCGATTAACCCGTGTATGCCTATACTGCACCTGCAAAAAGGGCCAAGCCCTTTTCCAGAAAAGTTGCCCTCAGCCTATGAAGACCTAAATATCTCAGCCTCTGAAGCACATTATTCAAGCCCCATTCAAGGTCTCTCCAATCAATGCATTCAATGTATTTTGGACCCAATTCTGCTCACTGGGCCCCTGGGCCCCTGGGACCACTGACCCCTTTGTTCCCTCTATCAGCTTCCCTAACCATGTCCACAGACATTAAAATACATTTCCCAGCAACTGGGTTGTAATGGTTTATAGCAGGGCTGTAGTACTCGAGTCCAGACTCGGCCCGAGTCCGGACTCAAGTCCGTTTTTTTTTGGACTTGGACTGGTCTCGAACTCGATATTGTTTGGACTTAGACTTGTCTTGGACTCGGACATTGGTCTTTCCAAATTAGGCTTTTGGACTCGCCCGGGTCTGTCATTATTTTGTTTAGAACACAGGCCATCATAGATTCTAAAGTGGAGCTTGAAATCCAATAACAAACATGTTTGTCTTCACATCCATGGCATAAAGGTTACCCTCAAAGGTTCACATTATTGAAATTCATCCTTTTCATTGTTTAACACTGACCGACATGTGACTCGGACTTGACTTGGACTCTAGTCTTTTTGGACTTGGTCTTGTCTCGGACTCGAACCTCTTTGGACTCGTACTTGTCTCGGACTTGACTATTCTGGTCTTGGACGTATATTGGACTCTACAAAGGTAGACTTGACTACAGCCTTGGTTTATAGCCACAGCAATTACACAACAAAAAAAAACAGACAGGGAGAGAGACATTCCTCACAATTTGATAACTGAGTAACCTTTGCAGCAGACTCAGAGCATCTGCACTACAGCAACAGCGGCCACTAGATCTGGGCTCTGGATGTGGCCCCAACCCGGGCCAGATATGGCTCAGCTGACACGAGCAAGGAACCACTTTCACTGGCTACTACAGAAATCATCCCAAAGTGAAATGGAGATAAATGCAGAAAAAAATAAAACAAGAAAAGAAAAAATCTAACAGCTTTGAATACTCACTGAATGCAGAAACACACAGAAGCTATTGGGCCACGAACAAAAAGTTACACACCGTACATAACAATTTCAGCTCATTTAACGCATGAGGAACAGCAACTAGCTTACAGAAATAATTAATAATAATATTAAAAAATAATAATACATTATACATTTTTAGCAATGGTAGAAACCTGAGTAATGTTCAACCTTTTCAATCCTAGTAAGAGTCTTGACATTCAGCAAACTACTGCTCGTGCTTAAGGAGGAACATGACAAAATAAAACAGCTTGGTGTGAAACCCATCAAACAATACAGAAAACAAACGTGCCAGGATTTTTCGACACCCTGTTAGGTTCTCATTCCAGAACTACTGTACTACAATACCATCATGCTCTAAGATAGGCACTCAGAATAATAATAAAAAAAACTACTATTACATGATTTGATAAGTCAAACTATGCATTAAAATTAAAATTCAAATATAGAGTCCACACAGTTTGAAGTTAATCCACATTCCAAAATAAGTAATGTACCTGTTTTCTGCCTAAATTGTTTTACAGGGTAGACATAATTACAGAGAATTACAGTGCTCAGCAACAAAGTGACCTGAACTTACCCTCTTAACACTCCACACACATGCCAACACATACACTGCACACTAATTTGAAACCACTCTTGTATGACAGACCGACCGGTTTCCTGTAAAAGACAAATCCTGAGTCATTCATTCGTTAAGGAGGACCCAATTGCTTACTCTTCAGAGGTTGTCTGAGAATGGGTAAAGTTTATCCATTTCAACACAGCTCTGACCTCTGCCACATTGCTATTATATTGCCAGTGTATGACCATAGGCCACTTGCATGGAATATAAACCTCTTACGCCCTGCATCGTAAAGGATTTGCTGACTTGTCACAGAAAAACTATAGCAAAAAACTGTAGCAATGGCTACAGCTACAGCTACAATTTGTTCTCGGACTCCCTGTAACTTACTGGTTCTCGGGGGGGTTGAGGTGATATGTAGTCTTTGAAGTAGTCTATGTCCTTGGAGATTGAGTGTGTTTATATGTGTCT
>NC_085867.1:47542152-47544652 GCF_034702125.1 Engraulis encrasicolus
CAACATGATACACACACACACATGGTTGTGTGTAGTTGCCGTTGTGATGGCTTAGCAACATGAGACACACACACATGGTTGTGTGTAGTTGTCGTTGGAGCAGGAGCGAGATCCGTGTGTGAAAAAGAAACGTAGCACACTGGTGACGTTGTGATGATTTATCATCAGGACACACTGACTGTGTGTGTTAGCCTAGCTAGTAAACTAGACGAATTTGCATGGCAGCAGGAAGTGTGTTTGCATGGCCAGTTGGTCTAGCACAGTGATTCTCAAAGTGTGGTCCGGGGACCACTAGTGGTCCACGACAGAGCTCAGGTGGTCCGCGAAGGGGATTTCTACTTTTCCAAGACAAGTTAACAGTAAGCTATATTTATAGGCTTGTAAATGTGAATAAAAAGTAAGTGAACAAATTAGCACCCATCAACTGTCAATTAAGTTGACAGGTGGTCCCTGAATACTTTTGGGGGGACAAAGTGGTCCTCGAGCAGAACAAGTTTGAGAAACACTGGTCTAGCACCACACCACACGTGAAAATATGTCCTGAAAATCAGAAATCTGTCCTTCAATCACGGCACTCTTATCTCATCTGTGTGTATTTGTTATTTTATCTGTTTTAATTTGAATAGCGAGTCTTTTTGGGGTTGGGGTTGTTACCGCAGCACAAGGCTGTGCTTACATATTATGTGCAGTGGAACAGTTTGAATGGAATTGAACACCAACTCTTTGTGTGTTAATTGTGTGGTCTGGCTTGCTGGATTAGTTGTATTTGCTGCAAGATCAGTGTGTGAAAAAGGTGTGTGTGTGTGTGTGTGTGTGTGTGTGTGTGTGTGTGTGTGTGTGTGTGTGTGTGTGTGTGTGTGTGTGTGTGTGTGTGTGTGTGTGTGTCTGTGTGTGTGTGTGTGTGTGTGTGTGTGTGTGTGTGTGTGTGTGTGTGTGTGTGTGTGTGTGTGTGTGTGTGTGTGTGTGTGTGTGTGTGTTACCTGACTTAGTAAAGTCCTCATGAGGAACATGTCTACCTCGCCTAATTAAAACTCTCCGAGTCTGTGAGCGTCTGTTCTGCAGACTGTACACTCTGTCAGGATGCACTAAGAGAACACTCTCTCTCTCTCTCTCTCTCTCTCTCTCTCTCTCTCTCTCTCTCTCTCTCTCTCTCTCTCTCTCTCTCACACACACACACACACGCACACACACACACACACACACTCAACCACACAGGTGCACAGTGTTCAGTCTGCGCGCGCGCGCACACACACACACACACACACACACACACACACACACACACACACACACACACACACACACACACACACACACAACCACACAGGTGCACAGTGTTCAGTCTACACACACACACACACACACACACACACACACACACACACACACACACACACACACACACACACACACACACACACACACACACACACACACACACACACACACACACACACAACCACACAGGTGCACAGTGTTCAGTCTACACACACACACACACACACACACACACACACACACACACACACACACACACACACACACACACACACACACACACACACACACACAGTTGTGGTATTTGCCAATCTCTCCCCATCCCCAGACGGCACAACACAGTGCAGTGTAGTGCAGTGTAGCGTGTGTGTGTGTGTGTGTGTGTGTGTGTGTGTGTGTGTGTGTGTGTGTGTGTGTAGTGCAGCAGCACTAAAAGAGAAAGGTCACTTTCATTTGCATTTCATTCAGCAAACTTAGTGTGTGTGTGTGTGTGTGTGTGTGTGTGTGTGTGTGTGTGTGTGTGTGTGTGTGTGTGTGTGTGTGTGTGTGTGTGTGTGTGTGTGTGTGTGTGTGTGTGTGTTGGCAAGTTGGGCGCCTTCACAATAAAGTGGTGGGGGAAAGAAACATATCCAGTGTTTGTGCTTAGGAACAGGGTTAGGCCTTTGGATAAAGGGATGGCCGTGTAGATACGCAGACAGACAGACAGACAAATAGGATTATTTTATTAAAAACAAACAAAACAACAACATAACGGCACGTCCGCAGGTGGCATTCCACTGCGTAGATGGAGCAGAAGAGTGAAGTGGTCGCTGGACCGTAGTCTACCCTGCTCTGCTCTGCTGTGCTCTGCTCTGTGTGAATTATTCAAAGCGATTGGATAACATGTCCAACCGTGGGAGGTGAGCTGGCCTATGTTGTGCATTATATGTCTCCAAGGAGCGCAGGGTGTGTGTGTGTGTCGGGGGGGACCTCGTCTGAACTGAAGTCTAATATTGACTGGGGTGGGGTGGGGGATGGGATAGGATAGGATAAGGGTGGAAGGATGGATTGATGGGTGTAGGGGTGAGAGTTTGATACAAATGCATGCAAGTAGAGGAGAGAGAGAAAGAGAGAAAGAGGGAGTGTGTGTGTGTGTGTGTGTGTGTGTGTGTGTGTGTGTGTGTGTGTGTGTGTGTGTGTGTGTGTGTGTGTGTGTGTGTGTGTGTGTGTGCGTGCGCGCGCT
>NC_085867.1:47549652-47552152 GCF_034702125.1 Engraulis encrasicolus
TTGCACAAGACGTGCGCTACCGCCATCTACAGCGCTATGATGACTTCATTGATTCTCAACCTCAGGACTCCGAAGGTCTCCTAACCGAAGGTCTCCTAAAGGGGCGTTCACCCGACATAAAATGGATACCGGAAAAGAAACAAAATGACGCTTCTTGTTAGATCCACCTTCTTTGGTTTAAATATAAGGCTTGAATATAGGCTGTGTTTGGGTGTGGTACGTGATCTCCAGACTTGAAGAGCTTTGTTGCGTTCTTGCAGCTACAGTAGCAGTATGATAATGAAGCTAGACCAGGGGTGGGGAACCTATGTCTCAAGGGCTGTTAATGGCTACAGTAGCAGTATGATAATGAAGCTAGACCAGTGTTTCTCAACCTTTTTTTTAGGCGAGACACCCTTTCAAAATGAAGCTACGGTAAGGTAAGGTAAGGTAACTTTATTTGTACCCGAAGGTAGATTTGGTTGCAGGCAGAAGTAGCAAAAGCTTACACAGACAACACAGTACTGACACACAAAAAACTTGCACGAACAGCCCAATACTAATGACAGTGGCAAATGACAATAACAAAACAAAACAAGGACAACAAAAACAAAAAAATGACAAGCAGACAAGTGCTCCAAACAAGGATATGAAGAAGGAAAATAAACAATAAATATATAAGTATGTATATAACCTTAAAATGTTGGACTCAATAGCAGAAGGGATAAAACTGCATCTATACCTCTTAGTTTTGCAAGCCGGCATTAGGAACCTACGACCTGAGGGGAGAGGCTGAAATTCACCATATAGTGGGTGGGATGTATCATTTAAGATGGACCCCGCCAGTCTCTGCAACTGCATACTGTAGAGAGACTCCATGTTGAGCTGTGATTCTCCAATTAACTTACCAGCCCACTTTCTGATTCAGGGAATTTCTGTTTTTGAGGGTTAAGTTGCTGAACCATGACACAAGGCTAAAGGACAGAATTGACTCAATAAAACATCTGTAAAACATGGTTAGCAGCTTTTTATCTATATGGAAGGATAACAGCTTCCTTAGGCAATGTAGGCGCTGGTTCGCCTTTTTATACCCAGATTCACAGTGTGCCACAAAAGTGAGCTTACTGTCGATTGTGGTCCCAAGATATTTATAATTGTCAACACATTCCACTACCTGACCTTTTATGATAGTTGGTTCCTTATTAGTGGCGTGTCTTCTAAAGTCCACATACATGTTTTTTGTTTTAGAAGTATTCAGTTGTAGAAAGGACTGCTCACACCAATCTACAAACTCCTGAACAATTGGACCATGACCCGTGTCCTTGTCCTTTAACAGACTGACAATAACTGAGTCATCTGCATATTTCAGAATATATCGGTCCTCCTGGCTACTGCGACACATATTGGTGTAGAGGATAAACAAAAGGGGGGACAGAACACAACCATGAGACGAGCCCGGAGGTAGAGATCTGGTCAGATAGCACTCCATTGACCCGCACTCTTTGTGTCCTGTCAGTTAAAAAACGCAGCACCCAGCCCAAGAGATTCCTGCTCAGTTTTAATTGCTCCAGAAGTCTTTCGATTAAAACATGGGGCTGAATCGTATTGAAGACATAGGAGAAATCAATAAATAATAGTTGGGCGTGTGCTCCCTTGCCTTCTAAATGTTTTAAACGCAAATTCATCAGGGATACAGTTGCATCCTCAACGCCTCTGTAGGGCCTATATGCAAACTGGAATGGGTCGAGATCAGACTGGGTATTCATTAAAATAACATTTCTTACCAATTTTTCAAACGCTTTCATTACCAGTGAGGTCAGAGCAATAGGCCTAAAATCGTTCTCAACTTTGGGACACCTTGTCTTGGGAACAGGGACAATTATTGCATCTTTCCAACATTTAGGGACATGTCGATTTTTTAAAGACTTATTAAAGATGTAATTAAAAACTGTGCACAATTCATTAGAACATAGCTTAAGCAACCTACCACAGATATTATCAGACAAACCAATGGGACATACAGTATGCACAGTAGAAGAAACACTTGTTTTGCAAATTTCATCCATACACTATTCCAGGCCAATCAATGTGTTGCCTCTGGGGCATGTCAGAGAGGGGTTTTAATGTGATTGGTTGCTGACTTCAGACACTGTATCAGCAGCCTCTCAATGGGAATGCAGATTGTGTGCAGTCTGTGCAGCAGCTCTCTGAAACTGTAATTCAAGTGGAGGATCAATGTATTTATATTGCACACCCCATCCAGCAGACTCTGGCCAAGGCTGCATGAATAAAATAAAAAACTTAACAGAAATAAGGAAAGAATCATATTTACTTTAAGAAAGTTAAAAAAGAGAATATTCTAGGGTATTCCTCAACATAGTGGCAGCAATAAAACAATTGATAATGCAATTAATTAAAATATTAAAATAAGATTAGAGGGTGTAGTGCTGATTTTTAAGTCTCACATGTGCGCCCTGTCTTTTCAATGTGTTCAACATTATCAGGCTATGATTCAGTGTGC
>NC_085867.1:47559652-47584652 GCF_034702125.1 Engraulis encrasicolus
GTCCTTCTGGTTGTCTCTCACACTATCAGCATTTTTGTTTCAATTATCTTCAATGACCTCACCCTTGTTCCTTCTGCAGTCCAGTGTTTCCCACAGAAGTTTTGGAAACTATGGGGGTATTTTTTTGTTTGGGGGGGCAGGGGGGTGTATTTCATGCGGGGCAATGGGGGTTTCATGCGGCGTAAAAAAAGAAATAGGAGCACAGATAAGAATTTAGGAGCACTGTGAAATTGTTGACGCACAGACAAAAATGGTCTAAGAGAGTAGGCTATACCTTTTCCCCAACACACATAAGCGTACACATTCTACATGAGGGGTGCTGGTCACAGGGCCTGTTTTTCAAAATTCCTCCCATAAAAGGGTAAAAGGGCTGAACAACATATTACACATTTATGTCTATACACATTCATTACACATTATTTCTATATGCAGCCCGATGTCTCTTCTGCTGTGTCAACGAAGGCCTGTTGCCTAACTCATTATCATACAACTGTAAAACAAAGCCTGGGGAGTGTCAGTAAACTCATCCCAACTGTCCCTTCTCTCAAGGTTTTTTATTGCTAACAAACCCGAGTGAACTACAACAACTTGACTAGGCTTTTGATCCCTCTGTCTTTCAAACACTCATGGTTTTCTGTATAGGATGTATTTACTCCAGGAGGAAAATGCGAAGGAAATCGTTTTTCAAATCGTTTAATAGAAAACGCAAATCGTTAAAAGAAAACATTTTCGAAACTATGGCGGCCAAATTTAAACTATGGCGGTGCGCCATAGTTTCCTTAATGTATGGGAAACACTGCAGTCTGATATAGCCTAACAGATAGCCCTGTCGTTAATAAACTTGCGGTAGGCTACAGTACTTCCACTTGAGTTTCAAGTTGAGAGTATGACTTTAATCATAGCATGTGTCTTTCTCCAGAGCTTGTATTATTAAATCAGTAGTTGTAATAATAATCACAGCACATTCGACTGTTTCTCTTCTCTCTTCTCTCTTCTCTCTTCTCTCTTCTCTCTTTTCTCAGGACCTGGGGCTGGAGGGGACGTCTCTGAACGACATCTTGTACAAGAACGCCGCCTTCCTGAACCTGGTGGACCCCATCTCCCACGAGCTCCTGCTCAGCCTGGCCAAGGACATGCAGTGTCCAAAACGGGTAGGCCAACCACAACACAACACCACTGCCTTCCACTGCCGGCACCATCCACATTATTCACTATGTACAGTATGTACTGTGTAGTACATCTAGTATCGTCCAAAACGGGTAGGCTAGATCCACCAACATCACTAATTGCCTGAAACATCCACATGTATTCAATATCTAGTGCACGTAGTTTTGCTTCAAAAGGGTAGGTCAACCGCCGCCATCCTCTCTTTCGCTGCCTAAAACATCCAAATGTTCACTATGTACTGTGTAGCGTACATTGTCGTGTCCCAAAAAAGGGTACTTCAGATCAGCCATCATTCCTCACTGCCTGAAACATCCACATTCATTCACTATGTACTGTGCATCACACATTGTATGGTCCTAAAAGGGTAGGTAAGATCAGACAACACCATCCTCTCTTTCACTATGTAGAGCAGTGGTGCTCAAACTGTGGTACGTGTACCACTGGTGGTACTTGAGACATCTCTGGTGGCACTTGGAAGAATTAATTTGTTGTGCATTGATATAAAGGCTGATTTGTATTAATCTGAAAACACAATGCAGAATAATACTAGGCAAGCAAGAAATTTAAAAACAAACTGGAAGGCCTTTACTGCGATATTCTCATGTTGGTAGTCAAGGTGGTGGGACTCTGAGAGCTCAATATTTTCTAGGGTTGTACTTCACGCAAAAGGTTTGAGAACCACTGATGTAGAGCACATGGCAGTGTCCCAAAAAGGGTAGGTCAACCAATGCCACCATCTCCTCCACTGCCTGAAACATCTGTTCTCTATAGATCCCTTACTGTAAGTAGTAAGTGGCCAGACAATTTGAATTGGGATTTATTATCTCTGGGCAGAGAGTCATACACAATGTGTTGTAAAAGTACCCACATTTCTGGCTTCAATGGTCTCACTTTGTGACATGCATCTTAACATTTTTGAACTGCGCAGACTTTAATGACACTGAACTGTGAGTGCACCACAGTTGGATAACTAGTTCATGCAAGATGATCTAGAAGCCATGTGGCGTTTCACCTTTCGCTAGGCCTCTCTGACTCCCCACTCCGAACGTTGTAACATTTGCAAGAAAAATATCATGATGCTCCGTATGGTGCGGGCACCCGCCCAATCTGGCAACACTGACAGTGGACGGTCATATTATGCGGGGCAGCAAACTTTATTGCACCGTACCCTCATAAGTTTATTGAGGACTAAATGAAAAAATGAAAAGATAGCCAGCAAAAGTGCAGAGGTTGGTTGGTGAGGCAGTGCCTGGCCATCCATGTAGCCCTCAGCTCTCTCTTCATCTCCAACAGGTGCAGTGTGTGAGAGAGAAGCAAAGTGAAGTCCCAGATGTCTGTCTGACAGTGTTGCCAGATTGGGCAGTTACCCGCCAAATTGGGCTACTTTGGATGGTTGTCTGCGGGTAAAAACGGGAAAAATTGGCCATTTGGGAGACCATTTGAGAACCTTTTGGGTGGGATTTGATGAGACACATCTGGCAACACTGCTGTCTGCGTGCTTCAGGGTTGTGTTGTGTGAAACTGGACTCTTGTTACGTACGTACTGTACAAGCTGGCGAGCCACCGGGGTTTCCCAAGAGAGGGAACCTGAGGAACCCCACAGAGCTCCCGACTCAGCAGTCCTGAGCATTCCTAACCCGACTCAGCAGTCCTGAGCATTCCTAACTGTTGGCCTGGTGGTTCACACGATGCATGGATTGGAAAAGCTGACAGAGAACGAGAGAGTGAGTGAGTGAGTGAGTGAGTGAGAGAGAGAGAGAGAGAGAGAGAGGGAGAGAAAGAATATATAGAAACATATACAAATCATCTACTTTCTTCTCTCTATCAAACTCGTCATTCCCTCCCAACTCGGCACACGTGTAAAAACTGATTATTTGACGATATTGAATCACATTTTTTCTTCGGTCTGTGTTTTTTTGTGTGTCAAAAACACTGAGTCCTATGAGACCAGCTTGCGGCTAACTGGTCTCATAGGACTCAATGTTAACTGTTAGCTTGCAGGTAAAATGTGCACTGCCATAACTAGAAAATGGTTGGAATTACAGGAGAACGGTAAAAGCCTATTATTAAACTCAAGAGGAGGTGTAAAATAAGCTTATTTCAAAAATGGGACAGTATCCCTTTAAGGAACATATATAAACATAGCCATTACAATTTTGGTGACAGTTTTAAGGCTCTGTTTTAAGGGGTTTAAGTGCCAACCCTACTATACAGAGAGATATCACTGACCTGGACAAGCCATTTAGGCAGCTTGGCCTTCCTTGGCTCAGATTCAGTTATGGATTTGCGGATTGACACGATGCATTGGCTGCTAAAGCTTCATGCCTGACCCGGACAAGTGCACAGTATATTTTGCAGGGTTAATTCCACACTTAAAGAGCCGATTTGACATATTCTAGATGTGTTTGGTGCCAGAATTCTGACTTAGTGTTGAAGTAACACTACTTGTTTTTTCTTTTTTTTTCTTTTTTTAACTGTGTAGAGGTCCAAGGATTATCTGCACACAAATGAGCTTCCATTTAAAAAAAAGTTTTTTAGTCACTTTTTAGGCCCTCAGATTCGAGGAAGAGACTTGGTGTTCTGAAACGGCACAGAGAGCTCATCGTTGTGTGAATCATTCTTGCATCTTTGCTTGAACTGACGTCTTGGTCCTGCATCCATTAAAAGTTAATGGATGTGCATGATTGACTTGTGGCTTTGTGACCTCGGCAAGCAATGCAGTCATCTTCATATCTCTGGCTAAGACTTACTGTTGATGTTATATATTCATTTTTTATTGTTCTCAGGGGATTCACTGGTTTTAGTGATGCGGAGTTAGTACCTGTACTCAGCTTCGGGCTAAATGACATTGCCATTGCTTAGCTTACCTGCTCTGCAGAATCGTCCTGCCATGAGAAACAAACCTGATGTTTCATATGTAAACTGGTTCTGTTGGTTAAAATAAAGGATCGATTTCGTTTCAATTGGTTGTACTGTGAGCATGCAATTGCAGAAAAATGGCTGAAAAGTTTCAAGCCGTTGTCAAAAGTCCTTCTGAAGTGTGCTGGGGGAATTGGCTGGATATCTCAAAATGTTCAAGTGCACAAAAGCTACAATACATCACAGAAAAGAAAGAAAAAAAAACATATAGATTTCCTACTCTACTGGGAGCACTTTTTGAGAACATCATATCAGAATCCCCTTTCAAATGAAGATGATGACCCCAAAATGCCAAAGTCCAAAGTAGTCCCCAGAGCTACAGCCAAGGCTCACATCATCAGACAGCCTCCACTGTGACTCAGACAACCCTGCACACAGTACAAGCACACACACATTAAAATAAGGGTGTCAGTGTTTCAGAGTAGGCTTATAGAAATTCAGAGTACTTACATCACTGTGGAGAGTTAAAAGGCAGTTTGAAATTCTGCAGATGGCCAGTGTAATTTCAACTCTACAGCTCGTAAGTCACAACATTGAATAGAATTAACTCTGAAAATCTTACACTGACCAAATAGCCTAATAAAACTAAAGCACTACTCTAAAGAGGAAAAAGATGATATCTGAATTGAGTTCATTTCAACTCAACTTTATTTAGTCTGCACAAATATCCCACCAGTCAACACCACCAGCAATGCACCCGCTCCCCACCAACCTGCCACTCCACGTAGTATGTATCTCTGAGATGTGTGCACAATGCCCTGCCAGAAAATTAATTTGCAGTGAAAGTGAGGAAGTGGGCAATGTAGGTTTGGTTGGCTGGACAGTCAGCGGTTGCCAATGACCTTTTCCCAGTGGTACCTCAGAATAGGAAACGGCAAAGCGTGCTCAGAGGCGGACTTTCCATTAGGCAAACCTAGGCAATTGCCGAGGGCCCCGAACAAATCTTTCCTCCATAGGGGCCCCAACTCTCACACTAGTTGTGGTAAACACACACATAAAAAGTAAGCTTGATCTTAATTTGTCACTTAAATAAAGTAATCAAAGATACGCATGAGACAAAATGCTTAAATAGCACCATAGCACAGAATGTTGGGTCTACATAAAGAGTTTTGAGGGCCCCATAGTTATATTTTGCCTAGGGCCCCAAAATGGCTAGATCCGCCCCCGAGCGTGCTGCATGCACCCGCTTCTTTCGCCTTATCATCGGGGCCGCCTGCTTTCATCATCAGGCACCGACTAATTAGTCATGCACAGGGCCGCCGACAGGGGGGTACAAAGGGTTGTGTTGTCCTGGGCCCAGGGAAATATGGGGCCCAGAATTGGGTCCCCATTACATTGTATGTATTGGGTAGGGGGTCCATTCAGATTACTTTGTCCCGGGCCCAGAAAAAGCTGTCAGCGGCCCTGGTCATGCATGGTGGGTAGTCATGGCAACCAGTGCAAAATACCCGTGCTATTATAACTCTTAAAGAGTTGAACTTAGAGTTAATTTTAGATTCGTCTAACTTGAAACTAAAGTACATTTTACTTTTTGGTTAGTGCACAGTAAAAAAAATGGGGTGTCAGAAGTACAGACCAGTTTTTTTAAAACTCTAGATAGAATATTTCCAACAGTGTGGGGAGTCAACTCACTCCAAAAGTGGAGTTAAACGCCCGTGTCAACTATAGCTACAGGTGGCTAGTGTCATTACAACTCTACAGTGAAAAGATTACCCACTTTACAGCATTGACATTGACACTATGCTGAGTGGAATTGACTCTGACACTGTGTGCAACACTGTGTCTTTTACTGTGTGCGACATTTTCAAAGTTCATTCTACTCAATTTTTTGTAAATATTATCACAGAATATTGGGCTTTGGTGGTACCTGGAGCAGAGTGGGCGGGTAATGTAATGTAATGTAATGTAATGTAATGTAATAATGTAATGTAATGTAATCGCTTTGCTGTAGAGTTGAATTCCTGCTGGCCATATGCAAAATGTTTGACTCCACTGTTAGAGAAATTTGACTCCCCACACTGTAAACACTCTGCCTGGAGTTAAATAGATTTACTCTGAAATATTATTAACACTGGATTTTTTACTGTGTGTGTATGGTGGGCAGCATAAAGCCAGGGCCATCCCATTATACTAATAATCACACCAGCCAGCCAGCCTTCAAACACACGCATGGTGTTTCCTCCCTCCGCAGTATTATTATTATTATTACACCGTAAAGGTTTCTGAAGGGATTATGGTTCGGGATTACCCACAAGGATTTCACAGTATCAAGCTCCCATGTTTTCCCACTGCGGTAAGGAAAGAAATAGGAAGCGCTTGTGAAGAGCTTAGTGGAGAAAAAACTGTGTGTGTGTGTGTGTGTGTGTGTGTGTGTGTGTGTGTGTGTGTGTGTGTGTGTGTGTGTGTGTGTGTGTGTGTGTGTGTGTGTGTGTGTGTGTGTGTGTGTGTGTGTGTGTGTGTGTGTGTGTGTGTGTGTGTGTGTGTGAGAGAGATAAATACAAGAGAGATACAAGTTGTGTGAATACAGTGTGTGTGTGTGTGTGTGCATGGGCGCGCACTGTGCTTGCATGTGTGTACATGTGTGTGCACATACAGTGTGTGTTTGTGTGTGTGTGTGTGTGTGTTTGTGTGCGCGCGCATGTGTCTGTGTGTGTGTGTGTGTGTTTGTGTAACGCACTTGTATTTGAGTGTGTATGAAAGCTGGTGTGTGTGTGCGTGCATGTGTGTATGTGTGGACTGTGGATGCATGTGTGTGTACATGCGTGTGCACATAAAGTGTGTGTGCGTGCGTGCGTGCGTGCGTGCGTGCGCGCGTGCGTGTGTGTGTGTGTTTGCGTGCTTGTTAGAACAAAGCCTTCAGACAGCCCCCTAAGCCATACAGAGTCAGAGAGTATGAAACTAGCAACAAGCCCCCTGACTGCCTTAGTACACCAGTGTGAAAAAGGCAAAAAGTCTAGCATTGCTAGCCTGGTAAACCAGCGCCACCCGCTGGGCGCCGAAAATGTTCAGCTGTGAGTGGGTCTGGCCTCGGATCAGAGAACGTTTTGAACACTGTGCCCTGAGTCTGGCAAAACCAATTACAACGCAGAGATTTGTTTTGAATCAAAGCGGGTGGGGTTTTGAGGGAGTGACGACGAAGCTTGCAATACCGTTGGGAAAGCACATCAACGGCAAAGATCGCCGATTGGTCAGAGCGCCGGCACGGTTTGAAAAAACAACAGGTTGTTCTCATCAGCAATCGCCCGCGGTATCGTTCATCGGGGCTAGACTAAATTACTCCGGTCTCACATTTAGGCTGGTTTATCAGGCTATAGCATTGCACCAGCTGAAGCTTATAAATACGCCAGTTGTAAAAAAAAGAGAAGAGGAGGAGCGGATTAGAGCCAGAATTGGGCCAGAACCGCTGTGGAGATCATAGTCAGTTCTCTGTGCAGATCGTTTCAGAGACAGAATTGGGCCAGAACCAGAAATCTGCAGAAACCCTGAAATCAGGCTCGGTTCTCCGGGTGGAGCGAGTGAGCAAAGCACAGACGTTGAGGGTGAGGGATGAAGGCGTAATAGAGTGGCTCATCTTTGTGCACACTTTGCAAGATCCTCTTTGCACAGTCAGACACATTAATCTTGCGCTCCTCAATGCTACTTGCCTGCCTGCCTGTCTGCTTGCCTGCCTGTCTGTCTGCCTGCCTGCCTGCTGCCTGTCTGCTTGCCTGCCTGCCTGTCTGCCTGCTGCCTGTCTGCTTGCCTGCCTGCCTGTCTGTCTGCCTGCCTGCCTGCTTGCCTATATGTCTGTCTGTCTGCCTGCCTGCCTGTCTGCCTGTCTGCCTGCCTGTCTGCCTGTCTACTTGCCTGCCTGACTGCCTGCTTGACTGTCTGTCTGCCTGCCTGCCTACCCGTCTGCTTGCCTGCCTATATGTCTGTCTGTCTGTCTGCCTGCCTGCCTGCCTGCCTGCCTGCCTGCTTGCCTGCCTATCTGTCTGTCTGCCTGCCTGCCTGCCTGCCTGACTGCCTGCTTGCCTGTCTGTCTGCTTGCCTGCCTGCCTACCTGTCTGCCTGCCCGTCTGTCTGCCTGCCTGCCCCGCTGATAATGAAGTGGCAGAGGGATTTGTTAATGGGGAAGGGAGCCCTCTTGCCTACTCTGTCTCGGCCTCTTTTTTTCTGCTGAGGGATCTCTCTCTTACTCAGCCCTCCTCTCCTCTCCCCTGACACTCCGCTCCTGGCACCCGTACGCCTGTCAGTTGTGTAGTGCGGTGTGTGTGTGTGTCTGTGTGTGTGTGTCTGTGTGTGTGTGTGTGTGTGTGTGTGTGTGTGTGTGTGTGTGTGTGCGTGGGTGTGTGTGTGTGTGTGTGTGTGTGTGTGTGCGTGGGTGTGTGTGTGTGCGTGGGTGTGTGTGTGTGCGTGGGTGTGTGTGTGCGGCGCCGGCATGTGTGTGTGGGTGGGTGCGTGTGTGTCTGTGTGTGTGTGTGTCTGTGTGTGTGTGTGTCTGTGTGTGTGTGTTGGTGTGTGTCTGTGTGTGTGTCTGTCTGTGTGTGTGTGTGGGTGTGTGTGTCAGTGACATTTCAGCAGTAACACACATCATTGCGGCGCAACAACAGCCACTGTATTGGACTTTGCTTGTTTGTTTTTAGTGGACTATCTAAAGCGGCGTACACACACAAAGCTAGCTTTTCGCTTGCTCGCCTACTCGCCACTCTATCATGGAACGTTTGCTGAAAGTTCCCGCGGCTTTAACTGCCAATGAACAGGCGAGAAGTACCGAACTCTGCATTCCAATTAGTTACTTGCTTACTCGCCTCGCTCAAAGATAACATATTTGTAACCTTGGGATCCGCCCACATCGCATCGCTTGTACAGTACTCGCCTACTCGCCTACTAGTCTCGCTGAAACTCATTGAAATTGTATTGACTTCATTCTTTTAGCGAGTAACTAGCAGCGACGTGTGTGTACGGCCCTTAAGAAGCATATTCATTGCAGCATATCAAATACCAATTGCTAATTGATTTATGGGCGTTGGATGCTGTTGAGCCACCAGACGTCTGAGCCCAAAAAACCCAGTCTTTTACGTGTGTGTGTGTGTGTGTGTGTGTGTGTGTGTGTGTGTGTGTGTGTGTGTGTGTGTGTGTGTGTGTGTGTGTGTGTGTGTGTGTGTGTGTGTGTGTGTGTGTGTGTGTGTGTGTGTGTGTGTGGAGGGGGGTTAGCAGTAAATTTAGTGACATGAGACTGCAAACACCAGAGAGAGAGAAAGAGAGAGAGACTGAAAGAATGAAAGCGAGGGGGGGGTTGTAGGAACGGAACAGGACGGGACAGACGGCTGGGGGGGGGGCAGGTTAGGAACGGAACAGGACGGCACAGACGGCTGAGGGGGGGGGGGCACCTTCTTTGAAGAAAAGAAGGTGCGGGTTAATCTGATGTGCATAAATGGAGTTCAGTAGAGTGCAGATGTGATGAGCAAAAATCCATTTATGCTGGAAAAAAACCATTATGTAATAACAAAAAAAAGTCATCATTTAAGTAATCGTGATTTCTGTATTTATACAATCACAATTTATATGATAGGCCTATTTTCTAAAATCGAGCAGCCCTGTGTAGATACATATATCACTGATTCTTGAGAAAGTGGCTAAAACAGGTTGTAATCTTGAAAGAAAAAAACGAAGTGAATTACAAAACAATATGGTATATCCTCGTAGACAAAGGTCTTGGCTTTTCAGAAATGCACAAGGCCAATCTCCCCATTTTGATTTTTTTTCAGAAATCAGGTTTTCCTCCGATCATACCTTGTTTTTTGTCAACACCGTCAGACACAATTAAAAGCAATAAAAAGTGTATTGATTTGGTTGCATATGTATCTGGAGTTTTTAAGTGATTGTGTGTGTTTTTTTGGTTCACACATACGCCTTTAAATGTTGAAAATTCACTTTCATTCTATTTTAATACTGCTTCATGTGTTCTAATTTAAAAATATGTGCTGTCAGACAATGCTTACTTAATGCCTAAATAGATCAAATTTTTTTTTGTAATTTCACAAATATTCGTGTAGGCTTAAAGTTGCTATTACTTTGATAATTCAACAACTCCAAAGGAACATTTTGTAAGCACATTCATTTAAAATGTCCAAAACTCCTTCTTACGGTGGTGATTTAAGAACTGACGGTGGTGACAGTAATCTGAAGGTGGTGAAAGTGACCTAATTATTACCTACATTTGGCAAAATATATACCCCTCTCAAGTTAATGACATCTAGTATAAACACTTTATTTTTGTGTGTGCATAGTATGTTTGTGCATGTGTTTTTTCTTCATTTATTAGATAGTCTAGGAAGTAGACCTAGATTATTGAAAATGTGGCAGAAACAGGTTTTAAGTTGTTCAAATCCAAAATATAGAGGTGTATTATCATAGATGAAGGTCTTGGCTGTGCAGTGAATGTATTGGCCAAGCTCCCCATGTTTTACATTTTTCATAAAATGGGCTCGCTCTTGGTTTTGTCACCAGCGTCAGACAGAATTAGAAATTTAAAAATATGTTTACTGTATTTAAGTGAATTACTTTTGCAATTCAACATAATTGTAGATACTTATTGGAAGCATATTCTTAAAACTTGTTAAAAACATGTAAAACACATGCTTTTTTGTGAACTACATAAGATGTCACCACCGTCAGGTTTTGTGACAAAAAACCCTCCAAATGCACCTCAGTGGAGGCTGGAGTGTAAGTTTGGGTCACAATTATTACTAACAACTGGTAATGTTTCATTAACCAGCACAATTTAGTAAAATATGGAACAAGATGATGAGCGGAACAAAATCTGACGGTGGTGACATCTGACGGTGTGAGACAAAAAAAAACTCTTTTACATATTATGCATTTTTTGCTCACATTAGCCACTTCCTTTTCGCTCTGTTTCTTAGGGGCTTCATGCCGCTTCTGAAAAAGTATATATAAATAACATTAATGTAACATAATAGTATTAAAACCCCCGACGGTGTTGACAGTTTATGGTTGGGACAGTACCAGTGTCCAAACAAATTAAGAAATTGAGGAGAAATTAGTAAACTTACAGGAGCTTCAGTGATGGTGAAGTATTCAGTAGAGCTTCAGTAGAGGTTTGAAAAGGGGTCCTAAGTAATGACAATGACCTTGTGCATACCTGATTTTATTGTCTTTTTAAAAAAATCTGACGGTGGTGACTAATATGCTGGACAGACTTTGAGCAATCAGAAAATACTGTAGTAGTAAATATTGCTTTACACACATTATGTGCATATCTGCAGAACCACTTCAATGTGGACTTTCACATCATGGTGATATTATTCAATAATATCAGTGATTTTTACATTTTAAGTCAATTGAAATGATGATGTTTTTCCTTGGGACAGCTGCTTTTACAGGGTGTGGGCAGGTTTATAGCCATGAAAAGTAATAAAATTACACTTAAATATTTCAAACGACTGTACATTTGTGTAACAGACCCCTGGGTCTTTACCTGGATTCATTTTGTTCATGAAAATATAATTTATTTTCATCAGAATTGGCAGTTTATTGCAGAGACATGTTTTAGCCGCTTTCTCAAGAATCAGTGATATATACGGGGGCATATCTCCTAACAACTGAATAAAATAAGCTATTGAGTATGAGTAAATAAAGTTGGCATTTTCCCCCTAGAGGCTGAGAGCAAAGTGAACTAGCTCGCTTATAAGTAGAGATGCACCGGATCCGTTTCCCGTTCCCGTTCCCGTTCCGGTTCCGGTTCCGGATCCGGCAGGATAATAGGGTTTTTCACAGGATCCGGGTCCGGCAGGATCTTAAGCAGTGGATCCGGTATCCGGCATGTTACCTAAAAATCAGGGTCTGGTGCATCTCTAGCCTAGGCTTTTCAGTCAGTCTTTCACAACCCCAATCACTGCATCAGGCACGTGCACAGCATAGTTGCCCACGGTGCCCGAGCAACGGCCCTTTTGCCCACATTGGCTGATATTGCCCTTCCAAGGGAGGGGAAAATAATATGGCAATTATAATTTCATATTTCAATATCATTTGATTTCTTTATAATTCATAATTTTGATTGAAGTTTTGTACAATAAAGACTTAAGTCAGTCATGCAAATTCATCAGACCCGTCGAGAATGGGCACGAGCGATGTGAGGTAGGCCTACGCAACAACTCCGGTGGGGAGGGAGAAGGCACGCGACAGGCGCTTGAGCGCCTATAAGAGACACGAAAGATTTTGAAGATGCCTGGGTGTCGGCTAGAGCCCTACACACAGTCTACATAGGCTATTAGGGTACAAAATATGCTCACAATCAACCTCTCTATTACAATGTTGAGTTTAGAATTTTTAGTTAGCATACATCTGACAGCCAGCCAGCGCCACGTTTAGGTAGCAAAAAACCCGACAGCCAGCTGTAGATATGCCTCGGAAAAATATGCTAAGATTTCATGTTTCAACTGATTTGCTTTGCAATTCGTATTTTTGATTGAAGCTTCCTAAATTAAGTTTTCAAATTCAGATTCACCTGCACCTCGAGAGATAGGCAAAGGGAGGGGCAGCATGCGCGTTGCGGGGGGGCACGTGCAGCTCTACATGGGAGGGAGGGGGGAGCAAGCATGCATGCGACCAGGGCAGAGACGCAAAATATGTCGAAGATGTCGTGGGAGTAGAGCGACTGCCCTGGCGGCCTGAGGTGAGCTGGAAACATAGCAGACTACACAGTATTACACTACATGATCACAATTAATGCCTCTTAAAGCCGATCTCGAGTTTAGGACGTTTAGTGATCCTAAATATTCTGACAGCCGGTGTGCCACGTTCAGATATTGGGGAAAAACGACAGCCAGCTACCTTGCAGTCATTGTCAACGTTTTACATGGCTCAGGTTGTTTTGTGGAAGGCAAACCCTACTAAGAAACATGCAGATGACACGTCGTTTTATCAAGCAAGAGAGAACTTAAGGGGGTAGGCTAGCTAAAGGAAGCACATCTCTGCAGAGTTGGCTGTGAAAAAAAATGAACAGGTGCAGGTGAGGCAGAGAATCTTTTTCAGGATTGTAGAGGTTTGATCTTGGTGAGACCGCTAGGAAAGTGCTTTTTCTTACGCTGATATATTCTCCGACCCAAAGATACTGTTTCCACTGTCAATGTCCATGTAATTGAAATAATTCCACTCCACATGATAACTGACGTTTGTTCTTCTCAAGACATAGGCCTACAAAATGTGCATGAACTAACTAAAATATCTGTAATGAAAATAAAAGGGTATAAAGTCTGCGAGAAGCTCGGAGCTTCAGAGCAACAGATAAGAACTGGTCGCTCCCACACCACGGTTTTTTGCGATCTGAAATGAAAGCCGGCTCGTCAATTCTTAAAGCGACAGAGTACACATTTTTAATATAGGCTACAAAAGACCCAACAAATGACCTAAACCTGTGAATTCTTATTGTTTTAGCTTTCCTATATAATATTCATCATTTTAATCGTGGAATATGCCTATTAATGAAATTTCATATTCAAATTAAATTATCTTTTTAACCATTTTTAAACTATTTCTATTTATTATAACTTAAAGTCTACTTTGGCTGCTACAAGGATTATAAAGATGACAGTGGGTTAATTGATTAAGCATCCTCATATTTAGCCTATTAATTTACTCATCATTTCATTTCATTTAAGATGAGGATGACTCAGAGCCACAGACCTCTGCACATAGGGCAGGTAGGCATAAGACTGATCATCTCTGTGACTGATACAGGTTTAAAAACTATCAAGACTTTTTCTCATAATTTAATTTAATTTAGGGGCAGCCACATACCACACATGAGGAAATGTGGATCAGGAGACATTTAGGGCAGGTGGGCTTAAGGCTGATCATCTCTGATATGATTAATAGGTAGGCCTACATGTTTAAAAACTAGCATGTTATATCATATGGTACGCATTCAAGATACTATACAATAAAATAATATTAATAATTATGACAATAATATACTACTTCTACTACTACTACTAAAAATAATAATACCCATGGTGCAGTTTCCTAAAAATTCTGAAGGCCGCTCATTGTTGATGGGTTTTTTTTTTTTTTTGGGGGGGGGGGGGGGCCCTTTCTTCAGGTTAGAGCAACTGCCCTTTGAGATTCCTGTGCACGTCCCTGCACTGCATGGAGTGAAAGCCCTTTGGAAGCGGCCGTTGCAGGCAGTGTGGCAATAAGCCAATGAGTCTAAAAGATAGTTTGAGCCAATGTAATAAAAAGGGCCCACGTGTGCGAGTAGACTGTATGTTTCAACCCTTTTGTAGTATACGGTATCCGGTTCTGGATCCGGCAGGATCTTAAGCAGTGGATCCAGTATCCGGCAGGATCCTAAAAATCAGGATCCGGTGCATCTCTACTTATAAGGGAGTCCATGGTAAGGAGCTTCAAGTCTATAAGAGTGGATGTGTTTCGTAATGTCAGAGGATAAGGCAGGTAAATTGGTTCCTGAGAAGTCAGCGAGAGAAGGGAGATGTGGCCTATTCCCTAATGTCTGAGGACAGGAGGGTGGCGCGTTCCCTAACAAGTTGGCAAGGGAAGAAGACATGTTACCTAATGTCTGTGCACAGCAGGGTGACTGTAGTTTGTTAAACTCCTCATAAAAAAAGTGTAGGCTTACTTGTTTCGTAACTTTTAAATGAAGGAAGGAGGTGTGTTTTTCCTCTCGTCTGGCAAAGCTGACCTGCCTTTCCCTAAATCTTAAAATGAAATAGAGGTGGAGGTGACATCCGATCCTTCCCCGACTCTCTCTCTCTCTTTCTCTCTCTCTCCGTCCTATCTGAATAATAAAGGTGGAAAAGGCCTTAAAATAAAATGTAAAAAATAAAAGAGTGGTGGAGGCTTGTTTCGTAACTTTTAAAGAGGGGAACTACAGTAAGAGATGCGTTCCCTAACGTCTGGACATGAAAAGGTGGCTTCCTCCCCCAGGCTTGACTGAATATATTAAGCGTAGCCTGCTAATGCGAGAGGAAGTGAAGAGAGTGGAGGAGAGCTAGTTAATAGACCCCAACTTCTCTTTTCCTCTTGCTCTTTGTGTAATCCTTCCACTGCTGAAGTTACAGCTCATTTCCATTTCGTTCTCTCTCTCTCTCTCTGTGTCTCTCTCTCTCTCTATTTAGTTCTGATTCTGATTATTTTTTTTATCTCTCCCTGTGTCTTCTTCACTGCTATTTCTATTCTTTACCTTCTTTCTCTCTGTATCTGTCCACCTCGCCCTCTCTCTCTCTCTCTCTCTCTCTCTCTCTCTCTCTCTCTCTCTCTCTCTCTCTCTCTCTCTCTCTCTCTCTCTCTCTCTCTCTCTCTCTTTCATTCTGTTGATTTCCCATTCCCTCGCTTCTCTGTATGTTTCTCTCTGTGTCTTTCATTCTCTTTGTCTCCGCCTGTTTATTTCTCCCACTGATATTCCTTTTTTTTTCGTTTTGTTCTCTCCCCCTCTCTCATTCTTTTTTATCAGCCTGTTTCGTTCTCTCCCCCTCTCTCATTCTTCTATTTCCCTCAGCCCGTTCCTGTTTGTCTCTCTCCTCTCGGTGGCTTTCTTTCTTCCCTTTGCCTCCGTGTACCCCCAGGCAGCCACAGAAGTAGCGGTACACCAAACCAGACTAAACTAATCAAATGGCTCTGTACTGCGGCAGCCCTGCCAAGCAAGCAAGAAGAAAACAGGCCATGCAGCCAAGTGCCTATACCACACTGATTAGCCCAGCTGCTCTATTGCGTTAGGGGCAACAAAGACAAGTGGTTAGCGGTTAGCGGTTAGCGCTCAGCGGATGCGACAGGCTTCATTTGTTAACGTAATGCCGATAATCCCTGGTGGTGGTGGACGTTTTGTTAACGCCAGTGTCTTGTTTGAAGCGCCAAAGAGGATATGAAAGCATACAGACACAGACACCCGTGGGAGTCCCCTAGTACAGTATGGATGTACATGTAGTTATATGTATGCATTGCATATATTGTGTGAGTTCCATTATGTATAAAGGCAGATTTTTTCATATTCTTATTTTTTTCCCCCTTTTTGCTCCAGTTGGTGTAGTTATCCACCCAGCGAGGCGGTGGGTTCCTGGAAGGCTTTATGTAACAGGGCTAACAGCGCTAACAGGGCTGTCATGTTCTCTCTGTGTCTCTAAATGTATATGCACTGCTCCTGCTGGCTGCCTGACTGCATGGATGGTGGTGGAGCGCAGATACGCAGCCAGTGTTGCCAGATTGGGCTGTTTCCCGCCCAATTGGCCTGCTTATGATGGCCTTGTGTGGGTAAAAATGGCATTTAGCAGAAGAACCCGCCCAATTTTCTACCATGGAAATCAATACAATTGGGCGGGATTTTGTGTTTCCAGGCGGGTTTTGAGCATTTTTTGGGCTGGACATCATCAGCCTCATCTGGCAACCCTGTTTAACGCAGCTCTGTTCTAGTAGAAGGGGAAGCTCAGGGGGGAACGTGGGATGGAATAGTTAATCGCCCCGGGTGATTGGCCATGGATTCGCTTCTCATCTCTTTCTCTCTTCCTCTTTCTCTTTCTTTTTTTTTCTTTTTCCCTTCTCTCTTTCATATTTCATATCACTTCCACTCTTTCAGTCTTTCTCTCATGTCTCTCTCTTTTTCTCTCCCTCTCACTCTCACTCCCTCTCCTTTTCCTTCTTCCTTTTGTCATTCTTTCTTTTCTCTTTCTTTCTCTTTTTCATTCTCTCTATTTTTCCCTCCATCTCTGCTTTGCGGTACCCAGGCAGTGATGTTGTGCTGTACGTTTAATTAGGTTTTCTCTGCTCTGTCCGTCCAAATCCTGTTATAGAGGTTGTCAGAGAGAGAGAGAGAGAGAGAGAGAGAGAAAGAGAGAGAGAGAGAGAGAGAGAGAAAGAGAGAGAGAGAGAGAGAGAGACAGAAAGACAGAAAGACAAACAGAGAGACAGAGACAGAGAGACATTAAGACAAACACAGAGAGAGAGAGAGAGAGAGAGAGAGAGAGAGAGAGAGAGAGAGAGAGAGAGAGAGAGAGAGAGAGAGAGAGAGAGAGAGAGAGAGAAAGAAATGCACACACTGAGGGAAAGACAGTGAGAAAGAGAGAGAGCAAGACGGAGAGGCCTAGGTCTATTCTCCATGCCCATGGAAGAGAAAGAGAGAGAGGGAGAGGGAGCGATAATGAGAGAGAGAGAGAGAGAGAGAGAGAGAGAGAGAGAGAGAGAGAGAGAGAGAGAGAGAGAGAGAGAGATAATGAGAGAGCGAGAGAGAGAGAAAGAGAGTGAAAAAGAGAGAGAGACGGAGAGGCCTAGGTCTATTCTCTATGCCCATGGGGGAGAGAAAGGGAGGGATAGAGAGAGAGAGAGAGAGAGAGAGAGAAAGAGAGAGAGAGAGAGAGAGAGAGAGAAAGAGAGAGAGAGAATGAAAGAGAGAGAGAGAATGAGAGAGCGAGAGAGAGAGAATGAGAGAGAGATAGAGAGAGAATGAGAGAGAGAGAGAGAGAGGCTGAGGGCTGTTCTGTTCTGTTCTGTTCTGTTCTGTTCTCCATGGCCATGTCTGCAGGGTGTTGCCCTCTGCTGCTGTGGATGAGAGAGGAGTGGTACAGCACAGCAGGGCGGCGTTGGGGTCTGGGGTAGGGGTCGACAGAGACAGGTTTTTTAATGGCCGATGCGATACTGATGTTTTTTAATGGCCGATGCGATACCGATTTTTAATGGCCTTGGCCGATACCCGATTTCCGATACCTGATATTTGGGGCCGATATGGGTTAAAAAAAAAAGGCTAAAAAATGACAAATATTCCAGGTCTCAAGTTAAAAACAAACATTCCTTTAACGTGATCAAATTGAGGTAGAACTTGTTACATTTAAACACCCACTCTAACAATCAAGTTATGTCTAACAATCAAGTAATGCTTTTAAAAAAACCTGAATGACATAAAATAATAAATATTGCGTATCGGCCAAAACCACACGCGTATCGGCCGATACGATATACTTAAAAAATGCAAATATTGGCCCGATACCGATACCAATATATCGGTCTATCCTTAGTCTGGGGTGGCACAATCATCATTAAGCAGTTAGCCTACACTTCACTATCTCTGACGGTAGGGACACATACACACGAATTTGCAAACTTTGCCATTCATTCCTATGAGAGAGGCGAAGGCAGGCGAAAGCAAGCGAACAGGATCGAAGCGAAGCGAAATTATTAAAGAAAGTTTAATGTTATGCAAATGAGGAGCGAATTCGCCTGCCGCAGCCCAATCAAATCAACAACATAACTGTTCCATTCCATTTGATTCGCCGCGACGACCTGATGACGGTTGGATTTCGCCTCTCTTCGCTTCGCTTGCTTCGCCTCCTATGTGTCCCTACCGTTAGACAAGCACACAAACACACATGTCCTGGGCACAGGACAAAGTCACCCGAAAGGGCCCCTTATTCAATACATACAATGTAATGGAAACCTAATTTTAGCCCCCCTCTCTACCAGGGCTCGGTACAAATTACCCCTTTGCCCCCCCCACCTGTCGGCTTCCCTGTACACACGGACGCACACACCCAAAAACACACAAAACACACCCAAAACACACCCACACCATTTTACCATTAGCACAGCTCTATCTGGACACCTATGTTCCGATACTCATTCACCTACACAGCACATACCAGGCCTGGACTGGGAGAACAAAATGGCCCGGGCATTTTTGGCCCAGACCGGCCCCTCATAATCAGCGGGGCACATCCGACTACTTATTGACCAAGCGGCCCATGCGAAAAGGCGCAATATTCATGCATAAATCTCTTTCAGCTACCAGAAAACACCAGGGAATGTGCGCTGACTATATCAACTATTTATTTAAAATTAATCTTAGTTTGGGCAGTGGTTTAGAAATGCAATAGATGACCACACTCACAGCAAAAGTAATCTAGGCCTACTCTACTTCTCTCTCTAACTCAACCTCATCCTGGCCTGGTTTGACTAGATGAGAAGAGGGAGATAGATTAGTTATCACAATGTATGCAGCACTTGCAAAATATTCAAATTAATATAGTATTCAGTGTATAGCCCACTCATAAATTGACCTAGATTAATGTTAAATTGAGGGTTTCTTCTAACAGGTGCATTAGACGAGGGGTTAATTTCCTTTTATCAAAATGCATCTCTCATTGCATAAGGAAGCTACTTTAATAGCTTGAATGATGAAAGGAAATCATGAACAACTGTAGCCTATCACCACAATGTTTTAGTGTGTCAAATATGTTAAGAAAGCATTAACATACTGAAGTTTCAAAATGAGCAGTGCTGAAAGTGGTAGGCTACATATAAAATAGTCTACAGATAAAACTGTATCAAAAGCTTATTCAAAAGAAATTCTTCAATCATTTATCATTTCTAATTGTCCTGGATAAAATAACAGCTGAGAGAGAGAGAGATGCTAGGTATTTACCTATAGAATATGGTTTGATTGTGCTCCAAGAGGAGTTACAATTTTTTTTTTTTTAAATCCGTTTGCCAAACCTTTTCCACACGCGAGACGAACAACCGTTACACGTCGGACATTTTCACTGCGTGGTAAATGTGATTACGCAAACGACCGCTGAATATTTAACGAGAGTAGGCACGAGTTGCAAAAATCAAGTTATTTTTATTTGTCACATACATGGTATTGTAGTGAAATGATGATAGTTTATGATAGTTGATGAGTTTGACAGTCTTTGAAATGCATTTGGTGCACGGAATGCTTTAGAACAACACCACTGGTGTTCCATTTAATTCTATACATTTGGCACACTGCCGTGGCTACTATATTGTTAATAGTATTCACGTCAGTGGTTTGGTGTATGGAATGTTTGTCTTCTCAATAGCCTATGTCCGCGAGTCGTGCGACCGGTTCAAAGCACTCAAGCACACTTATGGTGGTGGAAATTAATGGCCTATTTAATATTAATGTTTAATGCTGAAGTGAGAGTTGGGGAGAGGCATGGAGTATCCTAAAGTTTGAAAGAACAGATCTTGACTTGACTCATACCTGTCAGGGCTCGTAGAGGCTACTACTGCCGCTTTTACCTGCTGTCTCCTAGCGTGCTCCTTCACTTCCAACATGCAGAAGTTGTTGTCCCTCTCCTGCTGCTACAACACTACATGCGTGAACACATTATCTTGCCTCTGCTGCAAGTTTTTTTTAATCCCTTTTCCGCAAGCTTTTCCACACCACCTTCTAGTTTTAGTCTCTCCATCGCTTGTGTCTCAAATTTGCGTGCGTAAGGCAGGGTAGGGGTGGGGCCGCAATGAATAGTTAAGTCCGACTCAGGTGCACCAATGGGACACCCCCTCCCTCTACCCCCTTTATGTGTGGGCTGATGTCATTGGAGGAGGGCCGGACGCCGTCAGCACGAAATTGTGGGCCACGGGTCACATTTTTAAAAAAACATTAATAACAATTATTTTTAAAAACCGACATCACCGGCCCTCTAGGGGCGTCGGCCCACCGGGATTTTGCCCAGTTTGCCAGATTGCCAGTCCAGCCCTGGCACATACCCACACAAATATCCAGACACCTTCACCCTCTCTCTCTCTCTCTCTCTCTCTCTCTCTCTCTCTCTCTCTCTCTCTCTTTCTCTCTCTCTCTCTCTCTCTCTCTTTCTCTCCCTCTCTCTCTCTCTCTCTCTCTCTCCCTCTCTCTCTCTCTCTCTCTCTCTCTCTCTCTCTCTCTCTCTCTCTCTCTCTCTGCTTCAAACACACTTACACACACACACACACACTTACACATACACGCACACACACACAGACACACACACACACACACACACACACGCACACACGCACACACACACACACACACGCACACACACACTGACAAACACAATGCACTCTTGCATGGCATCTCACCTATGTCAGGGTTTTCTATAGAGCATGGTTGCAGCCAGACACACATACTGTATACAGTAAACGCTGATGGACATGCTTCAACACCAGTCCTTGAGTCGAGATAAACCAAACAAACTCACTCAACTTTTTAAGTGGCCATTCCCTGTAACTTTTCTTGTGGATGTTTGCAAGCTTTACAGACATTACAGTGTAGAATATGGAATAAATTCATCATGTTGCTTTATGACCATGAGGCGATTTGTTTCTGGTAGGGATGCAAACGATTAATCGACTTTAATCGATTAATGTGTTAATAGATTAAAAAACATTTATCGCAATTAATCGCCAATTCAACTGACAAGAGACCCAGGTGGAATGGGCATGTGAAGAGTGTGTGTTAAGAGGGGTGTGAATAGTGGGAATATTTAAATCACCTTTGGATTTAAGAATTGAAATAGAATGAATTTAAATGTAGTATTTTATCTCCATTTTTTATTTGAATTTTTTAGATTTAGTAGGGTTTTTTTCCGAGAAGCATTGAGATTTCGGGGGGAAAATGCAGCTTATCAATTAATCGTAAATTGATCAATAAGGCAATCAACTAACGATTAATGAATTAGTCGATAATTTACATCCCTAGCTTCTGACAACTTACTGTATATATTACAGAGCATTGACACTAACTATTGTGCATTACGGAGCTAGCCAGGCTCCATCCTCCTAGTGTTGCGTCTAGTCAGGCCAGGAGCAATACACATATCGTTTCTGGGCTCCGGAAAAATAAAGAACCCCTCCCACTTTGTTGGGAAGCAAACAACCAGTAGCAAACCAAGGGAGGCGGGTCAACCATGGCGTTTGGGAAATGTTAATTGTTGTGGTCTTGGTCAGACCAAGTCTCAAAGAGATTTGAACGTCGATGATAATCAGGCTATTACGGAGCAGTAATTCCAGCGTATGCTAATGGAGCATTTATGGAGCAACTCAACCTGCAAAAATAAGTATTTTCCACTGAAAAGTCGTTCCATCAACCATCAACCATCCTAACCCTGAGCTAGACTAAAGACTGTGCGATATTTTCAATCATGGGTATTGAGCACCTGCTCTCATGGTAGTATTGCATCTAGTCGGTCCAGGAGCGATACAAATATCGTTTCTGAGCTCGTAATAATCAGGAACCTCTCCCACTTTTTTTTGGGAAGCAAAGAACCAGTAGCAAACCAAGGGACCAAGTCACAAAGAGATTTGAAAGTCGATGATAATCAGGCTGTTACGAAGCAGTAATTCCAGTGTATGCTATTGGTGCATTGATGGAGCAACTCAACCTGCTCACTCAACATTCACGATTGACCTCCGATTGAGCAAGAAATCAACCCGATTCCCGAAAAAGTCCTACATATTGTGGCAAAATTGGGCAAAAAGTCGCAAAAGTCGCACAGTGTATGCCTGGCAGACAGTAACAGCATACTGTATATCCCATCAATTTAAAGATCTACTCCGATGTAAAATTAAGTGCAAGGAAGTGAGAAGACAACACTTCTTCTAAATCAGGGATGGGGAACATTCTTCATTCGAGGGGCCACTTCCAATTCCTCCAAGGGTTGTTAAAGGGACACTGTGCAGGAAATGGTCAAAAAAGGTATTGCAACTATGCTGCTCGTTGAAACTGGGCTGCCTGTTGCCAAATTTGATCTTTACTTGAAAGTTTACTAAGTAATAAACAAATATGTTCTAGTATGTTCCAAGTACAGTCATTTTTGCAGCTAAAAATGCCTATTTCTGGAAATTCAAAATGGTGGACCATGGTGAAGATCCCCCTTTTCATGTATGAAAAATGCAATTTTTCCGGTCATAATGAATACTTAGAATTTGATGGTGGTGGTAAGTGTTCATGAAAAAGGTAACATTAGCGAATGGGCAGCATGAATTCTGGAAATAAACTACTAAAAAACTCACACAGTGTCCCTTTAAAGACCTCTGAGGGCCGCACTATGAACACAAACTAGGATTTCCCCCTGCACTTTAGGCCTATATTGAAGACAATCACCTGAAAAACAGACCCAACTTCTCTAGGTGCCCTTAATTCAACTGAATTGAAATGTACGGAAATGTAATTGCTTCTTTTACAAAATATCTCATATTTCATGTGAAGATGTACTACATTGAAATCATATCAGGGGCCGGATAAAATGGCCTCAAGGGCCGCAGAGATATAGGCTTCCCACCCCTTTTCAAAATCATCAAAGCATTTTGCAGAAATCTTAGTATCGCTAGCCTCTCCTGGCAGAGCTTGTGGCAGGATTAGAAATATCTGAACTTCGCATTGATGCCTCTGGTTGAAACTTTGTTGTGGTTGTTGAGGCAGTGGAGTGGAGTAGCAACTTGTGTCTATTGATCACAAGGGAAATTAAAGTACTGGAGAACACGCTGAGAGGGAAAGTGTGAAAAACAGCTCGAGTAAAGCTGGTGGGGTGTTGAAGGAAAAACCTGAGCCCACCTGTAAGGCAGAGAGAGAGAGAGAGAGAGAGAGAGAGAGAGAGAGAGAGAGAGAGAGAGAGAGAGAGAGAGAGTGAGAGAGAGAGAGAGAGAGAGAGAGAGAGAGGAGAGAGAGAGAGAGAGAGAGAGAGAGAGAGAGAGAGAGAGAGAGAGACAAGACAAGACAAGTGTGAAGTGTGGATAGAAGGAGGAGAAACGACCGGGAGAGCCTAGAGTGATATTGCATGATCAGATGGAAGACCTCACAGACACAGACAAAGACACACACACAGACACACACACAGACAGACAGACAGACAGACAGACAGACAGACAGACTGACTGACTGACTGACTGACAGACAGACAGACAGACAGACACACAGACACACACACAGAGACACACACGGGGGTGGGGGGTGTGAACTGCGCCTGAGGTGAACATTTTGGGGATCACTGCTAGTCTGAGCATCGCCTGAGGCCTGGATCACGCACAGAAATACTCTCTCTGTTCCCAACACTCACGTGTACACACACACTCTCACACACACACACACACACACACACACACACACACACACACACACACACACACACACACACACACACACACACACACACACACACACACACACACACACACACACACACACACACACACACACACACACACACACACACACACACACACACACACACACACACACACACATGCGCATATGCACACCATGGTGAGATGTACACACACACACAGCACACTTGGATCCAAACACACACTCACACAGACACACACACAGACAGACAGACAGACGCAGGCACGCACGCAAGCACACACACGCACGCACGCACACGCACGCACACACACACACACACACACACACACACACACACACACACACACACACACACACACACACACACACACACACACTCACACAGAGAAATAGAGAAACAGAAAGAGGAATGTCTCCATAGCTCTCTTGGAAGGTCTGTTTTCGGAAACATGCCTTGTGGAGAATGACATTTCTTGGCAGATATCAGTTTGGCTGTTTATTTTTGGGAGTGGGTGGGTGAGAGTGACATGTCACGTTTTTGTTTTTCTTTACCCTTTGCGTGTGTGTGTGTGTGTGTGTGTGTGTGTGTGTGTGTGTGTGTGTGTGTGTGTGTGTGTGTATGCGTGTGTATATGTGTGTGTGTGTGTGTGCGTGTGTGTGTATGCATGCGTGTGTGTGTGCGTGCGTGCGTGCGTGTGTGTCTGTGTGCGTGTGCGTGTGCGTGTGTGTGTGTGTGTGTGTGTAGGAAGCGGAGGCCATCAAGTCGTCGGATAAGATCTGCCGGCAGCTGATATACCACCTGACGCCGCACTCCAAGTGGGTGAGGCAGAGCGTCACCAGGAGGAAGAGCCAATCATGGTGAGGACAACACATACACACACACACACACACACACACACACACACACACACACACACACACACACACACACACACACACACACACACACACACACACACACACACACATACACACGTTACAGTATGTTTTCTTGACTTGCACACTCACACAAACACACGCACACACTTACACGCACGCACG
>NC_085867.1:47594652-47609136 GCF_034702125.1 Engraulis encrasicolus
ACATTGGGAAGAAAATTGTTCGTTTATCAAAACATTAACGCCTCAGTGCAGTAATCCAAAAGCGTGTGTGTGTGTGTGTGTGTGTGTGTGTGTGAGTGTGTGCGTGTGCGTGTGCGTGTGTGCGTGTGTGCGTGCGCGTGTGTGTGTGTGTGTGTGTGTGTGTGTGTGTGTGTCGTGTGTGTGTGTGTATCTTTTTGCATCCCTTCTTTCATCACCGGTCTTTGATTGCTTTGGCTTCTGTCTGTCATGTTACGTAGTAAAGACATGTGACAGTCTTACATTAACACACCAGTAACAAAACCCTTTGGAAGAGAGGCAAACCCTAGATTAGTGAGCCCCACAAAAGCCTTTTCTTGGGTTTTATTATTGGTTTGTTTTTTAATGGGAAGACTCAGGTACCTGAATGAAATGGTAACACTCACACGCAAACACATGTGCACACACACACACACACACATGTGTTGTTTGTAGTTGTTTTTGTAGTGTGTGTGCGTGTGCGCGTGCGGGTGTGTGTGTGTTTGTGTGTGCGTGTGTGTGTGTGTGTGTGGGCTCTCCCAGGGGGGCTGGTCGGGTAAAGGTCAACAGTAGACTCTGACTCACCACACAGCAGTCTGAGAAAACACGAGGGCTCTTCACAAACAACAAGCCAGCACCAAAGAGGGATAGAGAGAGACAGAGAGAGAGACGGTGCATACACACCGCAAGTGCGGACGTCCACTTAACGTCCACTGACCATGTCCGGTATCAGTCCGAAACGGTTAGAATACATGTAAACAGATCATGCCTTGCACACAGGAGTGCGGTGTAAGCACGGTGTAAGCGCGGCGCATATCCGGTCGTCCGCGATGCTCCTTGAAAGTAGAACGAGTCTATTTTCCTGCGCGGACGTCCGCATTCAATGAGCGGGCTCCATTGAAAATGAATGGCTGCTGCCCGCGGATAGAACGTGGACGCTGACTCTGCAGTGTGCAAGACAGCCCGTTAAGCGAATGCGAATACCTCCATGTGTATGTACCGAGACAGAGACAGACAGACATACAGGCAGACATACAGGCAGACAGACAGACAGACAATTTGAGTAGTGTGACTGGGAAATCCAATGTCATCTCAAATGATAGCATCACATCGCCTGTGTGTGTCATTGGTGGATAATGAGCTGGGTAGTACTGCAGACTGCTAATTGTACAGCAGATAAAACTTCTGTCAGATTTACTTCATAGGACTTGTGAAGGAAACCACGGTCTTATGGTCCATTCATGTGCTCATGTGGTTTATAGTAAACAGGCTACCAAATACCGACATGGGAAGCACTCACAAAGTTTCCACTGGACAACTCGTAAAGGATTTTGATGTACTAGTTGCCGTGACCTGATAACATTTACTTCCCACAGCACATGAAAGGCACATTACTTCCACTGTTCTACTTGCAGTCTGTAATTCACCACTAAGATCCTGTGATGGAGTCATTGTCTCCTTGTATAGATTAAGCTATCAGTCCGGTCTGCCATCCTTAATCCAAAGAGTTGTGCCATGGGATGTTGGAACTTGGCAGCATCGCTACGTGTCCTTCATTCCTTAATCTGCCTTAATCTCTCTTCTCTTAAGATCTGTCTCCGTCTTGATCTGTGCCGGAGTTGGTATGTCGGTGTCTCTCTCTTACACATACGCGCACGCACGCATGCACGCATGCATGCACGCACGCACACACACTGTCTCTCTCTCTCTCTCTCACACACACAAACACGCACACGCACACACACACACAGACACACACACATGCACACACACACACACATTGTTTAATCAAAAACATTTGTTTAGGAGCGCTTCCTATAGACTCAGAAAAAGTGTGGTTGAGGTGAGGAGTATGACCAAGCCATCACAATGAAGGCGTTTTAACTTTTTCTAAAGGAGAGTGCCTTGGATTTCCTTCAGTTTTTACAAATTGTTTAATGTTTAGACCTAGACATTTTCACATGCAGTGTACTATAAAATGACTAAAGCGACAGAAAAGGACTAAAATGATGTAGGCTTATGCAAGGACTTTGCCTGTGAGTTTGGCATATCGGAGAATATCGGAGGGCAGCTTTCCATGAGCTTTTGTTGCTCGTGTGTCTGTTTTTGTCTGTTCACTGTATTACGGTCAGAGACTTTTAGTTCTTCTTTTCTGCAATGGTGATGAAAAAATTCCTGTGTGCCCCAGTAACGGCTATTATGACATTTGTAATCTGCTAATGTCATTCTAAAAACAAATGAAAAAAAATTTGATGCTTGTTGTACTGCTTCTAAAATCATTTGATTTAGAAGTTTGAATGCCTGGAATCTGGGCTTGAACTTGGGCTGCCTCTGGTCCCAGTCCCTGGATGGTAAATGGACTACTATTTATTTAGTGCCTTTCCACTCTTTCGAGCACTCAAAGTGCTTACATAATATGCCTCACATTCACCCAGTTGCACTCACATTCACACACCAGTGGCTGCCACGCATGGTACCACCCTGCCACCAGGAGCAATTTGGGGTTAAGTATCTTGCTCAAGGACACAGTGATGGGGTCGGGCAGAGCTGGGCTCTAGCCTGCACCTTTCCACTATCTAAACATGGGTCCCTGAACAAAAAGGTTGGGAACCACTGCCTTAGACAATGCTTGTTGGCCAAAGTGACTAAGGCCTACTGTCATCTCCCTGCAACAAGTACGGCACACATGCAGTCACAACACCAAGAACGACTCCCTAGACATCAGGACATGGCTGGGCCACACCGGTGGACACTTCATTAACAAAATCCAGGAGATTGTGGATTGTAATGGTTTCAAAGAAAATGGCTGTGAGGGTCAGACACTGCGCAAGAATTCCATTAGCAGAATGCTAGGAATGGGTCTTAAATGGGATATGGGTCTTAAAGGGGATTTGAGATTAATACAGTTAAAATCATTAAAGTCGTTGGCCAGGGTTTATAAAGGTGGTAAAGTGTCTTATTTTTCATGTTAAGCGTTGTCTTGCTTTAAGAAGTTAAAAGAGGGAATATGTCGCTAAGCTAGTGAAAGTCAATGGATCTGTGTAGCATGCTACAATGCTACATGGATCCATTGACTTTCACTAGCTTAGCGACATATTCCCTCTTTTAACTTGTCTTAAAGCAAGACAACGACTTACATGAAAAATAAGACACTTTACCACCTTTATAAACCCCAGCCAACGATTTTAACTGTATTAAGCCCCAAAATAGTGGCATACCCCTTTAAAGACAGAAGAGAAACCTTGGACAAACGTTGCATGTTGGCAGGCAGCCATGCGCTGCACACCTGGTTGAGATGGGGGTGCCAGGCATCCATCCATCCATCCATCGTACTTTCCTCTCGTCACTCATAGCACCACTATAGTGGGTGAGAAGTGTTGCTTTGATGCGGTGGCTGTTAATTGATGAGGTGTTAAGAGATGCAGAGTTGTGGTTTCTGTGATGTGTGTGGCTCTCCGCCATGGTATTCCTAGGAGTGTGTAACCGGGCGTAACCTCTTCGTTCACGCAGTCAGATGTACGTATCCCTGGCTGTGACGCAGCATTGTACAAAAACAGAGAACAAGAGCAAACATTACATTACATTATTACATTACATTGCACTTAGCTGACGCTTTCATCTATTCAAAGCGACTTACAGTTACTATTTGTCAGGGCTTTGGTTACAGGCCCTGGAGCAATGTGGGGTTAGGTGCCTTGCTCAAGGGCACTTCAGCTATGGATGGAGATATAGGGAGAGGTCAGGGGGGGGGGGATTCGTACCTGCAACCACTAGATTGAAAGACCAACTCTCTAACCACTAGGCCACGGCTGCCCACAGAGAGGGTAACCTCTGAGCCCTTGGCCAGAGGTGGTTGCATGCAGGGCTGGACTGGCCATCTGGCATAACAGGGCATTTCCCGGTGGGCCCCGCACCCTCGTGGGCCCCTATTTTCAGAAATGTAAAAAATAAAAAATCGGTGAGTCAATTCTACGCTGCTAATTATGAGAGGCCCCTTTAAGCCAAAAGTGCCCAGGTCCTATGTGTGTGTGTGTGTGTGTGTGTGTGTGTGTGTGTGTGTGTGTGTGTGTGTGTGTGTGTGTGTGTGTGTGTGTGTGTGTGTGTGTGTGTGTGTGTGTGTGTGTGTGCATGCCTGCGTGTGTGCATGTGTGTGTGTGTGTGTGTGTGTGTGTGTGTGTGTGTGTGTGTGTGTGTGTGTGTGTGTGTGTGTGTGTGTGTGTGTGTGTGTGTGCGTGCATGCATGCACGTGTGTGCATGTGTGTGTGTGTGTGTGCTTGTGGAGGGAGTGAAAGCCAGGCATTCTTGTGCTCTCCATCTACAAGTTCCCTGCTCCAATTGCCCTTCAGCAAAGAGCCACAGTGGTCCGGCACTCCATCTAACCCGGGTTGCCAGATGAGGCTGATGATTTCCAGCCCAAATAATGCTCAAAACCTGCCTGGAAGCACTAAATCCCGCCCAATTCTATTGATTGCTATGGGCAAAATTGGGTTTTTCTGCAAAATACCATTTTTACCCGCAGACAGCCATCCCAAGCAGTCCAATTGGGCGGTAAACAGCCCAATCTGGCAACACACCATCCAACCCTGCACTGGCCCTGGGGCGATTGCAACCTGCATTGCACCCCTCTGACTACCAGTCACTCTGGATATTAGTGTCAGACAACTGACAAGTAAATATACAGCAGTGAGGCTGTTTACTGCAAGTGTGTTGAACTGCAAAGTGTACCGTGTAGTGCGTGACGCTGAACCTTGAAGACAACTGTAGGACTTTGTGTTACAGTGTGTGTGTGTGTGTGTGTGTGCGTGCGTGCGTGTGTGTGTGTGTGTGTGGGGGGGGGGTGTGTGTGTGTGGAACAGCGAATGCACCTGTCTGTGACTGATGGTGATAAGCTATATAACACAGTTGCCAATTTGGCTTAGAAAATGGCATTTTGATTTACGTGTAGTCCTCAAGTGTACGTAGGGCACATTTTCTCTCTCTAAGGCCCAGCACCCCCCTCCGCCCCCGAACACACACACTCACGCACCTCTCTCAACACGCACACACACCCACACACACACACACACACACACACACACACACACAAACACACACACACACACGCACGCACACACACACACACACACACACACACACACACACACACACACACACACACACACACACACACACACACTCTTTTAGTCCCACATTTGTACTCGTTCACTCTGGTGCGTGCATACATACTGGAGATGTAGATGAGTCTGTACACTGCGGTTATGTAACCTTGTCATGCATCTCACGACACCAGCAGTGTAGTGCTCGCCGGTTATTGTGTGTGTGTGTGTGTGTGTGTGTGTGTGTGTGTGTGTGTGTGTGTGTGTGTGTGTGTGCGTGCGTACTTGCGCATGTGTGTGCATGCGTGCGTGTCTGTGTGTGGCACCCATCTCTCAGCAGCAGTGCATTGCTCGCCGGTTATTGTGTGTGTGTGTGTGTGTGTGTGTGTGTGTGTGTGTGTGTGTGTGTGTGTGTGTGTGTGTGTGTGTGTGTGTGTGTGTGTGTGTGTGTGTGTGTGTGTGTGTGTGTGTGTACGTGCGTGCGTGCGTACTTGCACATGTGTGTGCATGCGTGCGTGTCTGTGTGTGGCACGCATCTCTCAGCAACAGTGCAATGCTTGCCTGTTATTGTGTGTGTGTGTGTGTGTGTGTACTTGCGTGTGTGCATGCATGCGTGAGTGTGTGTGTGTGCGTGTCTGTGTGTGACACGCATCTCTCAGCAGCAGTGCAGTGCTTGCCTGTTATTATGTGTGCGTGCATGCGTGCGTGCGTGCGTGCGGTGCGTGCATGCGTGCGTGCGTGCGTGCGTGCGTACTTGCGCGTGTGTGTGCATGCGTGTGTGCATGTGTGTGTGCGTGTGTGTGCATGTCTGTATTTGGCACGCATCTCTCAGCAGCAGTGCATTGCTTGCCTGCACTGTAATAGTCTACGGTTCTTCCTCAAGTGCTCGTGCCAACTCTGCCCTCCGATGCACTCAGGGCACCACCACCACCTCCACCACCACCACCAGGCAATGTTGCTCGCTCGGCCTGTCACATCACATGCAACACTACTACAGCATGGTAGTCCACATCTTCAGTAGTCACGCTTGCTCCTAAAGAGACACACACGCAGCATGAGAATGTAGCATAGTTTGTCTGCAGGTTTTATTTTATTATTTGCATATTTTTTAAGTCTCAAATGAGAGAGAGAGAGAGAGAGAGACAGAGAGGGACAGAGAGAGGGACAGAGAGACAGAGAGAGAGAAAGAGAGAGAGAGAGAGAGAGAGTGGGACAGAGAGACAGAGAGAGGGACAGAGAGACAGAGAGAGAGAGAGAGAGAGAGAGAGAGAGAGAGAGAGACAGAGAGAGGGGGACAGAGAGACAGAGAGAGAGACAGAGAGAGACAGAGAGAGGGGGACAGAGAGAGAGAGAGAGAGAGAGAGAGAGAGAGAGAGAGAGAGAGAGAGAGAGAGAGAGAGAGAGAGAGACAAAGGACTGGGAGTGTGCGTGATAGATGGCGTTGGCCTGACAAATGACCTGGGGCTGGAATCCAACTTCAGCTCATAAATTAGCATCGCTCAAATTCCTAAAAACCTGTGTGACAGTAAAACATTAAGATTGTAAACCAGCGTCGGCGTGAAGTGCATATGATAACGAACCCCATTCAGGCCGCATTGATTGCCAACCACAAAATGCCGCGAAATAAAGCAGTCTGTCATATTAAACAGCCACGCTATAAATCATACTGCCAGATTCACGCAGCACGGTAGTCGGGATGCTATAGGGAGCCCACATTGTTCCTGGCTGGGAAGCCGACAGTAGGGAGGCACAAAGGGGTCAGTTGTCCTGGGCACAGGGAAATTTGGGGGTTTGGAATTGGGTTCTGTAGCGAAGGGGAGTAGAGTTGCCCATCTGGGACTCGAACCCAGACCTTCTGGAGTAGTAAACTGGGGCTCTGACCGCTACACCAAAGAGCCTGCGCTACAGGTTCTCAGTACATTGCATGCATTGGATTAGGGGGCCCTTCAGATGATTTTGTCCCGGGCCTGTCCAAAGCTGTCCAGAGCGGCCCTTGTTCCTGGTCCCTGTAGCTTCGTATTGCAATGTGCACCATTCCACCCGCGGGAACACTGGAACTAAGTTCAGAGGTGTCCAAAGTAAACCTGACATAGTTTCCTTCCAACACAAGTAACTTCATTGAGTAACTTGTCCACAGTCAGTGTACCTGATTCTGCGGTGGTTGGATCAAACTGAAGAGTTCTTTTCCAAAATGAGATATATCCATTTTATAGAATGTTGGGAAATTTACATTTTTGGATTGGGCATTCCATTGCAAAATGCATTTTTATAGAGGTCTTAAAGTACATTCTCAAAACATTTGAATGGAAAGAATTCACACATAGATGATAGGACCTCTTAACAGTCAATTCCAATATTAAAATGCAAAAAGTTGAAAATGGTGGATATAGCGTTTTGGAAAAGAGCTCTTCATTCATTTTGTTTGTTTTTAGGGCTTTGGGTTTTTTCCGTAAGGTCTAGTCACCTCATTAGTTGCAATGGAATAACTGGTGTAACAGCTCTTGTGTATACATTAACTTCTAATTTAACTTTGTCAAACACAATATTGCAGTAATACATAACTTTTGTCATTTGGCCATTGCCATTCTGGTAGTAACACTTTTATAATAGGTGCTGTGTCTTTAAACACAATAAACTACAATGATCAGTAAAACAGGGAGGTTGGCATGTGCAAACAGGTGCAAACTGCATGTGATAACAAGGCAGCTGAGACTGCCTTGATTGGGAAAGCCACAAACAGCTCTGAAAAATATGACAGTAACGTACAAAAAATCGACAGTAGGATTTCTCACACTTGTCACCTGCAAACGCTATGTGAAAACCATTCTTAGACACTCTGTAAATGCCCTGTTAACCTCTCTTTCTCAAGATGTCTAAAGAGCAACACTTCAGCTCGAGTGTTTTATATAAAGTGCTAGGCAATTAGCAGAGTAGTAATACTGTAAACACACCACTGAAGTTAAAGGGATATGCCACTATTTTGGGGCTTGATACAGTTAAAATCGTTGGCTGGGGTTTATAAAGGTGGTAAAGTGTCTTAAAGTGGTAAAGTATTTTTCGTGTAAGCCATTGTCTTGCTTTAAGACAAGTTAAAAGAGGGAGTATGTCGCTAAGCTAGTGAAAGTCAATGGATCCGTGTAGCATGTAGCATTTATTTACAGAGGTGTCAAAAGTAAATAGTAGAAATACATTCATGGTGTAAGTACAACAGTAGCACATGATATTGCATAGCTGTGACACTATTTACTCCATTCTACCTAATTTGATAAATGGACTGTGTTGTTACTGAAAAACACTAAAAACCTAACAAAGACCCATCGCAATCTTTATCGAACCAGTGCAGAATCAGGTGATCGTAGGACAAGTACACAGGTCTACTGGTTACTCAGATAAGTTAGGCCTGCCTGCGTTGGAAGATGTTTTTTTGTTACTTTTACTTTTGACACTTCCATTTAGTCAGTATTTGTTGTCTATGAGCTTATTCATCAATACCACAGATATCTGTAGGGGCCAAACAGGTATCTTGTCAGGGCGTTGAGGACTACACACAATGCTTGCAGGGCTGACGAAACATAGAGTAATATACTATAGTAGCGATGTCCCATCAGGTAACAGACTCTACAATCACCTTTGTCATCACCACCATTGCCCTCCTCTTCCTCCTCTTCCTCCTCCTCATTCCCATCTTCCACATCATCTCTTTCATCCCTGTGTTCCTCCTCCTCCTCCTCCTCCTCCTCGTCTTCCTCCTCCATGCCTCCCTCCCCCTCCTCTTCCTCCTCCTCTTACTTCTTCTTTTTCTCATCCACTTCCTTCTTCTTCTTATCTTGCTCTTCCTCCTCCTCCTCCTCCTCTTCCTCCCCCTCCTCCTCATCCTCCTCCTCCTCCTTCCACTGCGCTTCCACTCCTACTTCTTATCTTCTAACTCCTTTTCTTCCTCTTCCTCCACCTCCTTCTCCCTCTCTTCCTCCCCCTCTTCCTCCCCCTCCTCCTCATCAATTTCCTCCTCCTCCTCCTCTTCCTCATTCTCCTCCTCCTCCTCCTCCTCATCCATTTCCCCCTCCTCCTCCTCCACTTCCTCCTCCTCCTCTTCCTCATCCATTTCCTCCTCCTCCACTTCCTCCTCCTCCTCTTCCTCATCCATTTCCTCCTCCTCCTCCTCCTCATTCTCATAACCACTACAGTCGCACAGTCACAGGACACCATGTTGGCCCTGTGTGTAGCGTTATGTAAGGAGTTCCCTCTGCTGCCTGAATGAGCATGATGTATAGCCTCTGCCGCCCGCCAGGCGCAGACTTTCCATTAGGCAAACATAGGCAATTGCCTAGGGCCCTGACAAAATCTGTCCCCCACAGGGGCCCCAAACGGTCACACCAGTCACGGTAAACACCCCCCAAAAAGTGGGCTTGACCTTAATTTGTCAATTATGTTAAGTATTTGAAGATACCTATATATGAGATTAACACTTAAACAGCACCAAAAAACACATAATTTCATGTCTATACAATGACGTTTGAGGGCCTCATTTTTACATTTAGCCTAGGGCCCCAAAATGTCTAGATCCTCCCCTGCCGCCCGCCGCTGTAAACCTACTCCTACTCCAACTTTGTCACACCACTACCCCCATTCTGTCTCAAGTTGCTGTCAATACAGCTGAGACTCAAGACAGTGCTGCCGCCTCTGCTACCGCTACCGCCAGAGATTCTTTAAGTATAGAGATATGCCAATGTAATAGGTTGCTATGGGCACCTAACATGACCAGGTTCCGGTCTGCCTAAAGGGGCATGTCATAATACTCCTAGCATTGAATAGAACAGTCCTTAGGTCTGCCTAAAGGGGGATTTCCCCCCCTCCCCCTTGCAATTGTAGAACCCGGAAACAATGGGCCAATGGAACCTCTCTCTCTCTACTCTCTCTGCTACCGCTGCTACTGCTACCGCTGCCTCTGCCGCTGCCTTTGCCGTTGGTTGTGGTGATGATGTAAAGTAGAGATGCACCAGATCCTGATTTGTAGGTAAGTGCCGGATACCGGATCCACTGCTTAAGATCCTGCCGGATCCGGATCCTGTGAAAAACCCTATTATCCTGCTGGATCCGGAACCGGATCTTGGATCCTTTGCATCTCCAATGTAAAGTAGTGGTCACATCTGCCCCCTCACCCAAACAATGCGAGTTCCCATGAGCTTATCTAGACGCGTCAGAGTGAGGTTTTCATTTTGCTGTGTATGCGACCATTCTCGGTGTACAACAGGATTAGCTTTTCAATCTGCAATGTTTAGTGTCTGGTGCACATCTAGAATCGAGATTCAACATTCAACATTCATTTTCATTTGTCTCGTGTTTTCTTGCGCTGGCACAATTGGCAGTGAAATGAATGTTGCGACAACTCCCTTGTGGTAAAAAAGACAAAAAAACGAATTAATGATACAAAACGTTACGGCGAATAAAAAAGATGGCCTAAGTATTTAAAAAGCAGATGGCTTGGTGGAAGAACGTCTTGCATACTCTTTCTGTCCGGTACCGACCCTCACAATGACTTTTATTGCTGCGTATGTGATTACTTTCTGTGTTCAACAGGATTACGTAGATTTAAATCTGTGATGTTCAGTGTCTGGTCCTTAAAACATGGACGACTTTGAACATGCACTCTTGTCAGGGCAAAGAAGTGAGACACTGATGATGAACAGATTGTGGTTTAATCTGCACTTGGTTGTTCTTGTTTTCAGGGATTATGATGTAAGATGTCAGGGGATGAAAGACTAGGGAGGAGGTCACGATGATGCAACCTCGTAACGCTTTCTAAGAATTGTGTACTCATACAATTCTGTGGACAAACTACAAATACTATACTAAGTGGGTGAATCACCATTGTATCACCACCACCATCATTTGTTTTTCTAAGTATTCGTCCTCGTCCTGTGCTTTCCTGTTGGAAAAAGGAAAAAGGTGGAATGTCCGCACACTATACGGACACGTTTTCGATCGGTGTGCTCTCCATCAGACTAGTTCAATAAAGACGCTTTTGCACACCTCTGTAGTTGGGCAGGTGCGTAGGATGTTATCCCAGCCGGGTTGTCAGTGAAGTGAAAAGAAATCCCGCACACTGTCCATTCCACCAACAAACTTTAATACAACGTTTCGGTCATCCGACCTTCTTCAGGTACCTTTAATACAACGTTTCGGTCATCGGTCTTCAGGTACCTGAAGAAGGTCGGATGACCGAAATGTTGTATTAAAGTTTGTTGGTGGAATGGACAGTGTGCGGGATTTCTTTTCACTTCACCTCCATCAGACTAGTAAAATAAAAGGAAAAGAAAAACGGCAGCAAGTGTGCAGACATTCAGCCTTTATTTGCGGCAATTTTTTTAAGTTTCAATTACTTCCGTGGATATTTTGAGAGCAAATGAATGTTAAATTAAATAAAAGTACTTCAAAGCATTGCAAGACTGATACAGACTGATACAGAAAACAGCCAATAAGTTGTTGCTCAGTATCTGACTACTTGTATTGCCTCATTATGACTGATGAAACATTTGCTTTATTTTCAGTAGAAATGTAATGCATTGCAATGCATTGTAAAATGTAATCGGATCGGATCGAATTGCATAGAATCGAATCGAATCGGATCGCTACCTCCCGAATCGTCATCGAATCGGATCGTGAGGGCAGTGTCAATTAGGGCTGTAACGATACACTCAACTCACGATTCGGTTTGTATCACGATTCATGACCTACGGTTCGATACACCCCAGGATTTCACATTTGCCAACATTATAAACTTTATGAATAAAAACTATGATAGTTTATAGGTAGAATAGGTTATAAGAGGTTACTAAAAATTGTTTAAAAAAAAAGTGTCTATGTAATAATGATGATGCTTGGAAGCACTATCACTTCATATCATGTGATAGTTTTCTGGGCTGATGGGTATCAAAACGTTAAAAGGGCGTATCACGACACTGCCTCCTTGTATCGCGATACAGTATCGTGACTCTTTGTATCACGATTTCTCGGTTCGATACAATATCTTTACATCCCTAGTGCCAATCCACACCACTAGTGTCAGTGTGGTGCAGCCCGGTGGCCAAGTTCACAGGTGGAGCTGTCAGTCACGGGAGCTTTACTTTGCAGGATGAAACAGAAGGGCAGGAACACCCCTGTGGCACAGCACAGACAGGGCTGCACTGGCCATCTGGCATAACAGGCATTTCCCAGTGGGCCCCGCACCCTCGTGGGCCCCTATTTTCAGAAATGTAAAAAAATGAAAATGTAAACATTTTCAGAAATGTAATTTCTTTTATTATTATTTTTAGTTTATTTTATTTCATTTTTTTAAATTTCTGAAAATAGGGGCCCAGAAGAGTGCAGGGCCCACCGATGGGTCAGTTCTGTGCCACTAATTATTATGGGCCCTGTAGCCTCTTACTGCAGTTGGGGTCGCCGGCGGGCCTATTCTCTATTTGCTGAAAATACTCAACTACATTTTAACAACATTGCTATGACAGTGCCGAGAACCTTAAGTAACAGATTAAGACATAGACATTACAATTTTGGTGACAGTAAGGTTATAATATAGGTGCTGTGCTAAGGGGTTAAACCAAAAGTGCCCGGCCCCTATTTCTCCCCCAGCCCACCCCTGTGGCACAGACGCCTTCCCACAGAGCACAGTGTGTGTGTGTCAGGGGAGACCCCATACAAGACATCTGTCACACAGAAATACAGAACAGAGAGTGTGTGGGTGTGGGTGTGGGTGTGCGTGCGTACGTGCATGCGTGCGTGCGTGTGTCTGCATGTCTGTGTGTGTGTGTGTGTGTGTGTGTGTGTGTGGGTGTGCGTGTGTGTGGGTGTACGTGTATGTGTGTGTGTGTCTGCGTGTGTGTGTGTCTCTGTTGTTGGCTTGTTCAACCAGTGTTGGCATGATACAACAAGCATGATGATGATGACGAGGCGGCTAGTGATATGCCCGCCCGCCCTCTTACCCAGAAGCCTCGGCTGGCCTTCTGAGCACCCTAATTAACATGGACGGGCACGGCATGCCAACACAAACACGGCAGGCAGGGAGCGGGCACCACAGCCCCGTGGCACACTGACATGTAGTGAACCTGTAGGCATGTACCGTACTGTACCATAGCGTATAAGCACGCACGTAGGCAGTTGAGTCTGAGTTGGCACATCGCACCGTGAAGGCACCGTCGCTCCTCAGCGCAGCGGGGGAGGGCATGGAAAGGGCAGGCCTCCTGGAGTGCTGGTATTAGTAGCATGTGTGTGTGTGTCTGTGTGTGTGTTTGTGTGTCTGTGTGTGTGTGTGTGTGTGTGTGTGTGTCTGTGTGTGTGTGTGTGTGCTTGAAAGAGACAGGGACAGATAAACAAGAGTCTATGTGTGTGTGTGTGTTTGTGTGTGTGCGCGCGCGCGTGTGTGTGTGCGCGCGCGTGCGTGTGTGTGTGTGCATCCATGTGTGTGTGTGCGTTTGAGAGAGAGACAGAGAGAGAGAGAGAGAGAGAGAGAGAGAGAGAGAGAGAGAGAGAGAGAGAGAGAGAGAGAGAGAGAGAGAGAGAGAGTCCATGTGTGTTTTCCTCTTTGTGTGTGTGAGTGTGTGTGTGTGTGTGTGTGTGTGTGTGTGTGTGTGTGTGTGTGTGTGTGTGTGTGTGTGTGTGTGTGTGTGTGTGAGTGTGTGTGTGTGTGTGTGTGTGTGTGTGTGTGTGTGTGTGTGTGCTTGAAAGAGACAGGGACAGATAAACACAGTCTGTGTGTGTGTGCGTGCGTGTGTGTGTTTGAGAGAGAGAGAGAGAGAGTATGTGTGTTTGCCTCTTTGTCTGTGTGTGTGTGTGTGTGTGTGTGTGTGTGTGTGTGTGTGTGTGTGTGTGTGTGTGTGTGTGTGTGTGTGTGTGTGTGTGTGTGTGTGTGTGTGTGTGATGCGTGTATGCATGTGTGTGTGTGTGTGTGCGCGCGCGTGCGCGCGTGCACCAATGTGCAAGTGATATTTGGGCCTCATCAGGATTGAGTGTGACAGCGTGCCAGAGAACAGCTCAGACAGTCCGGGTCAGAGCCTCAGGTAGCACAACACAAGGTGGAGGTTTTTTAGGGCTCAGGGCTCAGAATAGCGCCCATCACCCAGTACATTGTGTTGTGTAACCACTTTGGTTTCATCTCAATTCCCTTCATCGTTGCAAAATCATCGTTCTCTGATCACCCAGTACATTGTGTTGTGTAACCACTTTGGTTTCATATCAATTCGCTTCATCGTTGCAAAAACATCACAATGAAACAATCACAATGAAATAGTCTGTACCATTGCAGTGGTGGAGAGTATCATTGCAGTGAGTGGAGAGATAAAGCTATCTATCAAAACGAATAATAATTGATTAGGTTCTG
>NC_085867.1:47609235-47611735 GCF_034702125.1 Engraulis encrasicolus
GTTACCGTAGGAGAGTTTGAGTTGTTTGTATATGTGTGTGCGTTGTGTGTGTGTGTGTGTGTGTGTGTGTGTGTGTGTGTGTGTGTGTGTGTGTGTGTGTGTGAGAGAGAGAGAGAGAGAGAGAGAGAGAGAGAGTGAGAGAGAGAGAGCAATGTAAACAAACACACACACACACACACACACACACACACACACACACACACACACACACACACACACACACACACACACACACACACACATTATGGTGAAGGTAAAAGCAGAGACCTGGAATAAATATGACTTGTATTTCAGTACAGACACTTTCATGAATGACTGAATGAATGAATGAATGGAAACCTTTATCGCTCCCTCTCTAGGTCGTCCTCATACGAGCCTTCCATCATTGCTTCCAGTCATCCCGAGTCTCTACACATCTTTTAAGGCCAAGTTAGTTGTGTAGGCTACTCATCAGAAATTTGCCTGATAGTTTTAACTCCTGTTCCAGTTATTTTAAGTTTTATTTTATTGAATTTTATTTTCGTCCAAAGCAATACTGACGCTTTTGAGAACCAACTTACGGGAAAATCTAATTGGTCTTCATCATTGATTCAAGGAAGTAGCCCTGCTTTCGATTACCATTATGTTTTATTTGATTTGGCAGATTGCCATTTGGTACATGTGTGCAGGCTTGCCTTTACAGAAAAGTATGTTTTAAAATGAGAAAAGTTCTCATCATCCAGAAGAATCTCATCATCATCCAATCATCAATCGTATGGGGGGAGAGAACATGGATGATAATGAAAATGAATGCTCCCAGAAATGGAATCAGATGTGCTTGCGGGGGATAAGTGAATAAGAATGAATGAGAGTGCTCCCAAAACTGGAATCAGATGTTGGGGAGAACATGGAAGAGAATGAAAGTGAGTGTTCCCAAAAATAGAATCAGATGTGGGAGGTAGTTGAGTGATTTAGGAGAGTTTTAGTTGTTTGTTAATTTGTTAGTGTGTGTGTGTGTGTGTGTGTGTGTGTGTGTGTGTGTGTGTGTGTGTGTGTGTGTGTGTGTGTGTGTGTGTGTGTGTGTGTGTGTGTGTGTGCGTGTGCGTGTGCGCGTGTCACGTGTGTGTGTGCGTGTGTGTGAGAGAGAAATACAGTATAAATGGATGCATGAATGCTCGCACACACACACACACAAACACTCTGGCCACACAGTGCACCTATAAACTACAAATGTACTTAGAGAGTGCAGCCCTCTGCCAAGGACGCTGTTTGATAGAACACTTGACTATGTTACACCTTATTATTTTTTTGGAGTTAGAAACTCGAATGTCAAAATTCCAATTCAATTTGCGGTCAATAGAGGCATCTGGATTAAGCAATGATGAAGAATCTTTTTTAAAAATCTTGCTTCCGGTGTCCTGTCTATATGATTGACCCGTCGAGATGTGATACTTTTCGCTACTGAGCATGCGCACGCATGCGCACACCCTCGAGGCGGATTTCGCGGGGGATTGCCCATCGAATTGTGCGACCGTGGCAGTAGACTACTGGATCGGAAATTGCATAGGCCTACTCTCGTATGGGTTAAGACCGCGGCAGTAGACTACTGGATCCGAAATTGCATACTCTCGTATGGGTTAAGTAGCCTAAGGCTGGCTTGGTACAATAATAAGAAATGCACTGGTGGGCAGGGCTGTAGTGGAGGGTAAACGCACGTAAACGCTGTTTACGCACCTCTGGAATTTAGGAAATAGCGTTTACCCACCTCTAAATAACGTTTACCCACCTCTAAATAGCTTTAACGCAGCTCTTAATGGCAATTACGCATGTCAAAGTTCCCTGCGCCTTGTGAAATAAATTTGGTGTCATTTAAAAAATATTGTTGAACATATACTGAATAACACTTTAGTAGGAATCATTTTCATCTGCTCTGTATTCGGGTATGCGACCTTCCAATCAGTGCCTTTCGGCTGCGTCGGCGACACCAATCAGGATCCAGGGAATATGTAAACACATACACGTTGTGTAGTTGCCTGCCTGCCTGCCTACCTGTTCAAAGTTAGACATCATGGATATTAGGAGATATTTGAAGAGACCATCCAGTGCTTCCACTTCCGCAGATGCCAGCAAAAGGCCTCAAGTACAAAGTAAGACTGACAGAGATCAATTTACATGACTCGTTAAATGTGCTTCATAAATAGGTTTGACTTGACGAATTATGGCAATGACAGAACGAGCTTTCAGATTAGCTAATGCGTAGTCATGCTATCCTTGTATTGCACTCGTCATCTACCGCTAGTCATTCTATCACGAAAGCTAGCAATGCCACCAGTGTAATTTTACAACAATAATTTTACAGCACGAGACGTTCTCGTGCTTCAAGGTGAAATGAGAATAGCAAATCAAATAAAAGGTCAATTGTCATTCTAAATACCGCAAAAATATGATTTATGTGATGGCTTATATATGATTTTTTTTTTTAAACAGCCATTGAATTGGCAAGTGTAAAACAAAAATAGCA
>NC_085867.1:47616735-47619235 GCF_034702125.1 Engraulis encrasicolus
TAACTAGGACCAGATGTGCTGGCCACAGTCTACCATGCAATCCAGTAAAGCTGGACTTAGATACTACTACAATAGAATAGAATAGAATAGAATAGAATAGAATAGAATAGATTAGAATAGAATAGAACAGACATGGACATAGAATAGAATAGAATAGAATAGAATAGAATAGAATAGAATAGAATAGAATAGAATAGAATAGAATAGAATAGAACAGGACATGGACATGGACATGGACATAGAATAGAATAGAATAGAATAGAATAGAATAGAATAGAATAGAATAGAATAGAATAGAACAAACAAACAAAGACACAGGAATCCTTTATTGTTGTCACTTTTACTCTGGTTGTCCACAACAACTGATTCCTCTCCATGAAACTGCTGCACGTCATGGCAAGGCTGCATACCAGCTACCAGGTTCCCATGAACAGCAGGCATCCACGCCAATTGGCATGGCCATGATACCATGGTATGTCACTCATCCGCAGAGGGAGCTACTTCTCACTTGGTGTTTAGAGAAGAGCTGCACTCTGGACTATACTTGTTGTATTTATTTAGCGGCATACAATGATCAACTAGACCAGCGCCTGCCGAGAGCGCAGTTCTCATATAGGTAGAAAATAACACTAGAGGTGACCCTGCCCCCCTTTTTATGGCAATCTGTAGCGGCCATTATCTGTAGGTAGATCCGAGAAATGGAAATTAACGGAGGAGGCTCACCTCTGTCAAAAATGGCTTAATCATGTGAAAATGTTCATCAACACACTATACAAGGACAATAGTTGAAGTGTGTTGCTAACTATGTTCATAAAATATATAATTTGATTTTTAAATGTATTTTATCGACTCATATGATTTAAGTAGATATTTAGCCTGACATTTCAAATCTGGTCTTTGATTAATGTGTTACTTCATATTCACACAGTTTTAGTCAATTTTATGACTGGGCTGGGCGTGTTCTCCGTTGACTTGCATTGACTGAAGGTGCCTACACTACCTACGGAAGTTGGGAAGCTCCATGTGCCATTTCCCAGTGCTGTCGCAAATTGCTGTGTCCTCTCTAGTGTTATTTTCTACCTCTATGGCAGTTCCTCAGAAAATTGAAAATCCTCTCTCCCTTGTTGGCCATCGTGAGACAGATTTTCGATTCCCAGAGGCTGTGATTTTCAGAATGAGCATGGCCAGCTGACTAATACTATGCACATGGTTTACGTAGTTCTCTATTGGCCTGAGAACCATCACAGAGATGTCAGTCCAGTGAGGACAGCACCCCCTGGTGGATTGGCTCTTCATCTTTCTGTCTCTCTGTGGAGGCGGAGGCTCTCTCTGATCTCTCTCTCCCTCCCCTATCTTTTCCCCCCTGCTATGCCAGTCCGGTCTTGTCTTGTCTTGTCTTGTCTGCCTACTGCACTGACACTACTTTTTTGGTGTGTAAAACGAGGTACCTTAATTTCCCTTTGGGGATTAACCCATTGACGCCTAAAGCACCTGCAAAAAAGGCTGCTGAATGCCTAAACCCTTTCTAAGAAAAGTTGCCCTCAGCCTATAAAAACCTAAATATCTTAGCCTCTGAAGCACATAAAAACATGCAATAAGTTGCATTTAAGTGCCAAGACCCTCATCTTGCATTAGAAAATGCTCCCTGGTCACTTTAGGGAAGGCCAAATCAGTTTCAAAGGAGATTCTAATAGTGTTTGCAGGCAAAGAACCATGCCAATTCCCGCACCTATTTTCAAATCGGCCAATGTGTTGCTGAACTCAGAGTATTATGAAACCAAAAAAGTTTCTTTCCATAGGGACACTTGGGGTTTTTGTGTTACTTTAACAACCGCAAAGCCCCTGCATTGCCAGGTAGTCTCTGCTATTGTCTCCAAATGGCCAGTGGCCAGTAGTGTAGTCTACTTTTTTGTGGTGGGTATACTGTATATTTGAGCATTTTTTGAAGTGGGTATACTGTTTGTATTTGTGCTACTCAAAATAATGGATCAATGAATTTTAAGTGGGTATACTGAAATCCCTGAAATTAGGAAGTGGGTATACTCCATATACCTGCGTTCTACGTAGACTACACCACTGCCAGTGGCCATTGAAACACCTCGTTGTTGTAGGTGTGAAGAGCATTGATCACAGAGACTTATTTGACGATATCAGGTACTTTGACACTGGCAAACGTCCATGTTTTTTTCTTTAACTTTGAAAAAAAATCACCTTTTGGCAAGACACTAATCATTTGATAGCATCGGCAGTATACGCACATTTTCTCCCCCCTCGGCTCAGCTCACAAGCACAATAAGGGAAGTTTACTTTGGCTGCCGTCCAGCTTTTCTGCTCTCAGTACCCAGAGTCCTTTGGGGGAGAAAAAAAAACTCACTCCGTGCCCACTGTTTCAGGACCTGTGTAAGGGGATATCTTCTACTCCAGACCTGCAGGCCTGTCAGGCCTGACAACCAGACAACGTACAAACTAGGCAATTGACAAGGGACCCCAGCTGAAAAAG
>NC_085867.1:47624235-47639235 GCF_034702125.1 Engraulis encrasicolus
GCACCCCTGGTGTTAATATTTTGTACAACCCCCTTTTGCCAACAAAACAGCACCTAATCTTCTCCTATAATGTTTCACAAGATGGGAAAAGACAGAAAGAGGGATCTTCAGCCATTCCTCTTTGCAGAATCTCTCTAAATCATCCAGAGACCTGGGTCCTCTCCTCTGTACTCTCCTCTTCAGCTCACCCCACAGGTTCTCAATGGGGTTGAGGTCAGGGGACTGAGATGGCCATGGGAGGAGCTTGATTTTGTGTCTGGTGAACCATTTCTGTGTAGATTTGGCCATATGTTTAGGGTCATTGTCTTGCTGAAAGACCCAGTGACGACCCAGCTTCAGCTTTCGGGCAGAGGGCAACAGATTTTGATTTAAAATGTCCTGGTATTTCAAAGCATTCATAATGCCATGCACCCTAACAAGGTTCCCAGGGCCTTTGGAAGCGAAACAGCCCCACAGCATCACTGACCCACCCCCATACTTCACAGTGGGTATGAGGTGCTTTTCAGCATGCGCATCTTTCGTGGTACGCCAGACCCACTTAGAGTGTTTGTTGCCAAAAAGCTCAATCTTGGTCTCATCTGACCAAAGCACACAGTCCTAGTTGATGCCCCAATACCGCTTGGCGAACTCCAGACGCTTGCGTTTATGATTGTGAGTGAGGAAAGGTTTTCTCCGTGCATGCCTCCCAAACAGCTTGTTGGCGTGTAGACAGCGCCTGATGGTTGATTTGGAGACTTTGTGACCCCAGGATGCTACCATTTGTTGTAATTCTGTAACAGTGAGCTTTGGAGATCTTTTGATTTCTCTTACCATCCTCCTCACTGTGCGTGGTGGCAAAATAAACTTGGGTCCTCGTCCAGGCTTGTTTACCACTGTTCCAGTTGTTTTGAACTTCTTAATTATTCCTCTCACAGTGGATATGGGCAGCTGCAGTTGAGTGGCAATCTTCTTGTAGCCTCTGCCTGACCTGTGAAGGTCGACGCACATCTGCCTCACTTGTATGCTGTGTTCCTTTGTCTTTCCCATGTTTAAGAGTGGATAAGAGAAATGGCCTCGGTGTCACGTCATATTTATACCCCAGGGAAACAGGAAGTGATGAATTACTAATTAAATGTTCCTACATACTCTGGTAAACTTTGTAAACTACTGTAGAAATGACAGAAATGCTTCAATTATATTTATTTCCTGGGAATTGTTAAGGGTGCCAATAATTGTGGAACAGGTGATTTAATGAAAAATAATTATTTTTCAGTCAGGGATTTTTTTATTTTCTTACAATTCATTTGAGTTGAAGGCTACATTTTCCTACAATTTTCAGTGTGACAGTATTCTTCTGCAATAAACACTGAATTTATTTTAAGGCTTTTAACACATCTCAACCAGGGGTGCCAATAATTATGGAGGGTACTGTATATACGTGTGTGTGTGTGTGTGTGTGTGTGTGTGTGTGTGTGTGTGTGTGTGTGTGTGTGTGTGTGTGTGTGTGTGTGTTTGTGTGTGTGTGCATGTGTGCATGTGTGTATCAGTGCTCCCACTCTGGTGACAGAAGATCCAAAGGCTATCTTATCTTTCAGTGTTTTTACTGCTCTTTGAGGGTTTCCAAGAAGTCGTTTTGGGAAGTCACAGGATATGTGTTGGAATATGTTGGAAATGCACCTATTCACTCAATTTTCTGTGATACTGCTTGACTGACTGACTGAAAGAATGAATGAATGACTGACTGAATGCAGGGGCACTGATAAAAAAAATTGTGCCCCATGAAAAATTCAAATTTTGACAAATTATGTTATCAGCATCCTTCCAGGGGCCTGTCAGAGCTGTCGGGCCCTTAGAATCTGTAACACGTTACCCCCCTCACGGCACCCATGACTGAATGAATGAATGAATGAATGAATGAATGAATGAATGTATTTGATTATTTTGAAGTAATCAGTTCACACAAGGAAGAGCGCAACACTGCTTCTTCACAGTTCACCACTTTTTTCTTTTTTCTTTGGTGCTGACGTTTCGGCACTGAGGCCTTCATCAGATATTATTTAGATTTTTCAATTATTTTGACGTAAAACATGGGACGTCAACTGAACCATATTCAATAATAATAATAATAATACATCACATTTGTATAGCGCTTTTCTAAATACCCAAAGACGCTTTACAGAACATGTAACATAAAACATTCCAAGACATACAGAGACTAAAACACAACGGCAATGGAAAGTTCTTTTTTGTCCATAAATCATGACGGTACGGAGCATTCACATTAGTGGAGAAATATGGAAGCCCACGGCGGGGGTGGCGATGAAAAGGCCATGGCGGGATACGGAAATCCAGAGCCTCCCGTCGTGATGGGGGCGAGCTCGGCTGAAGGAGGCAGCCGAACAAGCCGGTGAAGTTATGGCCGGCAGAGGGGGGCATCCGAGCTCGCCATGTCACCAACGACGAGCAAGACTCGGGCATGGACGCCGCGAGGACGCCGAGGATGGACGAAGAAGGCAGTGCATGTTGTGGTAGTTGGAGAAGTCTGCAGCCAGGAAACGGCACATGGTGTAGAGTGGTTGGAGAAACCAGCAGCCACGCTGGATCGACAACAGTCCGGACTTCCTGGAGGCAGTGTTGGAGCAGGCGTTGGATGCAGCAATCGAGAACAGCAGGTGTTGTGCAGCCACAGCAGCAGGCCAACGCATGTGTAGCTGTAACACCATTAAGGTTTGCCAACATTCAAAGAAATAAATTGTCGGTGATGACACAAAAAAAAGCCTTAAGGCTTGCAGTCTGTAAATTAGAATTCTGCAGAAAAGGTCAGTTAAGTTTTCCCAGAACAGAACAGCTGAGCATTTTTTGGCAAAAGATCTTGACTTACTTTTTATCAGAGTTGGATCAGTATATGATTTTCCTGTAAGAGGTGCTTCCCCACTTCCCAGTGGAATAGAGTCTATTGCACTGTAAAAAAAAAAAAAGAGTGAAAAAAAAGGATTAATGCCCACATGTTGAGTGAATCCATCACCCATCACAACAAAGTAATAAGAGTTACCATACATCAACTAAGTTCCACTAGAAAAATAGTAGACAACCTGACAATACCAATATAATCCTTATGGGTATTTCAACTAACACACACACTATCAGTTGACTCAGCTCAGTAAAAGCAACAAGATGACTTGATCGAGTTAAGTTGAGTCAACAAATACTTTTACAGTATAGAAGGGTCTTTAATGACACCTGCAATGGAGCCTACATTTTAACAATACAACAAGTGATTAAACACTAACGTTTTACACATCTGTTTTATCTGTTTTTACGTAATTATCCTGTGCAGGAAAGCTAGCTCTTGATGGATTAAGAGTTTTTGTTCCTTTCATCTCTTCCCGAAGGTCTGATACTCATCACAAAACCCAGCAAAACATATCAATATGTCAGCACAGCCGTGTCAACCTGTGGAGCTAATAAAAGCTGGGATCCTACTCTCCTCAAACCACACAAAAACACATCAATATGTCAGAGCAGTGGCTCCCGACCTATGGGTCGGGACCCAACCTATGGGTCGCCAAAGATCCACAGAGGGTCGCCAAGCCTACAAAGGTAAAAACATGGGTCCCTGAAGAAAAAGGTTGGGAACCACGGTGTCAGGGCATATCTCAGCCTGTGGATTGAGGGAAAATTCCAAACATTTGTCCTAACATGTCAATGCTTTACGGCAGACAATATCCAAAGAACATCAACACATGCACATATAGGCCAGTACTGGACAAACATAAGATAAAATAAAAACTGCGTGGAGGGGGGGGGGGGGGGAGGGGTGGCGCAGCGTGCAAAGGCATCTAAACACATGCTGCTTGCCATGGGACCCATGTTCGAATCTGGCCTGGCTCATTTCCTAGAGTGTAGTGGAAAGTGCGCACATCCAGCAAAAAAGCATCAGCAGGTGCCAAATCAAAAAATTGTCACATGTAGGAGCGGGAAAGAATCTGCACACTGCTTGCAAAAGACTTAATTTATTAGTAATAAATTAGTAATAAATTACTAGTAAATTAATGATAATTTACTAGTAATAAATGAAGTCTTTTGCAAGTAGTGTGCAGATCCTTTCCCGCTCCTACCTGGGTCATTTCCCACCCATCTCTCTCTCCCGCTCTCCTCCTGCATGATGTCTGCTTTCCTATCCTCAACAAATGCACAAAAGCCAACACAATATTAAAAATGAGAGAGAGTGGCCCTGCTATGGCCAAACGGTTGGGCACTGGGTTACTACGCCGGTGACCCGGGTTCAATTCCGGCCTGGGTCCTTCCCCGTCTCTGTCTCTCCTAAAAAAGCCCTAAAAATATATATATTTTAAAAATGACTAAATAAGAGAGAGAAAAATAACATCTGCACCCTTTAAATATCTACATCTGCGTCTTCAGTGCCCTTGTGGATACATTGCGTTAACTTCCTTTATCGCATAGCTTAAAAAGAAGTAAGCCCTATGTGCAAAACACACATCTCAAACAAAGTATTGTCCACCACACTGGTAATCTGGCATGCAGGGCATTTCCTCAAATGGACACTGTGAAGGAAATGGTCAAAAAAGGTACTGCAACTATGCTGCTCATTGAAACTGGGCTGCCTATTGCCAAATTTGATCTTTACATTAAAGTTTAGTAAGTAATAAACAAATATTTTCTAGTATGGTTCAAGTACAGTCATTTTTGCAGCTAAAAATGGCTATTTCTGGAAATTCAAAATGGCGGACCATGGAGAAGATCCCCCTTTTCATGTATGAAAAGTGCAATTTTTCCAGTCATAATGAATACTTAGAATTTGATGGTGGTGGTAAGTATTCATGAAAAAGGTAACATTAGTGAATGGGCAGCATGAATTCTGGAAATAAACAATTAAAAATCTCACACAGTGTCCCTTTAAGGGCTGACGCCTGACGGTCTTCAGGGGCCAATGCTTTATGTATTGTCATAGAGACTGACCCATACTTTAGAGCAGGGGCGCTGGTTAAAAATGTGGGCCCAATGAAATATTCAAATTTTGGGCCCCCAAAATGACAAATTATGTCATCAGCATCCTTCCAGGGCCCTGTCAGAGCTGTCAGGCCCTTGGAATCTGTAACACCTTACCCCCCCCCTCGCGGCACCCATGCTTTAAAGGGGGCCACCCACCCGGGCATTTTTAGTCTTGCCCTGGTTGTTCCACTGAAATTTGGAACAGGACAAATAAAGCCCACCCAAAAAAACATGTTGACAACACCAGAGAAATGAAATGCTCCACTATTCTGTCATGTTCGATCACTTCGGAAATCCTACCCAATTCTGTCATTTTCTCTGACTTTTAAACAAAAATAACTCGTAAAGGGGGAATTGTGGGCACACAGGCATTTGCCCAACATTCACATCGCCTTTAATCTTTCACGAGGACTACACTTGCCGTGCCTATGATACGCCTGCAGAGGACGCGCTTGGTTAAGAGTTTGGCTGCTGGTCCTGTGCTGTTGGATGGAAGTTGCACAGCAATATGCACCTGCAGGGAATTTCCCGCTGCATCATGCGCGTCTCTAGCCTACACCAGAAAGCTGCGGTTTGTAATATTGCAAAGAGCATTTAGCTATGTAACTGACGCAGTCACAGCGTCATGTTTTCAATTGTCTGTAGTGGTGCTTCTGTGCGGTGATGAACTCTCTGTTAGCCTATAGATTACCAATGCAATGCTGCACAATCCATTTGTAAACAGACGCGCACAATATTTGTCACGACTGTTTGGGGAGTGGGTGGGTGACAAGAAGAATTCATTGTAAAAAGAATCAGCTCCACAAGACCACAACCAACGTTGAAATACCTGTGCGCGTGATATGCGTAACGTTTCCTCCTGTATATGGAATGATGTAGGCTACTCCTGCAAGGCTGGATGTTGCGCCTTGGCTATGTGCGTGTGGGCTTAGGTTATAGTCATCATTGGACAGAGCCCGCCTGCTTGAAGCTCATTGGCTGCTATACATAACAGAACAGCTCGGGCTCGCCTACTCACAGGCTATTGGTCGCTATACATAACGGCGCCCTTGGTGAATTCGGATTGGTGGAAATATTCTAGTCCATTACGTTATGCTTCTTTTTGCAAATGTATTGGGAGTGACTGAGAGGAAGACGTAATGGAGTGAACCCATCTGTCCTTGCTTGCAATGCGCATCATTTTGTCATTTTCTGACAAATTCCAAAGCTGGGAGTAGCGATGAAGGTACAGTGACAATATGGGAAAATATGATGTGTTGTTTTTTTTCTTTGTTTTGTTTTTGTACTGTTCTTTGATCGACAAAGGTAGTCTCAAGTCAATATCTCAACTTTCATGCTTGTCTCGTCACGAAATTAAAATCCTAGTTATGAAACAAGCCACAAAATGAACTGACAAAATGTGAGTTTATTCTCGTGTGTACTGCATCCATAATATTGTTATGGTGAAACAGTAAATGGAGCGAGCGCGCGCTGTAGCTCTTGAACTGGTGACTTCGCCGGTTTATATGTGGCTGGAAGATGCGCCTAGATGTATTTGAATACCTTAGAATCATGCGTCTGTATCGTAACAGACGCTACGGAAACCCGAAAACATAAAATCAAGAGCGCTATTTTTTCCTCTCTGAAATTAATCAGCGCAACTGCCTGTCAACCGTCCATCTCAGACGGCTAATCTGCAGTAATGAGATCAGGCTGACAGATAGCAGTCAGTGAGAGCCAGAGGAGCAGAAATGTGAATGAAACAGCGGAACTGCACCTCGGCAGACCTCCACAAACTGCCTGAAACAGAGGCGAACGCCAGACACGCTACAGTAAGTGGTAGGAGCAGCAATGCCAATGCATTTTTGCATCACCGTGATGACGAGGGGGAGTACAAACAAACTGGGGATGTTGCTTAATTAACTTGGGATGATGGATTGTGCAAGCAATAAGGACAGGTGAGGATAACTCTCTCCATTCTAGCGGCAAAGAATTTTGTAAGTGAAGGTGGCTGTCCTGCTGACAACCAACATAACACCTGCCTGCCTGAAAAGCTGCTTTTAGTACGCCCAATATCATTAGTTCTCTTTTTCCCTGAATCATGTAGCTATTCATGAAAATAAATTGTACTCACAAGTCAAGGCTACTCAATCTGACATTGCTGATGTAGGCTACACAGAGCCTGATTAAGATTACCTGGGGCCCCTAGGCTACAGGTTCTGGTGGCGGTTACAAGTTGTGGGAGTTACGAAGTTACGAACTAAGGATAACATCTACCAACTGTACTCAACCTGACAGATACCAACATTTAGGACCTACATTTTTCAATATTGAATCTTGTCACAATTCTGCACTTCTTCACTTTTGGCCAATCAGGGCCCCCCTGGCAAGTGGGGGCCCTAGGCCTTCAGCCATATCTAGCCTTAATCCAACCCTGGGGCTACCTCTAGGCCCACTAAATCATGTGATTGCTACCTCTAGGCCCACTAAATCAGGTGATTGTTTTTCTCTGTTACAAATGTGTCATTTAGTTTTTTTTCATTGAGAGAGACAAAAAGAGAGAGAGAGAGAGAGAGAGAGAGAGAGAGAGAGAGAGAGAGAGAGAGTTGTGACGTCTGGCTTCTGTAATCTGGCTTTCCAGAGGAAAGCAGCTTTTGAAATCATACATATTAGCAACGAGAACACTCATGCAGCCGGCGGTCCGTCTGGAGTATCGCCCGGATCCAGAGCTCACTGTTACAGTAGCTTACTGTCTATTGCACTGAAAGTAAATGACACTATCTCTCGCTCTCACTCTCTCTCTCTTTCTCTCTTTTTCTGTCCCTCTCTATCTACAGTATCTATCTCTGTCTTAGTCACTCTCTCTGTCTCTCTCTCTCTCACACACACACACACATACAAAGTACATGGACACGCGCGCGCACACACACACACACACACACACACACACACACACACACACACACACACACACACACACACACACACACACACACGCACACACCTGTCTGCCATTTCATATTATACTATTGCTCTTCACTGCATACCCTTTTGCTGTCTGTCTGTCTGTCTGTCTCTCTCTCTCTCGCTCCCGCTCTCTCTCATTGCTTACCCTTGACTGGCAGATTTCAATCTGTGCCCCTTTTTGAAAACCACATCTGAGTGTTGACCTTTGTCAGTAATATTGTTAGACTTGCTATACCGTACCGTACACCTTCTATAAGCATTAGCCGACTCTTCTGAGGATATTGTACTGGGTACTACTGTAACATGATCTCCTGAGTCTTTGAAAATGTATTTTGAAAAAAAAAAGATTAGACGATCACAGAGGCTCATTATTAAATGTCAATCATATTTTAATAATGTAGTTGCAGAGTTCAGGATGGTGGAATCGCCTGCGCTTTATCACTTCTGTCTCCCTGATACAAATCAGTAACACTCCCAGTGCTAATAATGCAGTGTAAAGCTACCTTTACTCTACCAGAGTCATATAAAAGATGAGAAAGTCGGCTTCAACCAGGTTTTTTTGCTCCCACTTTATATATAAAAAAGATCCTATGGGGTGTTTCGGGTCAATGGAACCCTCTTCAGATGAGTCAGACGTCGTGTTCCATTGATCCGAAACATCAAATAAAAAAAGTTTTGGTAATACTTTATTTTAGGGATACATCTATAAGCACTAATACATACAATGTTAATGCCTGCATAAGTACCTTGGAAGTCATGTACTAAGCAAATGATACTAAGGTTAAATTGGTAATAGGGGCTTAAATCCCTTATTTTGCATGAACAAGACATTTGCGAATACATGCCTACAGGGCTTGACATTAACTTTTCACCCACCGGCTACTGTGGCTAGTGGTTTTCCTAAGTCAGCCATTCAGGTATTCCACTAGCCACAGATTTTACATTGTTTTTTTTCTTCCTTTATCATGATAGGGTACGTCTAGCCTCAAAAGATGAAGTGCTAAAGCAAGATGAGTGCATTGTTTTCTAAATGGAAGTAGAAATTGAGTTACTGAGCTTTTTATTGGACTTAAATACTGTGCAAGCAATTGATACATAAGGGGAAAACACAATATAGGCTACTATGATGTATGTCATACCAAGGAATAAGCTGCCAGCCAAATTGGCTAGTGACACTGAAAGTGTTATTAGCCACAGCAAAGTTTTACCAGCATTTGAGCGGTTGGCAGGTGCCAGTGTCAAGTCCTGCATGCCTAACAAATGTTTGATTTTGCTTTGTACATGCCTTACAAGTTACTTTTACAGGAAGATTGTATGTATTAGTGCTAATAGATGTATCCCTAAAATAAAGTGTCACCAAAGTTTTAAAAAAAGTGGGAACAAATAATTCGACTTTCTCATCTTTCATCTGTCTATGGTCCTACTCCCTGGTCAGCAGGTCTGGAATTTCCTCATTTTAGGGGCAAGGCCACTTGGCCTTTTGAGTTGTCTTTTTCTTAAGGGCACAAAGGCCAAAAGCCAGGGCACCAAGGCCATCATTTTTTTCCTAGCTGTCACATTGAAATGTAACCAGTTTTCTTAAGACTGACTGGTGTTAATTCAGAGCAAATGCAAGACTGTGTGAAGGGTGGTGCGACCATGTTCATGCCAGGAAAAAGGAGAACATGTTTTTGGTCGGAGGGTTTTGGGGTCCTCACCCAAGAAAATGTATGTTTCTTAGATGCAATTTCATGCATTTTAATGCATTTTAATCAATTAGGCGTCAGAGAGGGCATCAAGGCCACTGTGGCCTTATGGCAGATATTTTTTACAAGGGCACAAGGCCAAAGTGGGAGGGCACGAGGGGGGCCATGGCCCTCATGGCACCTCGCGAAATTCCTGCCCTGCTGGTCAGACACCTGGATGTGCAAGACCTGTTTCAGTCATAACAACAACACCACTCAGGCCCGTAGCCAGCCTTGTGGTAGGGGGGGGGATCTTTTCCCCCCGAAAGTTGACTTCATTTGGCTCCCTATTCCAATGTCCCCAAATACACGAGCACACTTCAAATATTTTAATTTAGACATATTTTATTCATTATGAGTTTGCTGTTAGTCTGTTGATGTCCTTAATTGTTTGTCTGTTGCTCCCCAGTCATAACATAAATGAACATGAATTGCTTCAAATTACTGCTATCTGACAGTTATTTTCATTGTTGGCCCAGTATTGGGGGGTTCGAGTGGGGATGGGAGACGGGAGGGGGGGGTTCGAACGAACCCCTCGAACCCCCCCTGGCTACGGGCCTGGACAATTAGAGTAAGATGCCCTTCATTGAGGTCATGCTGTTATGTACATTTCCGTATGTCACGTCTGAATTTCTGAGAGTATGCGCCCCTTAATTATTACTCTATATGTAGAGTTAGTTGAACTCTATTATTATTTTAACACCCTTGTTTGACACCAATATTAGGGCCAAATGCATACATGCACACTCTACAGAAGTGTCAAATTTGCCGCTATAAGTGTTAGTGGTGTGGTTTGGCACAGCCCTCACGATCCGATTCGATCACAATTCGGGAGGTAGCGATTCGATTCGATTCTATGCGATCCGATCCGATTCAATTCTACAATGCATTGCAATGCATTACATTTCTACCGAAAGCAAAGTAAATGTTTAATCAGTCATGATGAGGCAATAGAAGTAGTCAGATACTGAGCAACAATTTACTGGCTGTTTTCTGTATCAGTCTGTATCAGTCTTGCAATGTTTTGAAGTGCTTTTATTTAATTTAGCATTCATTTGCGACACATTTACTTAGACAGTGTCATAATTATGTGCTAGGAATTAGGGATAACATGTCTACCAACTGTACTCAACGTGACAGATGATTTTGTTTTCAATATTGCATCCTGTCGCAATTCTGCAATTTTTCACCTTTGATCAATCTGGGGCCCCTTGGCAGGTGGGGGGCCCTAGGCTGCAGCCATATCTGGCCTGTGCATTAATCCGGCCCTGCTCCTCCTCACCGCATCACGGCAAGGGGTATATATTTCCAAAGGGCGCATCAAAACAGATGGAAAGCCTGCTGGGACAATCTGACCCATGTTCTTTGTATTACATCGTTTCTACTATCATAGCAAGGGCTCTCATCCAAAGCCTGCATGCCGTAGGGCCGGTCCTATTACTAAAGATTGTCCAGTGGCGCTTTTGCTATCACTTGTTCACTGTGGGACGCAACCATCAACTTTTCACTCCCTTACAGTGCTAGCGTGGGCAGTGTTGCCAGATGTGTCTGACCAAATCCTGCCCAAAAGCTTCTCAAAAAACGCCAAAATGCGCTAAATTCCACTCAAATTCAACAAATTACATTGACTTCTATGGGCCCAAAACGGCTGAAAAAAACGCCAAATGGCCAATTTTTCCCGTTTTTTACCCACAGACGCTCATCCCAAGTAGCCCAATTGGGCGGGCACCCGCCCAATCTGGCAACACTGAGCGTGGGTCCTCCACATTCCCCTCCTGTTTGTGTCTGAGTCAGAGTTCTGCGTCAGATTGCCCATGAAATTGGGCTGCACCTTGCATGAAGTGTTATTTTTATGGCTACACACACAAATGTGTTTCAGTGTGTGCCTGCCATCTTCTGTGTGGAACAATAGAACAACGTAACTAAACTTGATCATGAAATTGGGCAAACATGGAAAAGTAGTGATACACTTGTCATCTGAAATTAATGAATGGTTGTAAGCTCTGTCTGGTAGCAAAGGGTAGGGGTGGGCGACATGACGATATTAATCGTGCATCGTGATATCGAATACAAGATCATCTCGAATCTGCCTAAGTGAAGAAATCGTATAGATCGTCTTGCCATGAGGATGTTAACTAACAGTATCAAAGTGATGTTTACTTACTGTGTTACATTATTGTATTCTAAGTGTGCACTTTATGAGAGTGTCATCAGTGTGTTAACTGCAAATTACAAATTGCAAGCATATCAACATTGATTTTTGTTGCTTTTATTATTTAGATGGAAGATCATGATAAAAAAATCTAAATTGAGATTTCCTGTTAAAAATCGTGATCTGATTGCCATATCGCCCACCCATAGCAAAGGGTATTGATAGAAGACCACTGTGGGTCAGTGTTACCACGGATCTGCAGTGTGATCCCATAGGCCAGTCATGGGTAAGCGGTCAGGGCATCAGACTTCTAACCCAAAGGTTGCCGGTTCAACTCCCAACCCGCCAGATTGATGGGAGAAGTAATTCACCCAAGGCTGAGGTACCCTGAGCATCCTGTAGTACCATCCCGCCGCACTACTCTCTTCCGGGCGCCATTGGGGGCTGCCCCTTTGCACGGGTGAGGCATAAATGAAATTTCGTTGTGTGCACTTGTGTGCTGTGGATTGCTGTGTGACAATGACAATGGGAGTCAGAGATTCCCAATTTGGCTTTCTTTCACAATGTTGTGTTCTTGTTTCATTGTGACAGCAATGATGCTGCAAAAATATTTTCTTCACTGACAGGTTAGGGTTAAGGATGGGTAGGGTAGTTGTGGGGCAGCCGTGGCTTAGTGGTTCGGGAGATGGTCTTTCAATCTGGGGGTTGAAGGTTCAAATCCCACCCCCACACATGCCTGAAGTGCCCTTGAGCAAGGCACCCTAACCCCATACTGCTCCAGGGACTGTAACCTATACCCTGTCGCTTTGGATAAAAGCGTTAGCTAAGTGTAATGTAGTAATGTAATGTAATTAGGATGGAATAATGGAATATAGGTACAGTACCGACCACCTAGCCAGTCCACACCCTCCAACACCATTGTTGCTTCCATCATCCCAAGAGCAAAGTAAATATCGTTTCTAATCTCTGGAAAAAAACGAATGGAATTCCATCCACTTTGTCAGAAACCAGTCAGTCAGTAGCAAACCTAGCGAGGCTGGTACTGTAAAGCATGCCGTTTGGGACACGTTAATAGTTATGCTCTTGGACAGACCAAGTCTGATTTGAAAGTCGATGATAATCAGGCTATCGACCACAAGTCCCACCTCTAAGAATTGTCTTTCTATGACTTAACTTCTAAGACTTCTAAGACTTAGCCAGCCTCAGCTCCATCGAGGATGACTTGTCATGACAGTACGGATATTACACATCCGATCCACGCAATATGCACATCACAATTTCATCTCTCTACTCTGTGCGTGTGTGCGTGCATGTATGTGCGCGTGCATGTGTGTGTGCATGCATGCGTGTGTGTATGTGCGTAGCCTACGAACATACATGTGTATGTGTGTGTGTGTGTGTGTGTGCGTGCGTGTGCGTGCGTGTGCGCGCGCCCGCGTGTGTGTGTGTGTGCGTGCATGCGCGTGTGTGTGTGGAGATGAAAATGCAGGTTTTTCAATATTGGGTAGGTAGGCAGTGCAATGGCAAGAAGAAAAGTGAGGACTGAGGAGTGTAGGAGACTTCTACAGAGGAACGAAGAAGTGTGGGACAAAATCCTCTCTGCTAGAACAATTGCATCATTCAGAGGGGAATACATTTCGCAGGATATGTAAAGCTTTAAACTATAAGCTTTAGGGAGGAGATGCCTAAGCAGAGGAAATAGAGAAAAGCAAATCTCATTGCAAAGTGTATCCACCATTTTTGACTTTTTGCATTTTATTATTGGAAATGACAGATCAGAAGTCCTATAATCTGCGCGTGAATTCTTGCCATTCAAATATTTTGAATACTTTTTATACCTATATAAAATGCTTTTTGCAATGTAGTGCAATGGAATGCCCAGTACAAAAATGTCAATTTCCCAAAATGTTCTAAAATGGATATACACCGTTCTGTAATGAAACTCTTCAAATACACAGGAGATACACTGAGGAAGGCAGAAGATGATGGAAGACAGGAAAGTCAAGGGAGCTGAGAGTTGTCCATAAAAAGACATACTGAAGCTACTGAAGAGCTGAAAAACTGACTTTAACATTGAGGTAGACTGCAGAGGACGAATTTCGGGCAGTCATACTGTAGTAGGGAACAAGAGATGGGGAGACTGCTATACCTGTATGCCTTCCTGAGTGACAGCAGCTATCACATTCAGTTACCACATAGTTGTAGATAGGACGAGAGATGGGGTGAGAGAGAGAGAGAGAGGGAGAGGGAGAGAGAGAGAGAGAGAGGGGGAGAGAGAGAGAGAGAGACAAAAAACAGACAGAAAGAATGTAGGCAAGACAGCAGACATAAAAAGTAGGAAAGAGAATTTTGGACACCAGATGGAAATTAGCCCTTGGGCTACAATCTGGCATATTTACATATATGTACATGTATGTATATGTTCATTAATGTGCAATGTCCTGAAGAAATAAAGTAAAGTAAAGAGCAGACAGATTGAAAAGAGGAGGCATAATGCAGAGTAAGAAGACAAGAGCACGTGTGTGGAAGAAAAGTACAGATAAAGAAAGAGTGGAGAGAGAGGAACTGTGTAGAGATGCACCGATACCACTTTTTTGAAAACCGATACAAGTACGAGTACATTAATGTGTGTACTTGCCGACACCGAGTACCGGTACCGATTAAGGGTGGGCGATACATATCGTCTGCGAAGTTATCGTGAATGTTGTTTTGACGATGAGTAATTTTGCAATATCGAGATATTTTTATGAAGTCGCTAAACTCAACAAAGCGCTGTGACAGGACTCCTCCAGACAGCGACGACAGCCAAGCCTTTGAGCCAATAGTAATGTTGTTGTGAACTGGAGAATAAGTCTGTGAACCAATGAGCAGACAGTGCTGAGGGGGGCGGGCTGCAGCGTTTTTAGCAGAGCAGACGGAGAGAAAGAGATCTCGTGTCACTCCTGCAGCGCTTCTGCTGCTGGGCAGTGAAGGACAGTTGCTGTTATCCAAATGGTGGATTTACATGAGGAATTCAACCATTAAACCAGCCATTGCATGATGCTGAGGGCGTTTTGGAACTATGTGCTTTAATCAGCAACTGTCTGTGATTATAGAAAGCCAAATACGTCTCTGGTCTGAGAAATCGCGTTAGCATGCTAGTTAGCGAACTAAGCTAAGCAATGTTGTTCTCTACAAATAGATTGG
>NC_085867.1:47646735-47654235 GCF_034702125.1 Engraulis encrasicolus
CGTCACCTCCGTTATCAACGCCTGCCATCGTCATTTGACTTATCGCCCCTTAGTTCATCTATCTCCTCATCTGTCATCGTACGCTTTCCCTTTTCATGTGTCCTTCCTCTTCTATCACACACATCTCTCTTTTTCCCTGCTTGTTTTTTTTAGTCAGTCTCTATCTCTATCAGATCTCTCTCTCTCCTTTCTCTCTCTCTCTCTCTCTCTCTCTCTCTCTCTCTCTCTCTCTCTCTCTCTCTCTCTCTCTCTCTCTCTCTCTCTCTCTCTCTCTCTCTGTCTCTCTCTCTCTCTCTTTCTGTCTCTCTCTCTGACAACACTGACAATGTGCCTGGCTATTATCACAGCACAGACACGCTACATCATCTCTCTCTCTCTCTCTCTCTCTCTCTCTCTCTCTCTCTCTCTCTCTCTCTCTCTCTCTCTCTCTCTCTCTCTCTCTCTCTCTCTCCTGCACTCCATCTCAACACTCTTCCCATTCCTCATTCATTCCACCTACCTTGCCTCTGTCTTTTTTTTTCTCGTTTCTTTCTCCCTCTCGCTCCCCATTCCTCTCAATCTCATTTTCTTCCTCACTCCACCATTTTTCGCTCCCGCTGTCTTTCACTCACCACACACCTCCCTCCCTCCCTCCCTCTCCCTCTCGCCCTCCACTCCGCTCTCCTCTATAATTGAGGTAATTAGCCCTCAGGAGAGAAGCAGCAGGTTGTTTATGTATCCATGCGGACCCCTGTTGGCCTAATAACTAGCCCGAGTGCCTCACACCTCCCCAGCTTCCTCTACAGCAGAGTGCCATCAAAGATGGAAAAGACATTTGCTCTGAGTTGTATCAGTGTTTTATTTGCTCTTTTTAATTGTTCTTCTTGGTTACTATCACCACATGTTACATGCTACATATCACTATTGGCCTAATAACTAGCCCGAGTGCCTCACACCTAGGGCCGGATTAAGATGGCCTGGGGCCCCTAGGCTACAGGTTACTATGGGGCCCCCCAGAAGGCAAATTTCGTGGAAAAAAATACGTAGACAGTGTCATAATTACGAGCTAGAAATTCAGGATAACATGTCTACCAACTGTTCTCAACACGGTGGATACATTTTCCAATATTGGATCTTGTCCCAATTCTGCTATTTTTCACTTTTGGGCAATCAGGGGGCCCCTGGCAGGTGGGGGCCCCCAGGCTACAGCCATATCTAGCCTGTGCATTAATCCGGCCCTGCTCACACCTCCCCAGCTTCCTCTACAGCAGAGTGCCAACAAAGATGGAAAAGACATTTGCTCTGAGTTGTATCAGTGTTTTATTGGCTCTTTTTCAATTGTTCTTCTTGGTTGCTGTCACCTCATGTTACATGCCACATATAACTATGTTACAGTTACCTTAGAGTGTTCTTGGTTCTCGGTTCCTCATGTAACGGAGGCTAACTAGCAGAGTTGGCGTGGAATGTTGGTAAACCTCCCTCCGATAGCCTCATACAGTCTCGTGCCGTTGGGCCGAGAGACTAGTCTCTTGGCCCAGCGGTATCGTACTGTGTCTCCCTTTGCCGGACCGTTGTAGTTGACGAGATCGCACGTTCGATCCCCAAGGGGGATGAACAGGTGCAAGGTGACCTCCGTCACACTCACACCTCCCCAGGTTCCTTTACTAGAGTGCCATCAAGGAAACGACATTTGCTCTAGTTCCATGTGTATTGCCACATAGTGGTTTATTTGCTCTTTTTGATTGTTCTGCTTGGTTACTTTCTTATGTTACAGTTCTATTACCACAGATTATTCTTGGTTCTTGGTTCATTCTGGTTCTTGTTTCATTATAACCAATCTCGCCGGTTCTATTGGCACAGAGTGTTCTTGGTTCCTGTCCCAGACTTGTCTTGGTTCCTGTTTCATTTTTCTCTTATTTCTATTTCTCTTATTCCGGAGTTGTATTGGCACATAGTGTTTTGTTTGCTCTTTTTAATAGTTCTTCTCGGTTACTGTCTTGTTACATTTCTTTCATCACAGAGTGTTCTTGGTTCTTGTTTCATTGTTCTCATGGTTCCAATCTTACCCCAGAGATCTATCAGAGATTCTAACCAGTCTTTCTGCCAGAGTGTTCTTCCTGTCCCAGAGTTGTCTTGGTGGTTTCTGTGCTAGTGTTCATATATAATACTATAGCTCCTGTTCCAGAGTTCTATTGGTCCCTAGCTCTTGGTTCCAAGAGTTCCTGTTTCTGTTGTGCTGTTGGTTGCTGACCATGGAGCTTATAGTTTCTGTTTCAAAGTTCTATATAGGTTCTTGTACCAACATAATTTAAGTTCTTGTGAAGAGTTTCTTGTTTCCTGTCATTAGGGTCATTAGATTTCCATTGGTATAGTTCTATTGGGTGCTGTCCAGGATCCTTAAAGTCTTGTTTTACAGCTCTGTTGGTTCCTGTCCCTAAACCCCTCACGTTCCTGTTTCAGAGGCCTCTTCTGTCTTGCCACAGGGTCGCTAGAATTTCTGTTTAATATTTATTTTGATCGCTGTCCATTAGTGGTGTCAACAATGATCGATTCGGCGATGCAATCCAATGCGAGGCATGGACGATCCAGAATCAATCCGGCAAGTTCTAGAATCGATCCAGAAACTTTTTTAAGTTTCAATTACTTCCATGGATATTTCGGAAGCAAATGAATGTTAAATTAAATAAAAGCACTTCAAAACATTGCAAGACTGATACAGACTGATACAGAAAACAGCCAATAAATTGTTGCTCAATATCTGACTACTTGTATTGCCTCATCATGACTGATTAAACATTTGCTTTGCTTTCAATAGAAATGTAATGCATTGCAATGCATTGTAGAATTGAATCGGATCGGATCGGATCGGATCGCATAGAATCGAATCGAATCGCTACCTCCCGAATCGTGATCGAATCGGATCGTGAGGGCAGTGCCAATCCACACCACTACTGTCCATGGTCCTTGCTCCAAGTTCCAGCTTTAGAGTTCTATTCCTGTCCTGAAACCGTTCCTGTTCTTCTTCCGAGGTCTCTTTTCACAGGACCTCTAAGTTTCTGTTCCACAATTGTCTTAGTTCCTTAGCCCTTAGAGATTTCTTTTTCTGTATTTCTGCCTCCATTTTAGTTCAATGAAAAGAGAAGGAAATTATCCTGCTTGGCTTTGAACCTGTGTCCATATGGGCAGTGTTGCCTGTGTATGGTACCTGTGTGTTAGCGTGCTTTGCCACAGTACCCAGCTCTTGGAGAGATGCACCAGCTCTCAGCTCCACAGCCACATTATGCACATATTCATCCACACTAAAGTCTCATATGTCAAAATATATAAAAAGAAATCAGCTTTAATATAGATTGAGCTTGTCACGCCCAAGCACACAACCACACACTCTGCACACACGTATCCAACAGGTGATGTTGCTGAGCAACTGAGGTTAATATGAAAATTGATATCTTTATTGAGACACAGATACAGTACATGTACTGAACCTCATGCTGCCGTCATGCATTCCACCTGGCCTTGTTCCTCTCCCATTCTACCTGGCATTGTTCCTCTCCCATTCTACCTGGCCTTGTTCCTCTCCCATTCTACCTGGCATTGTTCCTCTCCGAGAGTCAGGGCCGGCCCCAGGGCTTATTCACCAAAACATGCTGATATGGTCATTAATATGCAACAAATGAGTATTTTTTTTCTGAATACAGTAAATATAAAGTATAAGATAAAATTCCACCTTTGCTTAACCACCATAGCCCTAATAAACAAATAAATGAATAGGCTACACTATTTAGACATTGTCAGTAGACCTAAATGTGAAATAATAAGTGAACAGTGATCCTTTGAAATAATAGGTTAAAATGCAGGAAATAGCATCTAAGAAATACAAAATTTTCTCGGGGAGGACCCCCATACCCCCCGCCAAGGTGCCCCCCCATACTCCATCAAATACCCGTCCAACGACTTGGTTCTGCAGCCGGTCGAGAGTTATATTATATTCTACTGAAATAACAAGCTTCAAGATGTCCTTCAAATCATTTTTTGCCAATGCATGCACTGTTGTATGATGTGTTTGCCATTATAATCACAATGTTGTTACAAACAAGTCCCTGAATAGTACACTTCACTGAATGTAGCCCTTACGTTTGTTGCAATAAACAAAAAGCAGCATGGCACAGTGATTGGCTCTGGTGCATTGTTCTAAGGCAGTGGCACCAGTGCGTTCAGCCAGAAAGCAGAATGGTCATCAGTAGTGTCGTCAGTTTCAGAGAAAATCAAGGCAGCCTTAGTCCTGTTGGTTCCAGTTCTCAGAACACATGATCTCCATGTTCCCTAGTTCATGCCCAGGGATCTTAAAGTTTCTGTTTCAGAGGTCTGTTGGTTCCTGTGCCAAAAGCCCTCATAAGTGACCTGTGTAATATTTTCTTTCCAGAATTCATGCTGCCCATTCACAAATGTTACCTTTTTCACAAATACTTACCAGCGCTATCAAGTTCTAAATATTCATTATTTCTGAGAAAATTGCACTTTTCATAAAGTACATAAAAGGGTGGATCTGCTCCATGACCGCCATTTTGAATTTCCAGAAATAGACATTTTTAGCTGCAAAAGTTATTGTACGTATATGTCATACTAGTATAAATATAGTTTATTATTTAGTAAATATTCTTGAAAAGATCAAATTTGGCAGTAGACTTCACTGTTTCAATAAGTGGTTGCAATACCGACTCTGTCCACCATTCTGCACAGTGCACCTTTACAGTAAGTTCCTGTTCCAGGGTCATGACAGTTTCTGTTTTAGGGTTCTATTGGGTACTGTCCATGGTCCTTAAAATTCATGGTTTAGACTAGAGTTATATTGGTTCCTTTCCCAAAAAGCCTTGATGCCCCTGCTCCAGAGGTAGACGTCTGAGATTTCTCACAATTCTCTCATCATGTACCGTGTGCCTGAGCTCTTAGCTGTTCAAGCACATTATGCACAGATTCACCCACACTAAAGTCTCATATAACCAACTATGAAAAAGCAAAACAGCTTAAAGGTAGATTGAGCTTGTCACCCACACGTGTACACACAAACAGACTTCCCGCACATATTCAACAGGTAATGTTGCTGAGCAACGGAAGTTAACCTGAAAATATAGATCCTTATTGAGACGAGGATATGTGAGCTGAATCTCTATGCCCCACGGAGTTCTCAGAGGCATTCTGCCAGCACAAAGATTCTAGAACACTTCTGTTAGTTCCACTCTACATTCTGGTCTTCTATCTACATTTAGCGGAACCGATCAGGCAGAGATGCTGACGGTGCTCTTCTGCAAACTACTTCTGAAGCTGAGCTAAACTCTCAGAGCTTGCAGTAAAAGTAGTGTCGCAGCTGAAGTCTTGTTTAGTTCCCCAGAGATTTTTATTCCATATACTTATATAAGTAGACATAAGATATGAATACATGGTATCAGAGAGGAAAGAATGAACAAATAAGAATGACAGTTCTTCTTTACTCTATGACGGTGCAATGTGTACACATTGTGATGTGTACATACGTACTGTACTTGAGTGACAAGAAAATAAAAATCTTGTCTTTGTTCTGTGTCTCTGTTTTGTTTGTTTGTGTGTGTGTGTGTGTGTGTGTGTGTGTGTGTGTGTGTGTGTGTGTGTGTGTGTGTCTGTGTGTGTGCGTGCGTGTGTGCGTGCGTGTGTGTGTGTGTGTGTGTGTGTGTGTGTGAATGGGTGTGTGTGTGTGTCTGTGTCTGTGTGTGTGTCTGTGTGTGTGTGTGTGTATGTGTGTGTGTGTGTGTGTGTGTGTGTGTGTGTGTGTGTGTGTGTGTGTGTGTGTGTGTGTGTGTGTGTGTGTGTGTGTGTGTTTGTGTGTGTGTTTCCAGGCGGGCGCCTCCTCCATGTGGGCCTCGTGCTGCGGACTCCTGAACGAGGTGATAGGGGGCACAGGGACCATGCGGCCGCCTGGAGCTCAGCCCGGCTTCCCCCCCGGCGCGCGGCCCTTCCGATTCGCTCCCAGCGCCGGCTACTCCACCTACCCGCCCACAGCCACGCCCCCCGCCTCCAGCATCCCCGCCCCCAACAGCACTAACAGCACCGGAACCGGTGCCAACGGCGCCCCTGCTGGGCCATCGTGTAAAGCATGCGGACAGGCCTTCTCTGTCTTCAGGAGGAAGGTACGTACATAGAAACCCCAACTCCAGTGAAGTTGGGACGTTTGGTAAACAGTGAATAAAATCAAAATGCTATCATTTTCAAAACATTCAATCTATTCATTAGATGGAGAATAGTGAAAAGACAACATATTAAGTGTTAAAACCGAGAAAAAATATTGTTTTGGGGGACATATGTACTCATTTCTAACTTGATAAATCCAACACGTCTCAAAAGAGTTGGGACGGGGACAATAAATGGCCGCAAATGTCAAGGAAGACTAAAAACAAAACAAGACAACACTTAACAGTTAAATACATTAACCGATGAGATGATTTTATTAAAAAAACAGTGTTAATTCCTATCTTGGACATGATTTCACCAGCTTAAATGGTGGGTGTATTCCTTGTCATGTTTTGCAATGTTTTCCTTTCTGTAGTGCTTACAGTGTGACAGGTCTTGACCAAAAGCCCACCATTTTATCACCTGCTGGTCCTTATAATGGAGCCAAACTGTTAAAACATAGTAGAGAATGCAATTTGACCTTACTATGTGGCAGTAATCGAAGATCTCCCTTCAAAATATAATGCATGAGTGGCTTTTCATGCTGTTTAAAACCCATTTATACCATTCAGCAGTGTATTTAACTCTACAGATGAGTGAGAACATCTTAACCAATGCACTACTGCACCCACATGCCATCATGGAGGCTGACTTTTGAAGTTAGCACTAACACAAGTTGGATGGTCCATTTTCACTGTAGCACAGGATGTGCAATGCTCTATTATTGTCAAAAAGAATGGACTTCTACAACTTCTGCTGACTTCTGTAAGCAAAGGACAGTTTCCCATGTCTTCTGGGTCTATTTCAAGTGAGCTCAGGTGCTTAGGAGAATGTTACACCCCTGTATCATTTGCACGCATTAAGCATTCTTAATATGGTACATTTTCAATAGCTCTAATTCCTGGAGTGCTAGAGTGAGACTACAGCCAATATATATTTCATGATGTCATGAACCTATACAATGATTTTAGTAACAAAAATATGTCTTATATACACTCAATCGTGGTAAATCAAAGGGAATTCAAAAATGTATGTAATAACTATGGTAATTATTCCCTTTGCATCTTTAATTCTGAGTGACTCAGCCTCTCTGTGATGATCTTATACCTGGACACCTATATTGTCCGACAGTACAATTCATTTTGAAATGTTCTTCTTTGTTGTTTTATCTTATTTGGATGTTTACTAAATTTCACTGATCCCCGTCCCAACTTATATGAGACGTGATGGATTTATGAAATTAGAAATGAGTACATGTCCCCCAAAACAATATTTTTTCTCAGTTTTAACACTTAATATGTTGTCTTTTCACTATTCTCC
>NC_085867.1:47666735-47676735 GCF_034702125.1 Engraulis encrasicolus
AGGAGTTTCTGCGCGCTGTGCTCGGTGCTGCACGGGAGCCTGCGGCGCTGCGCCACCTGCCACCTGCTCTGGTCCACGGCCTTCCAGCGGCCGCTGCTGATGCGGCTGCGGGTGCGAGACCTGCGCCAGTACCTGTCGCTCCGCAACATCCCTACAGACACCTGCAGGGAGAAGCAGGACCTGGTGGACCTGGTGCTGTGCTCCGTCACACTGGGGCCGCGGCCGCGCATCGGGGAGGAGGAGGAGGAGGACGAGGACGAGGAGGAGGTGGGAGAGAGAGAGACATTGCTTTTACACTTACACTGTGTCTTAACTGCAAGCGGCAGGACTAAAAGAGACAGAATAGACTCCGTAGACTCTATCTTTATTCATTATAGAAATGAGTAGAATGGGCCCCGGCCACGCATCGGGGAGGAGGTGGAGGAGGAGGTGGAGGAGGTGGGAGAGGGAGACACTTTCTTACACTGTATCTCAACTGCACGCAGCATGACTGAAAGCAACAGAATAGACTCAGTCCGTAGACTCTCTACCTTTACTCATTACAGAAATGAATAGAATAGGCCCTGCCGTGTCCAACCGGTGGGGCACTCGCCTGCGGTGTGGCTGGCCTGGGTTCGGTTCTCTGCCCAGGTCCTTTGCCGACCCTTCCCCGTCTCTCTCCCAATTCGCTTTCTGTCCACCTTTCACACTGCCCTATCAAACAGAGTTGAAAAAGACCAAAAAAAATCTTTAAAAAAAAGAAATGAATAGAATAGAATGGAATAGAATAGAAATTGACAGCCCATCAAAATAACTTTGTAAGAAGTCGCAGTCTAACAGAAAAGAATGGAATGGAACAGATTTTGTTGTTTTCAGTCAGTCGCATCACTTGCAGTTAGTTCATGGTGAATTACTTCTGCTACCTGTCTCCCAGTCTGGTCCATGGCTAACACTGCATCCTAACTGCCAGAGACATGACTGAGTGCAACAGGATCTGTATTTTTGTCACCATGTCACATTTTTGTTACCTTTAAAAATCATATTGTGTCTGCATTTTCTAGCTGATGGATTCCTGATGAGCATATAGCAAGCACAGTCAGCCCGATTCTGGCTGAATGTCGGCTGAGCGTCAGCTCGGCTGGAACACTGGTTATCATGACTGGGCCAACACTTCTAAGAACACTGGGCCAACAATGAAATTAACTGTCAGTTCATGCAGGAAGAGAGCCAACACTTGGCCAGCACTGAAAATAACTGACGGCATAAGGAAACTGGGCCATTATGGGGCCGAGGACCAAGCCAAAATTGGGCCAACTGTCAGACACTCACGAAAAAAAAGCGGGCCAACAGTGAGCCAGATAAAATTTGCTATCAGAATACATAGTGTAACAAAAGGCCAATTTACAGATTCAATGCCGATACAAATGATTGGGTCTAACAGAATGGTCGCACAGTCGCTTGCTGCTAAGACACAGCGTATCCCCCAGATTGTCATACTGTATTGCATATTCCGTCATGTCCAGATGGGTTGACAGGTCTACTGTATTTCCGATTCCTTTGTATGTCTAGTACGGTAGTAAATCAAAGGTGTAGAAAGTAATAAATAAGGTACAGCTAGGGCCGTAACTAGACATGTTCAAATACCGAGGTCAAATACTGCGTGCTGTAGGCTACTGCATACTGTACATTTACAATGCTTCAAACACTACACTACACTAAAACTTTCGTTTTCATTGATCACTGCCTTGAGGATAAATAGGGGTGGCGTATACATATTGACATTATTACAGTTTTTCTCGATTGCTTCCACACAATTTCTGGTACTTCACACACAATGCCCGGAGCATCTCAACCATTTCCCAACTCCACTAACCAATGTCACTGAACACTAAACACAATTCCTTCTGTACACTCATATTTCAGTTTTAAAAAACACTCTTTTCAAACCACTACACACAATTTTCTGGATTACACACACTTTTCATGAAGGAAATCCCTGGTTGTCACATTGAACACACTGTCATTCAAAATACTAAAATCAACCGCCATACTATGTTCACTTCCTCATCACATGGGCAGACTCTCTTCATACCGGTTTACAATCTGAAATCATCACCCCATAAGGACACACATTGCATGTGATATTGATGAAAACATGAATGGATGCAGTGAGAAAACACATTTGTTTAGTTTTTGAAATCCAAAATATGTTATACAGGAGATCACTTTCATGTGGTTATCCAATATTTTACAATAAATTAGTGCAATTTTTTGAATGTCGGAAAAATATGTAAAATATTACACATCTGTAAGTCTAAAAACAATATTTCAGTATTTTACTACAGAAAAATAGGCTACCCTCTTTAGTAAGTAGACCACTGAAGAAAATAAGTTTCTACTGTGTGTCAAGTTGAGTATAGAGTTTTACCTTGTGCATACTAGTGTTCAATGGTTCACATAAGACTGTATTATAGTTTTTCTCGATTGCTTACACTCATTTTTCGGAATCATTCTCGAATTCTCAAAACTCTACACACAAATCTCCAAACCTCACACTCAACGGGCAAAACCCCTCACTACCTCTGAAAAATGCACATCTTGTCTCAAAACAGTGTACTCTCTTCTCAAAAGGTAATTTTGTTCTCAAATGACACACACAAGCAGTCATTTTAATACAGTCTTATGTGAACCATTGAACACTAATATGCACAAGGTAAAACTCTATACTCAACTTGAAACACAGTAGAAACTTATTTTCTTCAGTGTTTTTCTGTAGTAAAATACTGAAATATTGTTTTTAGACTCGGAGTACACAGATGTGTATATATTTTACACATTTTTCTGACATTTAAAAAAAATTGCACTAATTTATTGTAAAATATTGGGTAACCACATGAAAGTGATGTCTTGTTATATAACATATTTTTGAGTTAAAAAACGAAACAAATGTGTTTTCTCCTTGCATCCACTCATTTTTCATGAATATGACATGCAATGTGTGTCCTTATGGGGTGATGATTTACTGTAAGATTGTAAACCGGTATGAAGAGAGTTTGCCGATGTGATGAGGAAGTGAACTTAGTATGGCAGTTGATTTTAGTATTTTGAATGACAGTGTGTTCAATGCGACAACCAGGGTTTTTCTTCATGAAAATTGTGTGTAATCCAGAGAATTGTGTGTAGTGGTTTGAAAAGAGTGTGTTTTAAAACTGAAATGTGAGTGTAAAGAAGGAATTGTGTTTAGTGTTCAGTGACATTGGTTAGGGGAGTTGAGAAATGGGTGAGATGTTCCGAGAATTGTGTGTGAAATACCAGAAATTGTGTGCAAGCATTCGAGAAAAACTGTAAAATGATTGCTTGTGTGTATCATTTGAGAACAAAATGACCTTTTTAGAAGAGAGTACATTGTTTTGAGACAAGAAGAGGTAGTGAAGAGTTTTGCCCGTTGTGTGTGAGGTTTGGAGATTTGTGTCTAGAGTTTTGGGAATTTGAGAACTTATTCCGAAAATTGTGTGTAAGCGATCGAGAAAAATGTTGATCAAATATCGATTTTCATCATAGATACATTTTACATTACTGAAAAAATACATAGGACATGACCTCTGTGTCTTCAATGGTAGTTACGGCCATGGGTACAGCGTAATAACTGGTGTGCAAAATATGTAAGCTCTTTTCCTATCGCTGTAATTACATCAATAAGAGCACTTCTGCTTCTGCTTCATATTCTTTTAGAATAATTTGATAATATCATGGAATTATGGAGTAATGTGTTCTGCTTCATATTCTTTTAGAATAATTTGATAATATCGTGGAATTGTGGAGTAATGTGTTCTGCTTCATATTCTTTTAGAATAATTTGATAATATCATGGAATTATGGAGTAATGTGTTCTGCTTCATATTCTTTTAGAATAATTTGATAATATCGTGGAATTGTGGAGTAATATATTCTGCTTCATATTCTCTTAGAATTATTTCATAATATCATGGAATTGTGGAGTATTATATGTTCTGCTGCTGATTCTGGGTTCAAGGTGGCGGAGGAGAAGAGGGAGAAGGAGGAGAGGAAGGCGGGAGATGGACAGGAACACAGAGAAGAACACAGGGACGAAGAGAAGAATACAAGAAGACAAGAGGAGGAGGTGGAGAAAAAGATGAGGCAAAGGCGACAGCAGGAGGAGGAGAAGAAGAAGAAGGGGACGTGTGCATCAGGGAAGGAGGGACAGGGGGTGACGGAAGAGGAGGAGGAGGCGGTGAAGGAGGAGGAGGAGGAGAGGCGAGAGGAGGAGGAGAGGCAAGAGGAGGAAGAGGATGGAGACGGGAGCAGGGTGCTCCTCACCCCTCCTCAGGACTCCTCCTCCACGGCGTCTTCGTCGGCGTCGCACCACTCGGCTCTGTCCATCAACGCCGTGACCACCAGCTCTCAGGACGACACCACACTCAGCCCCAGCGACAGCTCTGGCACCAGTAGTACACAGGTACACACACACACACACACACACACACACACACACACACACACACACACACACACACACACACACACACACACACACATACACACAAACACACACACACACACACACACACACACACGAACACACACACAAACACATGCATGCACACACACACACACACACACACACACACACACACACACACACACACACACACACACACACACACACACACACACACACACACACACACACACAAACACACAAACACACACGTTATCGCCATCATCATCATCATCACTATCAACACCTCTCAATATGACACGACCGGACACTCAGCCTCAGCGACAGCTCTGGCACTAGTAGTACACAGGTACACACACACACACACACACACACACACACACACACACACACACACACACACACACACACACACACACACACACACACACACACACACACACCATCATCATCATCATCACCACCACCACTACCTCTCCGGATGATACACAAGGCCTTGGTGACATCTTTGGAACTAGTAGTACACATCATGTATGGATCAATGAAATGGATTGAGTAATTAAACAGAAGTTAAACAATATTTTTAAAGTTTATATAGTATGTAAAGGCCTATTAGTATGTAAATAATCCAAATGTCCACACAAGGATTCCTCAAAGGATTATTACATTATAAAAGATTCAGAGGGAACACAAACAGATACAGCTTACTTCTTGTAGCTTAACTTTCTAACTGCCAGTTATTGACATGCGCACTGGCTGTACTCGCGCACTGGCCATAACCTCTTAAAGGTACAGAACACCATTACTGTTTACTATTATAATCACATTATGACATCTCCCCTTTTAAGATTTAAAATTCCCTTATAGGTAAACAACATATTATATCACATCCCCCCCTTTTAAGTGTAGATCATCTCATGTAAGTAAGGCACAACAATATTTCTAACATACTCACAATAGTGTATTCATAACAACACAGTATTACTAAACATTCTTAATATGCATTCAAGAAGTGCAATCAAAGGATAGTACTTTTTTTTTGGTAGATCCCCACAGTCCATTCCCAACCTCTGAAAGAAAGAAAGGTGAGTAAACAAGGTAATATCAACATGGATTTCACAATGAACATTTTATTTTTTTAGTTCCTTCACAGGTTCAGTTTCTCAACAGGTTTGCTGAGTCTGCCAGACCGCGTGTAGAAAGGTCTGACTGGCCTGTCAGGTGGTACGACACCGCTGGTTGGCAAAGGGGTGTCGGTGGTTGGTGCTGGATCAGGCGGATGACTGGAACCGCCTGGCTGGCACTCGGGGATGACGCCGGGGACTGCTGCTGCTGCTGCTGCAGGGACGTGCTGAAGATGACGCCGATTGCGTCTCACTCTCTCACCGCGCTGCGTTGTGATGATGTAGGAGCGCGGCGTGATGCTCTCTCCGGTGATCACAGCAGGTGTTTGCCATGATTTCTGGTGGTCCAGCCGCACAAGGACGGGATCACCAGGTTGCAGTGATGGCAAGTGTCTCGCGCCGTGTCGCCGGTTGAAGTAGAAGGCTTGTTTTTGCTTCTCACTCGTGTCTTTGTCTCTGACTGCCACAAGGTCAGGCCATTGTGGCTGAAGATTCGCCTCCAGTGTTGGCAGGGTTGTTTTGATTTTGCGGCCCATCAGCAGCTCTGCTGGGCTCACACCGGTGGTGGTGCAAGGTGTGGACCGGTAACACATGAGGGCGAGTAGAGGATCTTTTTGGGCGAGTATCCTCTTTGCGATCTGAACTCCCCGCTCGGCATGTCCATTGCCTTGGGGATTGTAAGGGCTAGATGTGGTGTGTGTAAAGTCAAAGTCTTTAGCAAAGTCTTTGAACTCTTGGCAGGAAAACTGCGGACCGTTGTCGCTCACCACCTCGTCTACGATTCCGAATCTAGCGAAGACTGCCTTCAGCTTTGTGATGACTTGTGAAGCAGTTGTTGTTGTTAGGTGGAGGATTTCCAGGAATCTCGAGAAGTAGTCTGAAACAACAAGGTAAGTTTGTCTCTTGTACTCACACAGGTCGATGGCGATTCTCTTCCAGGGTCGGTCGGGTAGTGGAGTTGAGATCAGAGGCTCTTTGCGCTGTGAGGGTTTCAACTCAGGGCATACCTGGCATGACTGGACTTTCCGCGTGATTTCACCTGAGATGCCGGGCCACCATACAGCCGCCTGGGCGCGCTCTCTGCATTTGGTCAGTCCCTGGTGCCCATGGTGAATGCGGTCCAGTGTGTCCTCTCTCAGCGTGTCTGGAATCACCATTCGGCTGCCCCTGGTGACAATGCCATTGAATTCAGACAGTTCATTTTTGAATGGAAAGTACTCACGTACTGCTGTTGGTACATTCCCAATGTACTCTGGCCACCCTGCTCTGATGTACCGCAACACCAGCTGTAGATTGGGGTCGGCCGCTGTGGCTACTCTGATGGCCTCCAGCCTCGTTGGTGTAGCCGGCATGCGCTTTAGTTCCTCCTGAACTTTGGCCATGAGGGGTAAGGGAACTCGGCGGGCAGCGTGCACGGCGTATGGCTGAGCATTCTCCCTGAGCTGGATCTTGACTGGCTCAGTATTGAGAGTCCCATGCTCACCAAACGCCCCGTGCACCTCCTCAATGCGCACGCACCAGTTCACCAGTTGTGGTTGCTGTGTCTCTGCTGAGCAGGTTGTTTGCTGTCTGGCCTCGGATGACATACACTGGGAACGAGTAGGGCTTGCCTTTGTACTGGATGTTGGTGGTGAATTTCCCCAGACAGTCCAGCTGACCGCCAGGGCTGTACAGTGTGATGTTGGAGGTCTCTAGTTGTCTCTGGGGAACTAGCCTGCTGAATGTTTCCACTCCCATGACGTTTGTGTCGGCCCCAGTGTCGATTTTGAATTTAACTGGTGTAGCCCCAATTTTCAACTGCACAGTCCACAATTCATCGGATGTTTTCACGTTGGTCACCGCTCCCAGAAAGTACGGCGACTCCTCTGCCCCCTCGGTGACTTCCCTCACTGCTTTACTACGGCATTTTCTCTCCCAATGGCCCCTTTTCCCACAGTTATTACAGGTAGAGTTCTTAGCTGGGCAAGTATCGGGGTTGCCATGTCTCATTTTGCCACATCGGCCGCATTTCGGATCGTTTGTCTGTCCGTTTTCTTTTCGTGGGGGCTGCCATCTTTGATGTTTACCTTTCGTCGTCGCTTTCCCGCGCACTTCCTCCACTGCTACTCTGCCTTCGCCCTGCTGCTGGTGCACCTGCAATGCCACCTCCTCAGACTGGCGAACAGTTTGTACAGTGTCGGCAAGTGTTAGCTTCGACTCAAGCTGTAGCCTACGAGACAGTTCCTTGTCGAGTATCCCCACCACGATGCGATCTCTGATGTGCTCCTCTTTATGAACCCCAAAGTCACAGTATTCCGACATTTCGTACAGTGCTCTGATAAACATTTCAGCCTTCTCACCGGGCCGCTGCGACCGTTGGTAAAAGCAAGCGCGCTCGTGAATCACATTCCGTTTGGGGAAGAAGTACTCGTCGTATTTTCCTAATACTGTATCGTAGTCATCTTCTTCTCCCATCTCGTCGAAAGTGAATGACTTGAAAATGTTTTCAGCCTCAGAGCCCATATCAGCGAACTGACCTGTACATCTCCATCTTCTCTGAAGAGTTTTGTAGCCGTCCGATAACGTTGGAAACGCTGACGCCAATCTGCCCATTCATTCGGACGATCAAACTTAAAGTTCTCCGGTGGGTTAAACTTGGCCATTTTCCAATTGAAACGAGTAGTCCGTCACGACTTCTGACACCATGTAAATAATCCAAATGTCCACACAAGGATTCCTCAAAGGATTATTATATTATAAAAGATTCAGAGGGAACACAAACAGATACAGCTTACTTCTTGTAGCTTAACTTTCTAACTGCCAGTTATTGACATGCGCACTGGCTGTACTCGCGCACTGGCCATAACCTCTTAACACTAGAACTACCAGGATTTTTCTGCCTACCTAGAAGTACCAGAGAGGGGTCATTTGACCCGGTGGCTTTTACCTAATACACTAATCACTCATTTTGTTATGGTAATGAGGCTGTTAGGGGCCGTGTGTGGGTGAGGGGTGAGGGGGTCACATCTTACAGTGCTAACAGCCAAGACAAACAGGGACAGACAGCTTCTTCCCAAGGGCTGTCAGCCTCCAAAATCACCACAGGTAAATAGCAACTTGCATGAAGATATCAGCAGCAAAGACAGATAGCACAGTTTGGCGGACAGTGTGTTACAGTTTTTCTCCATTGGTTTGGCTCATTTCTTGAAACTGAGATGTCATTCTCAAAACATGGACAAATCCCAAAACTAATTTGCAGTTCCTCACAACAGAATGGCATTTACCATTGCTTTCATCAAATTTCAAATGCTTTTGTACATGTCTCAATCATTTAGTACATCCTTGCAAATGGCTATGTACAAGTATCCTACAGTTAACACAATCAGCTTACATTTAGTAGAATTTTCAAATGAATGTACCTTGCTGATCTATCCCAATTGGTTGATTCTCAGTGTAATGGTTGTCCTGATAACATGTCAGCACATTTTCTTCATATAAGTCATCAATGAACGTGTGAATGTCCCATGTGATCATGACGAATCATATGACTGCAACCAGATAATGGTTGAATTACAGTTTTTCTCGATTGGTTTGGCTCATTTCTTGAAACTGAGATGACATTCCTATAACCATTGGGTCATTTGGCCAAACATTCTTACACTTCTGCACAACAGTTCAGATAACTAGCAAAATGTCATATACCTCCCAAAACACCTCATTCTTGCATCAGCACTAAACCGTCTCACATATAAATAGTCAGTACCATCAAAATGGCATAGATCCTTCTCAATTGCTTTGACTCATTTGCATTCCTTCGGTCAAAATAAACTGGATGATTCAGCATAACTACATGGATCCTCATCACTCGCTCATATCACCCCAAAAACAGTTTACCCATGTGTCAAAACTAAATTTCTGCCCTACATATATCATCAGTACCCCCAAAATACATTGTCCCTTTGCCATTGTGTAAGCACTGCCAGTCAAAATGGTTAGGTGTTTTATCTACGTTCAGCTAACAGATTTCGACTATGTATAAAAATGAAAAAGTGAGTGAAACCATTGAAGTTTGACAACACAGATAATTTACCAAGGACATTTATCAGTAACTTTCTTTACTGTAAATTCATATACAGAAAGTAATGCCCATATATCACAGGTTTCTCATGGGTTTGGCTAATTTCTCAAAACAGAGATAACATTCTCAAAATAACATGGACAAATGCCAAAGCAACTAGCAATTGTTCAAAACAGAATGTCGTTTCAAAAAATGTCATGAAATTAGCCAAATAACAGAAACTGTAGTATACACGGTTGTAAAATTATTTTCTACTAACTAGTAAAGTTACAATACCATCTGACCTGTTGAACACTGTCATGAATTTACTATGTAATGAAATTCTTAAAATATGATGTCCTTGACTGTTTTGGGAATTGC
>NC_085867.1:47689235-47691735 GCF_034702125.1 Engraulis encrasicolus
CTGGCCACTTGGGCTATGTACAGCAAGAGAAGAACACTGCCATGCATTTATTGAAAAAATAAGCATTACAAATCAAGAAATATTTTGTGTTGATGTGTCCATCCAGGAATCAAATTATGTTAGATTTGTTTTTTTGTCCATTTGCAGCAGTGTCTCTTTCTATCTGGGTAGAAACCCAATGTGACCGCACATGGCTTACTGAAATAATGAAGTTACACTGTACTTGAGGACTTGAGGACATAGAGACAATTCTGACATCACAGTCATATTCTGTTTTTCTGGTATACCGGTATTTGTGATTAGTTTTGTTTGTTTGTGTCATTTTTTTTGTCTTTAGACACTGTCTGTCTGTCTATCTGTCTAACAAGCTTCCCTAAACTCTGTGTATGTGTGTGTGTGTGTGTGTGTGCGTGCGTGCGTGCGTGCGTGCGTGCGTGCGTGCGTGCGTGCGTGCGTGCGTGCGTGCGTGCGTGTGTGCGTGCGTGCGTGCGTGTGTGCGCGTGCGTGTGTGTGCATGCGTGCATGTGTGCGGGCCTTATTATCTATCTGACCATTTCCCTCTGTGTGTGTGTGTGTGTGTGTGTGTGTGTGTGTGTGTGTGTGTGTGTGTGTGTGTGTGTGTGTGTGTGTGTGTGTATGTGTGTGTGCATGCTTGTGTGTGTGCATGCATTCATGTGCGCGGGTCTTGTTATATATCTTACCATCTGCCTCTGTGTGTGTGTGTGTGTATGTGTGTGTGTGTGTGTGTGTGTGTGTGTGTGTGTGTGTGTGTGTGTGTGTGTGTATGTGTGTGTGCATGCTTGTGTGTGTGAGTGAGTGTGCATGTACCTCCTTGTGTGTGTGTGTGTGTGTGTGTGTGTGTGTGTGTGTGCATGTACACAAGCTTGTCCTAACAGGACTGCAACTATCTGGACTGCGCAAAATAACAGCAAAGAGACTGGCAAAATACTGTTCCATCTCTGCCATCATAGGCAGTTTGTCCATTTGGACACAGAGATGCCATAGTTATCCATAAATATTGAACTGAATAACAACATGATCATACCTACACAACTCTGTGATTTAATGTGCTGCGATTCAAATAAAAGTACTGAACTGTGTGTTTGCCTCCTTGTGTGTGTGTGTGTTTGTGTGTGTGTTTGTGTGTGTGTGTGTGTGTGTGTGTGTGTGTGTCTGCGCCTGCCTATATCCACTCCTCTCCTCTGCAGGCCAGTCCGGGTAGCCAGCGGCGTGCGCGGGCCTCGCTGTCGGACATCGGCCAGGAGGAGGCGATAGAGGGGCTGACGGTGCGGCAGCTGAAGGAGATCCTGGCACGCAACTTCGTCAGCTACTCCGGCTGCTGCGAGAAGTGGGAACTGGTGGAGCGCGTACACCGCCTGTACAGGGACAACCAGCAGAACAGGAGATCTAGTGAGGAGACACACACACACACACACACACACACACACACACACACACACCGTCTGTACCGCGACAACCAGCAGAACAGGAGATCTAGTGAGGAGACACACACACACACACACACACACACACACACACACACACACACACACACACACACACACACACACACACACACACACACACCGTCTGTACCGCGACAACCAGCAGAACAGGAGATCTAGTACGTAAGACACACACACACACACACACACACACACACACACACACACACACACACACACACACACACACACACACACACATCGGCCATTAAAAATCCCGTATCGGTAGACCCCTAGTCCTCATGGCTAATTGCCAATGTATATGGCAGTGCTTCCCAACCTATGGGTCGGGACCCAACCTATGGGTCGCCAAAGATCCACAGAGGGTCGCAAAGCCCTCTAGATTTTAAGGGGTTTCATTTTAATACCATATATAGCCCATGTTGAATAAATGACAAAACATTTAAACTAATATATGCATAGAAGCAACAAAATGTAAGTGATAGGCCTACATTAAACAGTTATTCTTTATTTGACTGAAGACAAATTGAGGAACAAAATAATAACTATTGAGTTCACAAGAAACCTAGTATCTGTGACTCCCTCTCATGCGGGCGCTTGCGTGATTGGGTCACCAAAGCTTACAATGGTAAAAATATGGGTCCTTGAAGAAAAAGGTTGGGAACCACTGATATATGGTACCGTACAGCTGCCTGTCATAGCGTAGTGTGCCATAACACCGCCAACTTTTGTTGTTGTTGTTGCGAGTATGTTGACTGTTGTCTGCATGACGAAATCTCGATTCCTTTGTACGTCTAGAACATGGGTAGAGTTTGACATTTAAAGCTGACTTTGACCTTGACTTTGGTTACAGAAGTGCAATAGTGTCACTTGACAAGCCAGGAAGAATGGCAAGGGAAGTGCTGTACTGTATGTATGTGATGTCAGAATGGGATGACACTGATATGATGTCTTTCTCCTTCTATTCCCCTTCTGTAGTGGAGAATGTCAGCAGTGATTTTACAGCAGGTAAGCACTTCCTCATGCATTTCATT
>NC_085867.1:47696735-47754235 GCF_034702125.1 Engraulis encrasicolus
TCTTTCTCTCTCTTTCTCTCTCTCTCTCTCTCTCTCTCTCTCTCTCTCTCTCTCTCTCTCTCTCTCTCTCTCTCTCTCTCTCTCTCCCCCTCTCTCTCTCTCTCTCTCTCTCTCTCCCCCTCTCTCTCCCTCCCTCTAGATGGCATGATGATGTCTCAGCTGAGCGCGGTGGTTGAGAACCTGTGCAGATCAACATACAGTACATGCTATGTAAAGTAATAACCTGTGACGATGGTTCATTCTTTCTCTCTCTCTCTCTCTCTCTCTCTCTCTCTCTCTCTCTCTCTCTCTCTCTCTCTCTCTCTCCCTCTCCCCCTCTCCCCCTCTCCCTCCCTCCCTCTAGATGGCGTGATGAGGCCGCAGTTGAGCGCGGTGGATGAGAACCTGTGTCGCATCTGCATGGACGCGCTGATCGACTGCGTGCTGCTGGAGTGCGGTCACATGGTCACCTGCACCAAGTGTGGCAAGCGCATGAACGAGTGCCCCATCTGCAGGCAGTACGTGGTGCGCGCCGTGCACGTCTTCAAGTCCTAACAACGCGCCCGGCCGCCGCCGCAACCACACACACACACACACACACACAAACACACTACATACAGACACACACACACATTACATTACATTACACAACACACGCACACACACACATACACACACACACACACACACACATTACATACAGACACACACACACATTACATTACATTACATACACACACACTACACACACACACACACACACACTCACATACATACTGATACAATCAACATGTAGACAAAGTCTCAGAAACACCCACCCACTCACACACACTCACACATACACATTACACTACATGCACACACACTACACACACACACACACATACAGTCACACAACAGGAAATAACATATTCAGTGACTCGTTTACAGAGGAGGAGGAAGAGGAGGATGGACTCACGTGCGCACACGACATGGTCACAATGCAATTTCCGCTGTTTCTTTCTTTTATTTCATTTTACGGACCAAGAGATGGATGATTTTCATATGTACGACATGTGGAGGGCAAAGAGACTGCCAGATTGCCAAGAGACAGTTGCACACGCACGCACTCACACACACACACACACACACACACACACACACACACACACACACACACACACACACACACACACACACACACACACACACACACACACACACCTTGTAACAGATGGATGGGTATACAAAACGACAGAAAGGTGGGATAGATGGATGAAGCACAGCCACCAACACAGCAGACAGATGGACAGATAGGTACTCTAGGCACTGTAGGCTAAGGATGGACAGACTGACAGACAGACACATCTATTGATAAGAGTCTACAAATACTGTAGTTGCAGAGCAGTAAGTAAGGCAATGTGGGACAACTGGAGCAAAAACAGCAACGACAGGAATCGAGAAACGGACCCCAGGTCCAGTGGTGCTGGAACTTCTGCCAATGTCATGGTGCAGTACATGGTGCAACAGAGAAATTAAGCAGTTGGGTCAGTTGTCCATAAGCTTGTACCAAATTAATGGGACCTACGGTACTGTACCAGCTCTGACTGTACTGCTGGCTTGATGACACCTCCTGAGCTGTGTCAGTCGTCCACCAACACCCCACGTACTGCTGGCTTGATGGCAGCTATTGTTGATCAGCAAAGGCAGCAGGTTTAGTTTTTCTGTGACATGTCCCTTCTCTGGAACTGTTGATGTTGGTGCTCACTCACATCCTGGTTACTGTGGTGGTTGCGATCCTTACACATCCTGGTTACTGTGGTGGTTGCGATCCTTACACATCCTGGTTACTGTGGTGGTTGCGATCCTTACACATCCTGGTTACTGTGGTGGTTGCGATCCTTACACATGAGCCACATAACAAGCAACTGTTAAAGGGAATTGCCACTATTTTGGGGCTTAATACAGTTAAAATCGTTGGCTGGGGTTTATAAAGGTGGTAAAGTGTCTTGTTTTTCATGTAAGCTACACGGATCCATTGACTTTCACTAGCTTAGCGACATATACCCTCTTTTAACTTGTCTTAAAGCAAGACAATGCTCAACATGAAAAATAAGACACTTTACCACCTTTATAAACCCCAGCCAACGATTTTAACTGTATTAAGCCCCAAAATAGTGACATACCCCTTTAACAGAACTTCAAACCAGGGGTCCGTTTCTTGAAAGCGTCTTTGCTATCGTCGTTAGCAAAGTCCTTCATACAAGCGACTCAACTCTCTCTCTACAGCGACGCTCACCACTAAATCCAAGGGAACGGTAAGACAGTCTTAAGACGGTTAGCAACGACAAGAATCGAGAAATGGACCTCAGTTCCGAGACTGTTACTGAAATTTCTCTCCAGCAACACAGCTGCAACAGCACACACGTCACCACGTACATGTAGCACTTTTAACACCCATACGGTGCAGGTGATGTCCTGCCTGCTTTCCCCATGCCAGAGAGGTTCTATGGCTATGACGAGAGAGTTCACTCATGACTTTTCCAGGTGCTACTGCACTCTAGTGGGCGCCAATGGAGGAGCACAGACTCCATTCAGAATGAATGGGCTGCGCTTGCTCGACAGCACCCCCTAGATGAACTGCATTACATGGGTTGAATGTACTCATGCTGAGGTTAGACCTGTTGCCATGGGGCACCTAAGTCACGCCCTCTACTTCCTGGTTCATGGGGCAATAAGTTGCAAAAAAAAAAGTTGTGTCTGGAGGTCCAAGGTTTGAATTGGTGTCGAAAAACCACTCATTTCAAGCCCAGTAATTATTTTTTGACTCCCCATGCCCCATGAACCAGGAAGTAGAGGGCGTGACTTAGGTGCCCCATACAGCTGTGATTTTTCCGTCTTTATCCAGCGATGAACCTCAGTGGTCATCAAGGGGTCACCAAGGGGTCACATTGCTGGTGTCTCCATGTATTGTCATTGTCTACAGTACATTTGTGCTATAATGCAATAGTCTGTCCCCATTCACAAAATGCTCGCTCAGCCAGTGTGCAGTGGTGCTGTGTGCTCTCTGAGATCGATTGCTGCTGACTGAACGCTCTGCTGTGCTGTGCTGTGTGTCACGCTCCACTGCTTCTGTCTGTGCTTACTGTACAGGATGCTGGTGTAGAGCAGTGTTTCCCAACCAGGGGTACGTGTACCACTCGGGGGACGCGAGCACACTGCAGCAGGGGGTACTTGGAAAAATGTTATTATTATAACAAATGTATGAAGCAGTCACATCAGGACAGACAAAGCGATATAGAACATGAATTAGGGGGTACTCATGGAACAACTAAGAGGCTTAGAGGGTACGCGAGACAGAAAAGGTTGGGAAACACTGATGTAGAGAGTGGTTAGAGAGGGGTATACCGTAGTAGGCAGCATTCATTGCAGCATCCAGTGCTACTACTGTGAGCTCTGCTTCACATTGGGCTTGTTTCAAAGATCTGGCTGGCTGATCCTGGTCTTGGAGTAGTGCACATTGGTACCGGGTATTGCACTATTACTGTATGTACTGTATCGCAGTGGGAGCCACTGATTTTGCACCATGTTTTCTTGATACAAGGTACCTGCAAAATCTGGGCAATCTCTGTTAATCACCCACACATTAACCGACAGTGTCTCCTCCCAACTCGTCACTGACTACCGTTGCCCAGGCGGCCATTTTTGACGTTGAGGCCATATCTGCCACGTCACATGTTGATGAGGTGGCCTAAACCTACCTGTAGACCTTTCCCCATCCGAAACCATCAGTGAAGTCATGCTGCCACAAGGGGGCGCCTTTGAGGTGCACGCTACTTTTTGACATCAAAGGCATAACTTAGGCGCCGGAAATTGCCATCTGGTGAAAGGTTGTCAGATATATTGACGAGTTCGGATGGTGCGCTGCAGAATGTGCATGGTATGCTCATGGACGCAGAAGAAAAAGGTGGCTCCTTCTGCATGCTGTTGCCATTGGAGATGAGAGGATTAGGGATCAGAATGCATTGCTACAGGACCGGAACTCCGCTATCGCAGTCTCTTTGAACAATCTGTCTTTGTGTCACCTGTCTTCCGACAGCGGTGACAGTGTGGCTGTCCTCTCGCTCACATTGCATCACCATGTTACCTGCAGTAGGTACTATGACAATACAGTACAGCACACACACGTCAGTCATGCGGTGTCTTTTTCAAACTGTGTGTCCGTTTTTTTGCACTGTCTTCTGATGTCTATAGTCTGAATCTAACTATCTGTATCTGCACTGATCTGTAACCACAGAAACACACTCGCCACTCACTGTGGCAGGGGTTGTATGACCAATCTCGTTAGTTTACATATCAGAACACATGATTTACACACACACACGCACACAAACAAACAAACACATGCATATGCACATGCACACATACACACACACACACACACACACACACACCAACACCTACGTTTTCCATTCATTTGTATCAGTGATCTGTAAGCAATATCATGCCACGCAGTTCTCAACATGTCGCGCTGTTCCATGTTGTGTGAGTGTGGGTCCTTCAAAAGATCAAACTGAGACTAGAAGAAGAAAAAAAACATATCTGTCCGGTGCTATCTGGATGTGGACTAATGAGGTCATTTTTTTAGCCTTTTACTTGAGCAGTTTTGTTGCCAGGTTACACGTAATAGTTTTGGTTAGACGCATGGGTGGGCGTGGGTTAATAGGTTTTTTTCCCCCATCGAAAAATCGTTAACACTTTATTTGAAGCGGTCTACATAAGCAGGTGTTATGTTAAAAACATTAATTGCACATTATTCATGTTTACGTCGGTCGGTTTTTGGAATGTCAAGTTGACATTACTTGGGGTGTCATGACACTCCAAAAACAGAGTGACACATTATGACAACTGTCATAAACATTATTACATTTCCCGACATGTTGTGTCATTCTCATGGAGGTTACATGTCACCGTTATGTACAATGTAGACCGCCTTCAAGGAAAACTGATAGCATGTGTTCTACGTGTGTTTTACATGTGTTTCAAATATTCTTTTCATCCAGAGAGATCAGATGTACATTTCAGATTATATGAAGCCAGTATTAGAGTCTGATCTATAGTTTTTAACTGCAATATTTAATGAAAAAAAAGTTTATTATTATTATTATTATTGGCTGTCAACAGAACAGCTTGTGAAGTACTGATGAATACATATATAAATCTATATCAATATATTTTATATTATTTGTTTTAGAATGTTTTATTATAATATGTTTTGTTTTCAGATCTGTTTTTTGTTGTGTATTTCATGAGTCCAAATGTTTCACAGATGCATTACTGTAACAACGGGGAGAGGCGGGGCATGTGGGTGACTTGAAGCCTATTGGCTTGTGGTACTGTGTCACATTCCACCAATGAGGGAAGAGTGTCAATCCATGGCTGAACATAATACTGTACTTCCTGGCTGATGTCAGAGGGATATTTCAGGTGCATTGTTTAGTGTTTAACCTTGGTATGTGACCTCAGAGTAGGTTAAAAAAAAACCTGTAAATAGAAAAACTATCATCCCTTACATCTCTCTGAACTAAAACTAAGATTCTCTACGCCTATGTTTTAAGGCAAGGATGTCAAACTCAAATTCATAGGCCAAGATCAAAATCACGGGTCAAACTCAACGAGTACTGTGTTAAAAAACAACAACACTCATGCTAGCTTAAATGTGCCTTTGCACACTTTGCCATTTTGATGCATTGTGGTTAGAAAATTCTAAGCAGAATGCATCAAACTGGCAAAGGGCACATGCCCACTGCCTAGCAAAAGCAGCACTGCTTCGTCACGAACGAGCCCATTCTCTGTTGTATGAGTGGGAAATGTTACATTGGTCTACTTAGGACACACCGAACTTCATGTTCAAGTCATGTCGCTATACATTATGCATTAATGGCGTACCGTGTAGGTGGGCCAACTGTAATACACATTTGAAACATTTGAAATGATCTTGCGGGCCTAATAACAATAACCCCATGGTCTAGATTTGGGCCCCGGGCCTGAGTTTGACAGCATCTGGGCCTCCCTTTGAGATACGTAAGGTTTGACTCTAAACTGTGCATTTGAAACAAGCGGTCTGACCCCAGCAGTTAAGGCTGTCTGTGTGCGTGTGCGTGTGCGTGTGTGTGTTTGTGGGGGGGGGGGGCGGGGGGGGGGGGGTGTTTGTGGCATGGAAGGACTCAGCATATTATATTCTGACTATGTTTTGTATGAATATGTTATTTTAATGTGTGTGTGTGTGTGTGTGTGTGTGTGTGTGTGTGTGTGTGTGTGCGTGTGCGTGTGCGTGTGCGTGTGTGTGTTTGTGTGTGTGTGTGTGTGTGTGTGTCAGTATTCCCTACCCCTCCTCGCCATACAGTACCCCTCTCAGTTGGGGGTCCAGTCCGTTGGAAAGAAAGACAGGTATTGTAGCGTGATGGGTGCACTTGGGCATAGCCGACACCAACACTGTGCTTACATGTGTGTTTCTTAATGCTGCTAATTTCTCAAACAATCTCACTTGTAGGCCACGATGGCAAAGTAGACTTTACCCATGGACACTGGTGCACCCACGCACTGCACAGAGTTAGCCTACCGCACATACAGTACTGTTCGTATTTCCATTATGAGAAAAACATACAGCAACCTACAGCATGTCACAGAAGTGAGTACACCCCTCACATGTCTGCAGATTTGTAATGTACTATACATCTTTTCATGGGAAAACACTTTTAAGAAATTTTACTTTGATACAATGTACAGTGGCCTGCATATAGCACCTTGTATAGCTTCTTCAATTTATTGTTCACTCAAAATAATTTGAAATACAGCCATTCATGTTTCAAAATGTACCTAATTTCAAATCATTTTGAGCTATATACGTTTGTACACTGGCTACTGTTCATTGTGTCAAAGTGAAATTTCTTATATGTTGTCCCATGAAAAGATATACTTACAAATCTCCAGAAATGTGAGGTGTGTACCCACCTCTGTGGCATACTGTGGCATTCAGAAATCTCTTGTCTTCATATTTTGGAATGTTAAACTTTTTATTTTGGTAACTGAAACAAAGGTAATTTATGAAAATTTAATAAAAATGTTATCTTGAATTATCACCCTGATTTGCTTGTGTTTTGTCTAGCATCAGCAGGGCCTGTGATAGGTTTTCCAGGCCCAGGACAATGTCATCTGGGCCCTCAGTCCAATGCATACAATGTAAGGGGGGCCCCAATTCTGGGCCGCCTGTCTTTATACGCCCGGGACATTGACCTGTTTGTCCACCCGTCGCCTTCCCTGATCATAAATGTGGGCAGCTGTGGCCTAGCGGTTAGAGATTTTCAATCTAGGGGTGGCCGGTTCGAATCCCCCTGACCTCTCCCTACATCTCCATCCATGGCTGAGGTGCCCTTGAGCAAGGCACCTAACACTACATTGCTCCAGGGACTGTAATCAATACCCTGAAAAATAATAGTTGTAAGTCGCTTTGAAATGAAAGCGTCAGCTAAGTGCAATGTAATGTAATAATGTAAATGCAGTAGGCCCAGTGAACCATAACAATTTTATGTGAACAACCAGAAAATGCAGTCATAATATTATCTCATGTTATCAAATTATTTCAAGACCACTTTAGTTCTTTCATGTTTTGATATACAGAAATAAGATAATGACTGGGTGTGCAATGACTGGGTAATGACTGGGTGTGCAACTAGAAATGTCCACAAGAGGGCGCCATACACATACGTATGTGGCCATGAGATGCCAATGACAAGAGACTGTATGTACGGTACCCTCTATTTCAATGGTGCTCTCTGTACCATATTAATTGTCTCCCTGCTCTCATATTGTACTTCAACACTTGACACTTTGACATTTCTGCACCTTTGTGGCCTCGACTCTCCAGCCTGGTGAAAATTAATTTAAAAAAAGACTTCAGTAGTAAAAGCCTTGAGTAGGCTAACCCACTCAGGCACATAATGAAAGTGAAAGAGCTCATTCCTGAGAATCAGACGTGAACCTCCCCCCGAAAGCATCTGTGATGAAGTAGTGTAGTGTGGGTGGCACACAACATGTGCAGAAATTCAGAGGAATTTCATCATTCGTGACAACAGGAATCATTCCCTATTACACAACCTGTGTTCACAACTTCACACTTGTATTTTCCCTGAATCCCAGAGGCCACATCACCCAGTGATGCATATCGTGTGCAATGTGATTCTTTTTTTGGTGTACAAATGGAGTCGAAGTGGGGCTGTTGTGAAGTATTCCTGCACACAGCTACAGTTTGCTTGAGGTCATATTCGCAAAGTCGCTTTGGTTATAAAGTGTCTGCCAAATGCAATGTAATGTAATGTCATATTCAAAAGCCAATGTGATGATCCTACAGAGTATAGCAAGGCATAATAGTATACAGTAGTAATATATGTATCTAGATTTACTAGTACTATAGTATATATATACTATACAGTAGTAATAGTAGTAATACAGTAGTACTACAGTAATATTACAGTAGTATTACAATATATGTATCTAGATTTACAACGGATGCTACTATATATTTTCCAGTTCTATGGTCCTATGCTTAAAGGGGCCAATGTTGCAAAGTTTTATCACATAGAATGGGGACCTGGAAAATGACCAGGTTTCATTGCTACAGGCTGTACATTAGTAACCTGGTTCTCACGATGGTTGTTACCACGAAGTTTAACGAAGATGCACGAAGCACGAAGGGTCTGCGTGAGAGCCAGGCCAGTACATTAGGCCTACTATGTAGGAATACGTATATTCCTCATTAGGATAGGACTGCCCAAATACACACGGTCCCGATAGAGGAGAGGGACACTGTGGTAAGTTCATTGTACACATTCATCTCTACACGAGTATTGTCCTTGCATACAGAAGTGCAATGATTTCATATGATTTCAACTGGACATCTTCATGAGAGTTGAACACAAACACTTCCCTCAAAATGAAATGCAAACAGTGATGCAAAAACTCCCTCCACATCCCTCACCACCCTCACCCTCATCTCCCTCCATCAATGCCTTTTCTATCTTTTCCACACATTTTCATAACGTCCAATGCAAAAGAGGTATGGTGTAGTGTACAATCACTCCTGCCAAAGGAAGACTGACTTGGCAACATTTTAATAACGTGATACAAACGGCTGGTCAGCAGTGCTGGATTAAGATAGCCCGGGGCCCCTCGGCTACAGGTTGTTGTGGGGCCCCCTGGAAGGTAAATTTCTCCACACATATACATGGACAGTGTCATAATTACGAGGTAGGAATTAAGGATAACACGTCTACCAACTGTAGTCAGAACAGCAGATGATTTTTTTCAACATTGCATCCTGTCACAATTCTGCAATTTTTCACTTCTGGTCAAACTGGGGCTCCCTGGCAGGTGGGGGCCCCTAGGCTGGAACTATATCAGGCCTGTGCGCTAATCCGGGCCTGCTGGTCAGCTGTGCTTTCATTTAACGGCATGAAAATTTAGGACATCTCTAAACTAGGCTAAGTCTAAGGGTATTTTCACACCTACTCCCCAAAATGTGAACCGACAGCAAAAGGACTTGGTTTTTTATTCATATTGTGAATGTATTGCAAAAATAACCGGCTAATCTGCCTGGTCCTGTTAGACGCTTTCTATACTGTGTACACAATAATTGGGTTAGGCTGGGAAATGACCCATGCTGGATTCGAACCTGGAACCCCATGGACATTGGGCCCATTTATTGACCGATTCATTAGCGTACTGGACCACGGAGCACCCCCAGAATTACCATACTAATATTGTGCACACTGTATTTTTAGACATAGCATGTTTTTTTTAGTCATGATTGATCTTTGCACATTTCCCTCACCTTGGTAATACAGTGCCTCATGTAGAATGCACGTTAGATACTCAGTGGAGTTAGTATCCATGGAACAGACGATTTCAAAAACAACCTTAAGAAAAATAACTATTTATTTATGTCAAACAGTGCAAATTGTCTTGTCTTTTTTCTGTTTTCAGATATAAATCCACATGAACAAAATAACAGTCTCCTGGAGTATCTCTGCCGCGCCCTCTCCCATGTGGAAAGAGGCAATTCTGCATATAAATTAAATTATATTACCTTCCTACATAAAAAAGGATATCTGCAGTCTTACGCAAATCAACTATCAACTAAAACAATGATGACACTAATGGAATGTAACCAATACAACAGGGAGAGTGTCTTTTACAATATTATTATATATATACTGTAAGAAATAAAATTAACAAGTTCTTGTACAAAAATAAACCTGCAGGAAAACTTGAGGTTTGCATTGCTTTTGAAAAACAAAACAAAACAAAAAAGTCTCTCACAAACATAAAAATATGGACCCAAAAGTGTCCCATCGTGTCCCATCGTTGAGCAACACATGACCGCTCAACAGTATAACTTAAAATACAAACAACTTAAAGAGATGCAGCAAAACCACACAAAATAAGGAGATGTGCTTTAAAGAAAAAACGATTTGGCATGAGCAGCAAAATGGCATGAGAGGATTGGGGGATCGTGTATATACTGTATGTGTGCATGGTTGGTTGTGTATTCGTGCATTGATGGGGGTGCGTCTGCCCCATTAAAAAGCCAATGGGATCTGTCAGCAGATGGTGCTGGTGTGAACGAAGGGTTAGTCTGTCTATGTATACAGTGTAACACTTACTTGTGAATGTACAGATGTCTGCAACTAAGTGCGTGTACTAGGTATGTCTACACAACGTGAGCTCACAGAATTCCGTGAAATGAACACAGAGCATTGTGACAGAAAATCTGGGGCTGTTGCATAGATTTTGCCAAAATTCTGTGAAGGGCTAACGGAAGTGCCTTCCGTGATGGGATCGCGGAAGTGATTTCTCCACATTGCCACATCTTACTGACAGCTTAGGGTTGTTTTGGTCTGGGCACAGCTTGTACTGCTAGCATTCTTTAGTTCAGTACAAGAATTTGGTAGCCCATCAACCCAGTGGGACACTTCCGTGACCCTAACATAGACTTTTGGCAAAAACTATGAAATTGTCACAGCTTCCATGTACATTTCACAGAATTTTGTGAGATCAGGCTGCTGTGTGCGTGAAAGATCATCCCTCATCAATAGTCTTGCAGTAACACTGCCGCCACATGACAATGCTTAGGGCTACTGACCAGTGACATGCAAGCTTTATACTTAGGGCTACAGTGTATGTGCCTGACTGTGCATGTGTGAGTGTGTGCGCGCGTGCGTGTGTGTGTGTGTGTGTGTGTGTGTTGCCCATCTAGACAGTGCTCCGGTGTCCAGTGTGTGTGGAGTGTGTGAGGACTGCAGTCTAAGGAGTCACCAGACAGGGGAGTGTGTCCATGGAGCCTCATTGGCCGTCTGCATATGACCATATCCAAGGATACGGCTCCAATCAGAATCCTCATTGGTCATCTGCATATGACCATATCCAAGGATACGGCTCCATCTGTATATGACCATATCCAATGATACAGCTCCATCTGCATATGACCATATCCAAGGATACGGCTCCAATCAGAATCCCAAGTGCACTCATCACCGGTGGCAGTTTGCCAACAAGTGCCCCCCCACTTTCCCCACCGTCATTGTTACTTGCAAACATTTCCCTGGGTGAACCGACTCATTTGCGTTCCTTGAGTAAGTTTGCTGGTCAGTGACATGGAGGTGATGATGTTCTTGGTGTTCAATGAAATGGTGACATCAGTAACCTTGGTTATATCCCTCGGTCGACATTGCGGTGGTGGTGGTGGTAGTGGTGGTGGTAGTCTCACTGGCCAATACAAAGGCTGGGATGAAGTCATGATGCTGGTCTAGGCAGCCTAGAACAGGGGTTCTCAACCTTTTCCAACTTGGGGCCCACCTGACATTTTACCAAATTTTCGGGGCCCACCTATGACCCGATAAACAATAAAACTCAAATAAATCAACAGCAACACACACAAAAATGTTACTTTGATTTTTGGAAAATGATTTCAAGGCCCACTTGGAATACTTTCAGGGCCCACCAGTGGGCCCCAGCCCACAGTTTGAGAATCACTGGCCTAGAAGATGTCAATGGCCAGATGCTGCCCAGCGGACACACCCCTGCTCTCCACTGCCAAGGTCTTGCTGGTCCACTGATGTTGAAGTGGCTGACCCTTACTAACCAAAGGTGATGCTGCTGGTCTGGGCTGCCTAAATGGGTGGTAATACTCAGCGTTGTCTAGGGTGACATCACAGTTGCCAAGTTGACATCACTGTGGCGTAGGAAATAGCTCTGTTATCTAGGTGACATTGCTGTGTCTTAAGAGACATCACTGTTGGCCAGTAGACATCAATATTGCCAAGGTGACATCCCTGTTGCCAAGGTGACATCACTGTTGCCAAGGTGACATCCCTGTTGCCAAGGTGACCTCACTGTTCCCTAGGTGGTGCCACAGATGCGTGGGACATATCTCTGTTATTGTCCAGCTGAGCTTGCGCCGCAGTTCCACTGTAGGTATTGTGGTGACATCCCTGTTTCCTCGGTAACCCGACTGTTGACATTGCTGTTGCCTAGGACAGAGGTCGCCGTTTCCTAGGTGAGCTTGCACAGCAGTTCCACTGTAGGTGCTATGGTGATATCCCTGTTGCCTAGGTAACCTGACTGTTGACATTGCTGTTGCCTAGGAGACAGGTCACTAGTTTCCTAGGTGAGCTTGCGCAGGAGTTTCTCCTCCTCCAGGCTGAACTGCACGCTGACGGACATCTCCGCCACAAACTGCTCGCAGCCCTCCTTGGTCACCTGCTTGCAGTAGCGCAGGTCGATGTGGCAGATGCTCCCGCAGCGCTTGAAGTAGGACAGGGATTGGTCCGTCACCCGGTTACACACTGCACAGGAGAGGAGAGGAGAGGAGAGGAGAGGAGAGGAGAGGAGAGGAGAGAAGGGGAGGGGAGGAGAGGAGAGAAGAGGAGAGGAGAGAAGGGGAGGGGAGGGGAGAGGAGAGGAGAGGAGAGAAGGGGAGGGGAGGGGAGGGGGGAGGGGAGAGGAGAGGAGAGGAGAGGAGCAGAAATGGTGTCAGATATATTTTAATGGATTATGGAAATAAGTATTTGACGTACACATCAGTGATTTGACAGGGACTGGTCCGTGCACTGCAGATGAGAAGAGAGGAGGACATCAGGGGTGCGTTTCTCGAAAGCATAGTTGTCAGCCAGTTAGCAACTTGGGTAGTTGCCAATGGGAAATTGCCTTGCAAACAACAAGGTAGCTCAAGTTAGCAACTATGGTTTCGAGAAATGCACCCCTGATATGGTCTCACAGAGATATTCTATTGGATTATAAAAACATGTATTTGACATGTATTTGCTTAATACAGTACATGTATTGAATGATACTAATATGACGGCATATTGTAGGCATAATGCCTTATCACCTACTTCATGGGCCCTTCTTTCTCTCTGGTGTGAACATGGCATGGTTCTCAGTCAGCCTGAATCCACCCACAGATCTTAGCATTCGCGAACCATAAAGTCGGTTTGCAATGCAAAGCGATAAATACTTGGTTTTTCTTCACGGACCGTGACACCAACATGGACGTCAGCAGGTTCATCCGGGTAACACAAGTCACGTGCGGAAAAAGTTCTGAGCTTGGTATGAACACGGGGGGGTTCGCAAATAAGCACTTTAGTGCCGAAAGTAACTGGTAGAGGCACCAGCACCGGCACCAGCTCTGTTCTGGTCGGCCTGAACACAGTATCTGAGACTGCGGTATTGAAAGTACTGTGGATACTAAATATAATACTGTATACTGTCGACATAATGCCTTAGCACCTCCTACTTCATAGGCTCTCTCTTTCTCTACTAGACTGCGGCAGAGCCATACAGAGGGAGAGTTACGCGAATGGAGAACCAGGACATTTTTGCAGCCCCGCCTTTCAACGAGATTGAGGTCGTGCCTAAAGCGGCTGTCTTTCCATAGACTTAACATAGAACCACCACATATAAAAGCCAAAAATAAGGACTAACGAACTATACTGTGGGGTAATCACCACAAATATGTAAACTATCAACTGTCTCGGTAATGATAATCACAACAGGTTTACCATCTGTGATGTTTATATGAAGTTATTACTACGAACAGCAAGTCTTGTCATATTCCCTGCATTGCATCGCATTGCATTTGCTGTGTGCTACGCCCACTTCTAGGCACTAACATTCGCAACGCTGAGCAGTTCTGAGACGCCAAACAGCTAATTTTGCTAATGTGGAAGTCGGCCCTAGCACACAGTGGAGATTGCCCGACTCTCCCTCTGTATGGCTCTAGACTGCGGTATTGGGAATTGATTGTGGCCCGGCACCCTTACCCAGGGCCGCTGCTAAACTTTTGAAGGCCCTAGGCATAACTGGTCAGTAGGCCCCCCCTCATAATTTAATACAGTAATAATAATGAATCAGTAATGGGTCATGGACTTGAGTAATGGAGTACACATGCCTTAAAGACAAAATGATGGGCCTTTTGATAACTAATACATATATGTTTTGTAATGTAATTTAATATTTTTTCCATGACATTTTTAGTCAAAACTTAGAAGGAACAAATGTTGGGGGCAAAGTGGTTGAGGCCCTAAGCACCCTGCATACACATATGCTTATGCCTAGCGGCGGCCTCTCTCTTTCTCTCTGAGACTGCGGTATTGGGAGCAGGGCCGGCGCCACGAGGGGTCGTTTGGGGGCGACGCCACCTCACGCCACGTCCAACGCCCCCTTGGCCGTGAGTTCTCAAAACAAAAAAAACAAAAAACGCTGGAAAATATGGTGAAATACAAGCTATTGAGTTGTATAATGTATTTAACACAAACCAAATGAATTAACTAAAATAAATATGTTTAAAAATAGTTTTGAGCCTTTATATGTTAATTGGGCAATGGGCACAATAGCAATAGGCCTAATTATTAACTTGCTTAAGTCTGAAGCGGCAACCTCTTATGTTTGTCCCCTAAAGCACACCGTAGCCTGGGGTACGTCATCCAGTTTACTGCCAAAGTTCCCTCATACAAAAAAATCCGCGTACTGCCGCCAGATTTCTGCTAATAGTTGTGTTTTCAGTTGTAGTGGGGTTTGATATAACATTGATTTGTTGTATCTCCTTAAATAATGTAATTAGCGACACATTTTGGATGTGGGTAGTGACTGAGTGACATTACTAATGTCTGAAGAAACGGAAGAAAATGTTTTCCCATACACGAGATGAATTAGCAATGCAAATCCCAATTTCTTGCTAGCAGTACTGAGTGTGTAAACCGTTTGGATTTAAGTGGAATACTTGCGAGAAGTCCTGCGATGATCAAGACAGTGTTTTAAGGTAGGCCGTTTGGTTATTTATTAGCCGGCTGTGGCATGTCAACAATGGGGTGTTTTTGCTGTGGAGAAGTAGCTTCGCTGAAGCAGGTTCAGCTCTTTTTCTTGGTTTGTTGCGCTATGATAGTGTGAGATATCGCTGTAAACGGTAGGTTATTTAAATGCAAACATGTCAAAACAACAATACAATGGAGTGCACATTTCGAGTCGCGTGATGCTTGAGTAACCTGTGTGAATGCATTCTCCACTTCAGAGTTATTTTGACAGCACTATCTTTAGTAGTAAGCCTACTGTAGTAGGATCGCTGGTTTCGTGGATGGATTTTGGTGAAGGATACCACTGAGCTACTCTGGCAGCGTGCATGCGTGTGTTTGACAGTCAACAATCGGCTTTCGTTCAGGCTATGTGTGTGTGTGTGTGTGTGGGTGTGTGTGTGTGGGTGTGTGTGTGCCTGCGCGCGCTTGTGTGCGACTAGCCTGTCGGACAGCAGTCACTGACGCGTCCATCAAAAACCATAACCACCACATATCTGTAGCCTACGTCTTCAAGGTGATGGAAGAGTTACGTGATGCTTGTAAATCTTTCTGTTAATCCACAATTTGTATTCATATCAATGTTTCACATTTGAGACGCAACGTGCAACTGAATGCTTTGGAAGGGAACGACTGATAACGTTATGTGTAACGAAGTAGGCTAACACCCAAACATACCCACCACACACACATTTTGGAGACACAAACGCTTTTTTCCCGTCTGTGCCTTTGCTTCTGTTTTGCACTATGATCGAGGTGAAATAACAGTGAAAGTGTGTGTTTAGGTGTGTAGGTGTGTTCATGGTGTGTAGCCTAGGTGTGTAGAAGTAGGCTACATTTGGGGTTCGGTATGGTGGGTGTGCGTGCTTGCGTGTCTCGCTGCTCAGATCATTCCAATAATAGTAGTAAAAATTACTTCCATCATTATTCACAGGGTCTGACAACGGCCTAATACACGACAGTGGCCTAATACACGAGCCCTCCGTTAGCGCACCTACGTTTACGCGCGTGCGTGCGTCCCCGCCCCCGCCCCCTCTCATAAATGAATCGCCCCCTTCATATTTCTTTGCTGCCGCCGTCGAACTACAGAGGTGTGTAAAAGGTATTGGATTTGATTCTGGTCCCCTTCTTACCGGAGAGGTTGATCTCGGTGAGGGAGTCGCGGGTGCTGGTGCCGGCGGCGGTGAGCATGTTGACGGACTGGTCCGTGATGTGGTTGCAGTAGCTGAGGTCCAGCCGCGCCAGCTGGGGCAGGTGCCGAATCAGCAAGCGCAGGGACGCGTCCGTCACGTCCAGCCCCGCCAGACGCAGGTCCACCAGGTTACGCAGCCGCGTGCGGCTCTCCAGCTGACCTGGAGGAGGAGAGAGAGAGAGAGGGAGGGAGGGAGGGAGAGAGAGAGAGGGAGGGAGAGAGAGAGAGAGAGAGAGAGAGAGAGAGAGAGAGAGAGAGAGAGACAGAGACAGAGACAGAGACAGAGAGACAGAGACCGTGAGAGAGACAGAGAGAGAGAGAGAGAAAGAGACAGACAGAGAGAGGGAGACAGAGAGAGAGAGAGCGTGTGAGAGAGAGAGACAGAGAGAGAGAGAGAGAGGGAGAGACACAGAGAGAGAGAGAGAGAGAAAGAGAGACAGAGAGAGAGAGAGAGACAGAGAGAGAGATGAAGAGACAGAGACAGAGATGAAGAGACGATTGATTATGATGATTACAATGTATTTCTTATTTTTATTCAAGAGTTGTTCTGTTGGTGTGAGTGTGTGAGAGAAGGAAAGGGGGGTATTGATTATGATGAATTGCAGTGCTCGTAGGGGAGTGTTGAAAAGGATAAAGCCATTTTAATTTTTTGATACTAAGGAGGGCGTTGGCAGACTTATGATGAGGTTCAGGGGGTGTTTGTTCAGAAAAGGTTGAGAGGGGTTTTCTGTTAGTGTGAGCGTGGGAGCGTGGGTACATCTGTAGAGAGAGTAGGTCCTCCATCTGTGTGCTTGTGTGTGTGTGTTTGTGTGTGTGTGTGTGTGTGTGTGTGTGTGTGTGTTTCCTGTCTTTACCTGGCCTGTTATCTGTGGGTGTGGAGAGCAGGTCCTCCATGTGTGTGTGTGTGTGTGTGTGTGTGTGTGTGTGTGTGTGTGTGTGTGTGTGTGTGTGTGTGTGTGTGTGTGTGTGTGTGTGTGTGTGTGTGTGTGTGTGTGTGTGTGTGTGTGTGTACCTGGCCTGTTGTCTGTGGGTGTGGAGAGTAGGTCCTCCATGTGTGTGTGTGTGTGTGTGTGTGTGTGTGTGTGTGTGTGTGTGTGTGTGTGTGTGTGTGTGTGTGTGTGTGTGTGTGTGTACCTGGCCTGTTGTCTGTGGGCGTGGAGAGTAGGTCCTCCATGTGTGTGTGTGTGTGTGTGTGTGTGTGTGTGTGTGTGTGTGTGTGTGTGTGTGTGTGTGTGTGTGTGTGTGTGTGTGTGTGTGTGTGTGTGTGTACCTGGCCTGTTGTCTGTGGGCGTGGAGAGCAGGTCCTCCAGCTGTGCGTCCCTGAGTCCCTCTACCCACTGCAGATGGAGCGCGTGCAGCAGGGGACAGCTGGCCGTGCAGAGAGCCGCCACCGCCGCCCACGAACACCCCGCCAGACGCAGCTCTCGCAGACCTACACACACGCACAATCGCACGCACACACACACACACACACAGCACAACAAACCAAAATATTTAATGGCAGTGGGGACTGCGAACACCCCGCCAGACGCAGCTCTCGCAGACCTACACACACGCACGCACGCACATGCACACACACACACAGCACAACAAACAAAATATTTAATGGCAGTGGGGACTGCGAACACCCCGCCAGACGCAGCTCTTGCAGACCTACACACACACGCGCGCGCACGCACGCACGCACACACACACGCACACGCACGCACACGCACACACACACACACACACACAGCACAACAAACCAAAATATTTAATGGCAGTGGGGACTGACAAAAATGTCCTCACAGCCACAAACGTCCTCAGAGTAAAAGGTGAAATATCGGCTTGTGGCCCTTGCCGTAGTGGTACACACGCATGTACACACTTCATTCATGGGAAACTCAGGCAAGGGGGGCTGAAACTAATGCAATATCCTGGCAAAATCCTTGTTCTAAATTGATGACATTTAATGCGATTTAGAAGTGCAACCAGGAGCAGAGCCATACAGTGGAGACTAGTGTCTTTGCACAGGTGAGCTGTTGTACACACAGAGAACATGATGGATACATAAAGCATGGACTAATTGCATGATGCACGGCTAATTTGGCAAATAAATTTAGCTCATTTCATAAGTAGAGTCCTCAGCACAAGCACAAGACCGTATTTTTTGGTTAAATCAATTACATATGCATACATACATACATACAACTGTTCAGTAAATACCGGTATGACTTCCTTTTAAACGGTGTGTGTGTGTGTGTGTGTGTGTGTGTGTGTGTGTGTGTGTGTGTGTGTGTGTGTGTGTGTGTGTGTGTGTGTGTGTGTGTGTGTGTGTGTGTGTGTGTGCCCCAACTTGTCTTTGTCTTAGAGGTGTGTGCGTGCGTGCGTGCGTTAGGGCTGGCTGGGCGATATGGAAAAAAAACAATATCACGATATGGATCACTTTATATCACGATAATGATATATATCACGATATAGCACAATTGCATACGTTTTCAGTTATTCTCTTTATTTGCTCTTTATTTTTTCATGTCGCAAAGCAACCTTTCTTTAAAATGGATGTTTTTATTCTTATTTTTTACAGTTACATTAACTTATAGTGCAGTGTTTCCCAACCTTTTTTGAGCCAGGGCACACTTTTTCCCTTCAAAAAATCTCGCGGCACACCACCAACCAAAAATGATGAAATAATGAAAACAAATTATAGTAGCCGCCTAACAATATAGTCATTCTTATAAAAGTGTCTTGAATAGCAATCAAATAAACAAAAACAAAAAAAATTGTTTATCATCTTTTAAGTTTCCTCTTTCAAATAAAAAGTGCACTTAACATGTCCCTTCTTAAGGAAGCTATAAACTTCAAAGTAGGCCTAGGCCTACTATTTACAAATTGTTATTCTGTCCAAAAGCATTCTATTTGCAGGAATAGGGCCTTCAGAAAATAATGCTTAGTCTGACAGTAACAATGATATTTAGGAAAGATTTCACTGTTACAATATGGATATGCATGTTTAATGTCAATCTCTGTTCCATGCCTTGCCAAATAGAACGCTTTCTGTGATTGCGTCTCCATCCACAAAACGCACATTGCCAGGAGTTGCGCATGTCCACTAATATCAGCCTCGTCAAGTTGCAACGCAAATTTCTCACGGATACGTATCTTTTCCAAAACCACACTTTCGATGTCTGGAAATTGTGTTATTTGAGAGAGGGACTTTGGCTATTTCTTTAACTGCTTCAGGTCCAAGCATCTCATTTACAATGGCTTTGCAGGCAGGTAATATTAGCGTCTCTGCCACTTTGTGACTTTTTTTTATTTAGCTACAAGTTCAGCTACGTGGTAGCTAGCTTTAAGGTTCTCTCGTTTACCTGTTTTCCCTCATAAATGTTGCTTGGTTCTCTGTTTGCTTACGCAGGCCAACAAAATAGTCTGCACTCTTGTTTTGTGAAGGGTGTTTCGTTTACATACCAAGCACAATGGAATCGGTGCCGTTGCATCCCACGTACAAGTACCGGTAGTCCTAAATCCAAATGAAATGTAACTCTTTGTATTGACTCGAGCTCACGGCACGGCATTTGCCTTTTTTTGACAGCTACTACAATGCAATTCGCTACCTGCTGCCACCTAGTGATAAGGAATTATTACATGATTAGGACGCCAGTCAACAGCAGACACTACATAATGACATATAGGCATTATTTGCTGATAATAATGAATTCTTTTTTTCTCTCTCTTTTTTTTTTGAAAACAAGAATTTTCCACGGCACACCTGACGATCTCTCACGGCACACTAGTGTGCCGCGGCACAGTGGTTGGGAAACACTGGCTTATAGTGTGTATTGTGACAACATGAAATGTAATTAAATGATATTCAATTGTACAAAATTGATAAAACTACTATCACAAAATAAACGATATAGGAGAAAGGTCACGATATGCACTTTTATATCACGATAACGATATATATCGTCATATTGCCCAGCCCTAGCGTGCGTGCGTGCGTGCGTGCGTGCGTGCGTGCGTGCATGCGTTGCGTGCGTGCGTGCATGCGTGTCCTACCAGGCAGCCTGTTGATGAGCCAGCTGAGCTGCTTCTTGGAGATGTTGGTCCAGCTGAGGTCCAGGGTGGCGGGCTGCCTGCGTACGATGCCGCTCAGCATCAGAGGACTGATGGACTTGCAGCGGCTCAGGTCGATACGCGCCCACAACCGCTTGTCACAACACCTGCGGATAACATGACATAACATTACATTTTGTCACAACAGCTGCGGATAAAATGACATAACATTACATTTTGTCACAACACCTGGGGAGAACATTACATAACATTACATTTTGTCACAACACCTGGGGGTAACATTACATTTTGTCACAACACCTGGGGAGAACATTACATAACATTACATTTTGTCACAACACCTGGGGATAATAACATTACATAACATTACATTTTGTCACAACACCTGGGGGTAACATTACATAACATTACATTTTATCACAACACCTGGGGGTAACATTACATAACATTACATTTTAGAACTTGCACTTTATGTAAGGGTATTGTATAGGTCAGTGATTTTCAACCTATGGGTCGGGGCCCACTGCTGGGCCCTGAAGGTATACCAAGTGGGCCTTGAAATAATATTCTAAAAATTATCATCACATTTTGGTGTGTGTTGCTGCAGATTTATGTAAGTTTTATTCGTAATCGGGTCAGAGGTGGGCCCCGAACATTTGTGACAATTTCGAGTGGGCCCCAAGTTGGAAAAGGTTGGGAACCCCTGGTATAGGTACTCTAGGTGTAATGTATGTGTACTGTCTGTGTCTTAGTCTCTATGTTCACACCTTAAGTCTATGTCTATGTGTCTATGTATGGCATAGTCTGAAATTATGGAAGTACGTAGCGCACATTTTTAGTTATATTTTTTATTGTTTGGGGGTGGGAGTTAATAAGCAAGGCTTCATCCCACTCCTTTTCAGTTGCACACAATAATGGTACTTGTATTTATTTAATTGGCTGCTTGTTGTTCTTGTGTTTCATCTGAAATAAATCAAAATCAAATCAAATCAAATATGTGTGCATGGGAAAGTAAGAAAAGGAATTTCAATTCTTTGTATGACCAGTGCATGTAGAGAAATTGACAAAAAAACTGACTTGACTCGACTTGACATTACATTTAGCTTGAGTTTATTTTCCTTCCTTAATTTCCAATGGAATTAATCAAGTTATTCTACTCTACTGTATTATAATAGCTTGTATCCAAAGCCAATAGGGTATTACATGGTGTTGGTTACATTCCCTGTAGTAATGTGGGGTTACAGGGAAAGGCCTTGTTCAAGGGTATTTCAGCTAAACACACACGCATGCACGCACACACACACACACACACTCTAATTGCCTTGTGAAACAAACATTCAAGTTACATATGAGCTAATTATTTTGTGAAAAAATGGTTTGTGGTTGACAAATCATTCTAATCGAGCACAAATGCACGCATGAACACACACAGAGACAGACACACACACTTCAAATGGGAAGACCAAGTCACTCACACACACACGCGCGCACACACACTCACACACACACGCACACACTCACGCATACACGCTGACACATGCACACACACTTCCCAAGGATAGATGGGCCAGAGCAGACGCTTGGCCAGTCGAGGTTAAGTGTTGTCAGGTGACTTCTCTCATTAGGGAAGTGTACCCAAGCCGTCTGTAGTGAAGTTAATCTATAGGCCATTCCCCACCGCAGCACAACGTGGTCACTGTTCCTGACCCTGACCTGCTCCACTTAAGGACACGGTCACCCCAAAGGCACTGTACACATTGACACTGACCTCCCACTAAACATGTCCAGCCGGTCTCAACAGCTAAACCTTACAAGGCTGCCTATGTGACCACTTAGCGGAAGACATCCCATTACTCACATTTCCCCCAATTATCAGCCACTTCCTTACGCTAGCGTAGTGTTTCTCAACGGGGGCGGTACCACCCCCCAGGGGGCATTGGGGAGCTCTAGGGGGGCGTTGAGAAGGATAAAGCTGAGAGGGGGCGGTGCTTAGTTGCCAGTGGGGGTTGCATTAGTCCGTTACATTTTTTAATAGTGAGGGGGCGTTGTCAGGCTTATGATGGGGTCAAGAGGGCATTGGGAGGCTTCTGAAGAGGCCAAGGGGGCGTTTGTTCAAAAAAGTTTGAGAACCACTGTGCTAGAGACACATAGCAGGCGAAACGAGCGAGGCGAAGAGAGGCCAAATTAAGTGTTCCATTCTGACAGCTCAACTGTCATCAGGTCGACACGGCGAATCAAATGGTATGAAACAGTTACGTTGTTGATTTGATTGGCCGCCGCAGGCAAAATTCGCTCCTCTACTAATTTGCACAATATTAAACTTGGTTGAATAATTTTGCCTCGCTTCGCTCCTGTTCGCTTGCCTTCGCCTCCCTCATAGGAATTAAACCACTATTTTGGGGCTTAATACAGTTAAAATCGATGGCCAGAGTTCATAAAGGTGGTAAAGTGTTTTATATTTCATGTAAGCCGTTGTCTTGCTTTAAGACAAGTTAAAAGAGGGAGCATGTCGCTAAGCTAGTGAAAGTCAATGCATCCGTGTAGCATGCTACATGCTACAGTGATCCATTGACTTTCACTAGCTTAGCTACATACTCCCTCTTTTAACTCGTCTTAAAGCAAGACAACGCTTAACATGAAAAATAAGACACTTAACCACCTTAATTAACCCCAGCCAATGATTTTAACTGTATTAAGCCCCAAAATAGTGGCATACCCCTTTAATGGCGAAGTTCGCCTCGCTTGGCCAAATTCACGTCTACATTACATTGCACTTGGCAGACGCTTTATAACCAAAGCGACATACAGTGTCTAGCGTAAGACTGTCAAGCCAGGTTATAGCAAGCAAACGCTTGGTGTTTAGGCTGCAATAACTTAGGATGAATGAACTGTGCAAATCCCTTTTCAATGTGCAGGACAAAGGCTGATTCCAATTCTGATTAAAAGAAGGTTCAGATTCAATGATGCATTTGAAGAAGTCCTCATGGTTGAAACGTTCTACCATGGAATGAAGGTAACAAAAGTATTTCAAGAGTTTATGGTTCGAATCCGGCCAGGGTCATTTCCCAGCCGTACCCCATCTCTGTCTACACATTAGCTTCCTGTCACTCTTAACTGTCCTACCCGGAATAAAGGCCCAAAAAGCCACAAAAAATAGAGAGTGTAGACTACACTGCAATTAATGCAATAACGTGTGTGTGTGCGTGTGTGCATGTACACGTTGCGTGCGTGCGTGTGTGTCGTACCAGGTAGCCTGCTGATGAGCCAGCAGCTGAGCAATGACTTGCCACTTTGGTGCAATGCTAGATCAACCCAACAGGCAAAATATTTTTTTCTTGCTAGAGTGCGTCTGGAATACAGGGCCTCCACTTTACAAGTTCCTACTCAAATGTTCAGACAATTTCAGATTATCACCACACTCACTATCGATTCCCGGTCTTGCAGATACACATGCACACACACTCAGGTCACAAATATTACCCTTCATTTCAGATTTAATCACCCCAGACTCACCATCGATTCCAGGCCTTAAAGCCACACAAACAGACACGCACATAGACACGCACGCACACACACACACACGCGCGCGCGCGCACACACACACACACGCACGCACACGCACGCACATGCACACACACACGTGCGCGCACGCACACACACACGTGCGCGCACGCACACACACACACACACACACACGCACGCGCACGCACGCACACGCACACACACAGTGTTCACTCGTTAACCACAACACACTTCGTATTTAAATCACCAGAGACTCACCATCGATTCCAGGTCTTGCAGACGCGCATGCAGACGCACAGCTCCTTGTGGGCCAGGTGCCTGAAGACGGCCGTCCAGAGCTCGCGGCGCATGGCGTGCTGGCGCCCGTTGGCCAGCAGCAGCGAGTCGGGCGGGGGGCTGATGGGCGGGGGCCGTATCACGTGACGCTCCTGCGGAGGCGACGAGGAGCAGGTGTTGTTGGGGGGCGAGCGGGTGATGTGGTGGGGGGTGCGCCCGTGAGGCGAAGGCGGAGGTGGTGGACTGCGGCTCCAGCTATGCTGCTGCTGCGGTGACAGGGTCGGCCTCCGGAGGGCGCTGGAGTTGCCGTTCCGCTCGTGGCCCGTGTAGAGCCAGTCGGCCAGGTCGCTGCCGTTACGCCGGCGGCCGCCATGTCCGTTACTCAGGAGGGGCTTCCTGTCTCCGTTCAACCTCCCGCCCCTTGAGTGATCTCGATCGTCGTCGTCTTCATCCTCGTCGTCCTCCTCCTCCTCCTCGTTCTCCTCGTCCTCTTCGATCTCCTGAGGCTCCGTTTTGATTGGCCGCCGGCTGCCGTGCTGGCCGTTCACAGGCTCCTCCTTCACCCGCACTTCCTGCTTCGGCTCCCTCTTGACTTGACTCGTCTTCTGCTGCGGTCGCACCTTCTGATTGGATCTGGGCTGGGTCCTGTCGACGGCTGATTGGCTGTCGCCGCCGCTGCTAGGCCCCGCCTTCGAAGACCTGTACTGCGCTTTGTTGCGCTCCTGTTTGCTCTTCCTGGACAGCAAACTGGTAGGAGGGCCCTTCTTCTTCTCCACTTTCTTCTCACTCCTCTCCTCCTCCTCCTCGTCCTCTTGTTCTTCCTCCCTCTCGTCATCCCCATCCTCCTCTTCCTCTTCACGCTCCTCCGAGCGCCCATACTCATCCTCCTCCTCTTCCTTCTCTACTTTGACAGATGCTAAAAGCTTGCCGGATGTGGAGTTCTCGGATTTTATGGTTTTTTTCTACAAAGAGACAGAGGAAAATACACCAGTGATCAGCAACACAGGCAACACTAATGCTTCATCAAGATGTAGGTGTCATTTTATGTCATTGTCTCTTTGTCAGTGAATGAACGTATAATACAAAGCTTAGAATGAATAGAAAGAGAGAGTGTAAGTAGACGCAGCGAGAAATCAGGAGAGAGAAAGAGTGAGCAAGTGAGATAAAGGGAGGGAAAGAGAAAGAGAGAGAGAGAAAGAGAGAGAGAGAGAGAAAGAGAAAGAGAGAGAGAAATAGAGGTGCGTTTGTAATGTTCTTGTTCATGATGCTTTTTCGTCCTGATGATTGTTGGGTTAGAGTCCGCTGAAATCGTTGGCAATACGTCTCGTGTACAAACAGGCATTTCACTAAAGCAAATTTGAATGGAAATGAATTGAGAGAGAGAAACAAACAGACAGAAAGAGAATGAGTGGAAGACAGATAAACAGAACGAGCCGGACAGAAAGAAAAAAAGAACAAAAACGGCCCCCACCTACTGCCCTGCATTCTAACGGTACAGTATTTATGTTTTGTCTGACCTTTTTCCTGGCACTGGGCTCAGCGTCCGCGTCAAACAGCTTCCTCTTCTTCCGCAGTGGGTTCTCCTCCAGCTTGGGCCGCGATTGGCCCTCGCCGTGGGAACGCTTGCTCAGAAGAGGCACCTCCCCTGCCTTGGGCCGGGCGGATGAAGACGTCGTAGTAGATACATCCTCTCTGTCCTCCGCCGCCGCCGCCGCTGCCTTGCGCTTGTCCAGGGAGGGCACCGTGGGGGAGCCGGTGTCGGTGGTGAAGGTGGGGCTGGGGCTGGGCGGCTCGTCTTTGGGGTCCCGGAGGGGGTGACCGCCCGGGGTGGTAGCAGGGTCCCGCCTGCTGCTACCGTCCTTGAGCAGCGAGCCCGGCAGGTTGGAGGCGTACTTGAAGCCCGGCCCCCTTTTTTGCTTGTTGGCCAAAAGGGGGGAGAAGACGGGGGGGATACGACTTTATACCTCGCGTCTTATGATACGGGCACACTCACATAGAAAACCTTTTTTTCCTGATTTCCTGAATTGCTAACATCTCATCCTGACCATATCACTACATGATGATTAACAGAGATTACACATATTCTTTATCACGTGTGATTTCGAAGACAAACAGGAATGTCAGCCTTCACTTGCATTGTCACCTGTAGCAGATAACAATGTGCATCTTTCAACATAGCATGTGAGTCTTTAAAGGGACACTGTGCAGGAAATGGTCAAAAAAAGGTACTCTCACACAGTGTCCCTTTAAACGGAACCTGTTATCAGCGACTTAGCAATAGTTGTTATCATTAGGCAACACTACGCTGCGGCTGATGATTCACGGCAGTGAACTCTGACTCATTTGTACTTGAACTCAGACTGAACTCTGAATGACCTTGTGTTACACTGAGTGCAGTGACTTGCAAAGAATATCCCAATTTTAAACAAGATTCATTTTGAGTCATGTAAACTCACTAGTCATTCTGAATGTGCTTGTTTTTCGGGAATATTTTGGTGGTAGAACGCTGTGCCACAGACGCAACCGGAATATTCCGGAACTTTGAATAATGACAATTTTCTGTGTGGAACTGAAATTCTCCATGTAACTGCATTCACAGATTTCCACACTACTGAGTCATTCAAAATTACAGCGATTTCAACTCCCAACAATTTCCCTTTTTTTAAAAAGGTGACAGCCGGCCCAGATGCTTACTTTCCCCGACTTGCCGGCGTGGTTGCACTTGGGACACTCCCAGCAATTGGGGAGCTCGTCGTTCACGGTGCCACTGGAGTCCTTCACCTAGGGAAGGCAGAAAGGAAAACACCACATTTTACTAATATTTCTAGTATTTGTAAAACTTTTTTGAAATCAACCAAGCCTGTCACCAAAGACCACCATCTTAAAAAAATAAAAAAATAAAAAAAATAAAAACATTCAAAAACTTAAAAAACTAGACAGTTCCAGGAAGCACTCCAACTGGACTTCATTCTGACACCACATTTTACATTAATATTACACTTATTACACAAACACTTACGACAACTGAGGAATGTGGAAAAATAGCATTTTTACATGGCATTACACTGGGCTTGGCTGACACTTTTATTTAGAGTGGCTTAATTAACTGTTATTAAATTATTGACATTATTTTAGTTATCGACACCTAGAGATTTCCCATTTCCTCTAGGGATCAATTAAGTTACTCTACTCTAATCAATGACCTTACACAAGGCTGACACCTTTACCCGTAGTGACTTTAAGGTTATGTTAGTTTCAGGGACAGTCTCCCTGGAGCGAAGTGGTGTTAAGGGTGATTTATGCCTCCAGACCAACTTCCCTGCGTCGTGATACAGTGAGCCGCGCAGTTAACGGAGTCAAGCCCCCCCGTTAATCGATTAAAAAACAATCACAATTAATCGACAATTCAACTGACAAGAGACCCAGGTGAAATGGGCATGTGAAGAGTGTGTGTGAAGAGGGGTGTGAATAGTGGGAATATTTAAATCACCTTTGGATTAAATAATTGAAATAGAATTAATTTAAATGTGGTATTTCATCTCAATCTTTAATTAAAATATTTAAATTTACGTTTTTTTTCGAGGAACATTGAGATTTCGGGAGGAAAACGCAGCTTATCAATTAATCGTAAGTCAATCGATAAGGCTATCAACTAATGATTAATGAATTAATCGATAATTTGCATCCCTACTCACTACGTTGAGGCTCTAAACAGAGCGTAACCCGCCCTTAAGATGCCTTGCTCAAAGGGCACTTCAATACTCTCCTGCACCCTCATCAATAGCTGATCAGATATTTCCACACCCACTTTCTTCCTATCGACATGGGACTCAAACCTATACCCATCTGTCCTCCAGATATCATTTTTCTAACCTCGCTCCCTCACCCTAATATCCAACTACGTACATGCAGTAGTATATACCCCACGTCATTGTCTACACTAAAGTGTGCTGCTTTCAATCTCATGCTGAATATGCATAGTGAAAATTGTGTAAAATGATGTGAATAGTGACAACAATTCTCACAGCTTCTCCCACGTTTTGCCACCATTTTACTTTTCCAAACCCCTCAGCAGAGTCTGCGATGCAGGCACTTCAGCCTTGAGGATGCAGGTCTGCAGTGCAGTACAAGGAAGCGTTTCTTATTCACTCCCCCATACACACTTTCCACACCTCTACGGAATTAGAACCGGTTACCCTCCCCGGCCATCCCACAGCTGTGTGGTTGTATAATGTATGGTAGTGTGTGTATTAGGACTGGCTACGTGCTGTATTTTACTGGGCCGTCATGGTCTAATGGCTAGGGAGTTGTTCTTGGAATCAGTGATGGACAAAGTAAAAGTAAAAGTACTTTTGTGGTGTAATTACAGCAGTAGCACGTGATATTACATAGCTGTTACACCATTTACTCCATTGTAACTACCTATTGAGATAGGTTTTTATTGTTTTTCAGTAATAACACAGTCTAACAAGGACCCACCACAAACTCAATCCAATTTATGCAGAATCAGCTTATCGCAAGACAAGTACATTGGTCTACTTTTTACACAGATAAGTTACCCGTGTTGGACAGAAACTGTGTCTCTTTTTTTTTACTTTTACTTTTACTTTGTCCACCACTGCTTGAAATTGCTTGGGATCAAAGGTTTGCATATGATCCCATCCCAACATCAGCAGGGAAAAAATGAATGGGTGGTCGCCCGTCCACACTCTTATACAGAACATGCTGTAGCTGAAATGCCCTTCAGCAAGTCACCAAACCCCTCCTAACTAGCTGTAAGTAACCATCACCAAACCCCTCCTAACCAGCGGTAACCATCACCAAACTCTTCCTAACTAGCGGTAACCATCACCAAACCCCTCCTAACTGGCTGTAACCATCACCAAACCCCTCCTAACTAGCGGTAACCATCACCAAACCCCTCCTAACTAGCTGTAACTTGGGCTGGGAAATATGACGATATATATCGTTATCGTGATATAAAAGTGCATATTGTGACCTTTCTCCTATATCGTTTATATCATGATAGTAATTTTATCAATTTTATACAATTGAATATCATTTAATTACATTTCATGTTGTGACAACACACACTATAAGTTAATGTAACTGTAAAAATAAGAATAAAAACATCCATTTTAAAGAAAGGTTGCTTTGCGACATGAAAAAATAAAGAGCAAATAAAGAGAATAACTGAAAACGTATGCAATTGTGCTATATCGTGATATATATCGTTATCGTGATATAAAGTGATCCATATCGTGATCGATCCATATTGGTTTTTTTCCATATCGCCCAGCCCTAGCTGTAACCATCACCAAACCCCTCCTAACTAGCGGTAACCATCACCAAACCCCTCCTAGCTAGCGGTCACCATCACCAAACCCCTCCTAACTAGCTGTAACCATCACCAAACCCCTCCTAACTAGCGGTAACCATCACCAAACTCTTCCTAACTAGCGGTAACCATTACCAAACCCCTCCTAACTAGCTGTCACCATCACCAAACCCCTCTTAACTAGCTGTAATCATCACCAAACCCCTCTTAACTAGCTGTAACCATTATCAAACTCCTCTTAACTAGCGGTCACCATCACCAAACCCCTCCTAACTAGCGGTCACCATTACCAATATTCTGCACCTGACTAACGATAAGCTAGAGGTGGGGGTAAGCACCACTCACTTTCTTCAAAGAAATCTGCAACAGTGTCTGTGGCAAAGTGCCCTAATGTTATGACTGCAACTGGAAATATGGAGCCTAGCATTCACCATGTGATGTCATTACGCACACATTACAGACAAACACTGAGATGTGCCCTTGTCTACAGGAACACCTTTTCATCTCTCAACATTTTTAAGAATTCTTTTGTCCCTAGAGGAATAAGGGCAATTAATAATACAGGTTTTTAGACTTAATCAACCTCTTCCCTGCTCTTTAATTGTTCTTGTTATGTATTGTATTTATTGTTGTAGGCCTACTCATTATATTTATTACTCAGCTCAGCTATTTTATTCTTTTAAACACTCTACTGAGTGCTAATGTACATTTTTATATTCACTTAATATTTAAATGTACTTTTATAATAACCTGTCCTCCTCTTCTGCTTTGTACAGGTGCAGTGTCTGAATGCTTGATTGTGTTCTTGTGGGATTATTGTCTTTATGTTTGTAATGTCTGTGGTGAAACTGAAGACAAATTTCCACTCTGTGGATAATAAAGTATTTGTATTTCTATTCTTTCTCCACACACAGACACGCACACACACACACACGCATACACGCACAGACACACACGCATACATGCACATGCACAAACGTACAGTACGCTCGCACAAATACACGCACGTACACACGCACACACACAATTACATACACACACACACTCACGCACGCACACACGCACACACACACACACACTCTCACACACACACCACAGCAGTGTTGCGTACGTATCTGACCTTGAGGCAGTTGGGGTGTGTGATCTCGTTGCAGATGGAGCACTCCATCAGGGTGAGCTTGAACTTGTCCTCCTCCTCCTCCGCCTGCTCCTCCTTCCCCGCCTCACCACACACACCACACACCGCCGTGTGGGGAAGCACCGGCTACACACAAAACACACACACATAGAAAGGTTTACACCAGTGGTTCTTAACCTGGGGTGCGGGAACCCCCTGGGGATGCGCCTGAGATTTCAGGGGGTGCGCGGGATTTTGATTATGTTGAGGTTGCGACTAAATTTTTTGTTTGGAACATTATATTTAGTCCAATTTAAGACAAAATTAAAACACGTTTGGTCCCCATTTAAAGTCATTAAGGTATTGATTAATGTCCCAAGCCAGAATTATTGCAATTAATCACTTAAAATAATTTTTAGCATGTATACACATGTAGAAGTTCGGGTTGGGGGTGTGTGATACAGGTAAGGGGGTGTGTTAAGGAAAAAAGGTTAAGAACCACTGGTTTACACAATACATTACTTAGCTGATGGTATTTTGGTCCACAGCAACTTAGTTATTTAGGTACAGGGTACTGGTTACGGTCCCTGGAGCAGTGTGGGATTAGGTGCCTTGCTCAAGGCCACTTCAGCCATGGATGAAGGTGCTGGTGAGGGCGGGATTTAAACCTGCAACCCTCCGACCTAAAGACCAGCGCTATAATCTTTGAGCCATATTGGCTGCCCCTGTATTGTGCACACATGCCCAAATGCGTAAACACACACGCCACCATATGAAGGACCTCCTGCTACAGTAAGAAATGCACAGACATACTGTGTAGGGGTTCATATACGTACACAGGCATATGCACCGACATGCATACACACCCACATAATGCTTTTACACATATATTTATACTTTATACATAAACGTGTACACCTACACACACACGCTACAGGACACACACACACACACATACACACACACACAAACATATGCAGATGTGCCGTACCGCGATGCACTGCCTGATGCAGGACTGTTTCATGCATTTACACATACACTTATACTTTATACATAAACGTGTACACCTACACACACACGCTACAGGACACACACACGCTACAGGACACACACACACACACTAGAGGATGACATTTTTCAGGAATTCCCGCGGATCCCGCAGGTCCTGTGGGATTCCCGTGGGATGGGAGTCAAAATTTTAAAGATGAACGGGAGCAGGCAGGAACGGGAATAAAGATGAATGGGAGCGGGCAGGAGCGGGAATAAAAATTAACGAGAATGGGAATGCCACTTATTTTTTCTTAAAAAAACAAACAAACAAAAAAGCCTAGTTTTTTTGAAGAAACGGGAGTGGGGGTGATTTTGAATGGGAGTGGGCAGGATTGGGAGGATTCTTTTCAGGAGTGGACGGGATGGGATTTGTTTCTTTTACTCCAGTCCGGGATGGGACGGGATGGGATTTCTTTTCTGGGACCGGGATGGGACGGGAGTGAAAATCCACTCCTGCGTCATGCTCTAACACACACACACAAAAACAAACACGTGCAGATGTCCCATTACGTACCGCGATGCACTGTCTCATGATGCAGGACTGCTTCATGCGTCCCGGCCCGCCAAACTTCTTCATGTCCTTGCAGAAGTGGCACTCGCCGCACTCCGTCCGCGTGCACGCCTCGCACTTCCTGCATCGCGTCCGCCGCCGTCGCGAGCCCGACGATGACACACGCCCCCCGGACACCTTGCCACCACCGCCGCCCACGGCCGAGGGAGAGCCGCCCGTCGCCTTGGCGACTTTGGCCGGCCGGTTGTTGGCTGAGCGCTGCATGAGGAAGAAACGAGGACATGAGACATGAGGTACAGTAATGCCAGCGCTTCTCAACAGGGGGGTCGGGACCCCATGTGGGTTACCTGAAATGTTTAGGTGTGAAAAAAAAACCTTAGTTTTTCAGAAATATCAATAGGCTTATTTGCCTACAAGTTAGGTCAGTTGTGTGTGTGTCTGTGTGTGTGTGTGTGTGTGTGTGGGGGGGGGGGTCTGTTTTCTCCCTCTCCCTCTCATGGCTGCCCCGGTAGTGTGTGTGTGTGTGTGTGTGTGTGTGTGTGTGTGTGTGTGTGTGTGTGTGTGTGTGTGTGTGTGTGTGTGTGTGTGTGTGTGTGTGTGTGTGTGTGTGTGTGTGTGTGTGTGTGTGTGTGTGTGTGTGTGTGCGCGCGCGCGCGCGTGCCTGTGTGCGTGTTGGGGGGGGGGGGGGGGTGGGTCAGTCAGTCATGGATGGGTAAGGTTAGGGTGTCAGGTTTGTAGCCTGATAATTGCTGCTTTGATTCCTAAACACAGCCAGGTCTGTGGGAGTGGATGACCAGTCCTCTCCCCCATCCTGCTCCACGAATGAGGTACGTCCTGGCCCTGAGTATAATACCGCGCCACAGCACTGCTCCCTTGTGGCGTCAGTTGGGCTGCCCTGTGTCAGTTGGGCTGCCTCCTTTCACAGGTGAGGCATAAGTGCAAATTCATTGTGAGTTCTGTGTGCTGTGGAGTGCTTTGTCACAATGACAGAGAGAGAGAGAGAGCGAGAGAGCGAGAGAGCGAGAGAGAGAGAGAGAGAGAGAGAGAGAGAGAGAGAGAGAGAGAGAGAGAGAGAGAGAGAGAGAGAGAGAGAGAGAGCACACAGGAAAGATGGAGAATTGTATTGTGTAATAACCGTTGAATGACATAAGCAAAAATCACTCTAATGTTCCAGTAATTTCACTTCCTGTTTCACACCCATTCTTATCTTTTACTTTCAACTACTGTATAACGAAGGCTAGATGCCAGGAAACACACACATGCCATGTCACTCCTGACTTAACCAACTGGTCAATTCTCCTTACCTTGCAATGAAGTCCAACAAGAACACAAAGCTAAAACTTTCTATAACAACAAGCAATACTCTGCAAACACGTTCAACGAGTCAAAGAACATTTAAAACATTAAGATAAAACATAAACATAGTACTCCTTATGCTAAGGATCTTAAGAGACGCATCTCCCTGAACTTGTTTGACTGGGTGTTAGTTACAGGAAGTGTTCCTGAAATAAACCATCACATTCTCTAGGAAACACAGGTTCAAGACCTCACGCTTTACACAGACAGCAGGAAATGTAAAATAGGAGAAGGGCAACGGCCAGGGTTAAGGACTGGCTTAGAACTCTGCAGCAGGGGCATGCCTGTGTGTGAATGTGTGTGTGCGTGTGTGTGTGTGTGTGTGTGAGAATGTGTGTGTGTGCGTGTGTGTGTGTGTGCGTGTGCATGTGTGTGCGTGTGTGCGCGCGCGTGTGTGTGTGTGTGTGTGTGTGTGTGTGTTTGTGTGTGAATGTGTGTGTGTGCGTGGGTGGGCGTGTATACGCGCACCCACGTGTGTGTGTGTCTCTTTATGTGTGCATATGAGCGAGCGAGTAACAGAGAGAGAGATAGAGAAAGAGAGAGAGACAGAGACAAAACAGAGACAGAGAGAGAGAGAGAGAGAGAGAGAGAGAGAGAAAGAAAGAGAGAGAGAGAGAGAGAGAGAGAGAGAGAGAGAGAGAGAGAGAGAGAGCGAGAGAGAGAGAGAGAGAGAGAGAGAGAGAGAGAGAGAGAGAGAGAGACAGAGACAGAGACAGAGACAGAGAGAGAGTTACTGTTGTCTGTTTTCTCCCTCTCCCTCTCATGGCTGCCCCGGTAGTGTGTGTGTGTGTGTGTGTGTGTGTGTGTGTGTGTGTGTGTGTGTGTGTGTGTGTGTGTCTGTGTCTGTGTCTGTGTGTGTGTGTGTGTGTGTGTGTGTGTGTGTGTGTGTGTGTGTGTGTGTGTGTGTGCTTGTGCGTGCATGCGTGCGTGTTGTCAGTAGTGAGGGGAGTATAGCCTCCACCTTCTCTGAAAACTATTTGATGTATGCTGTAGAATAATGACTGCTTATTATTATAGCACAACATTAAACACAATCTCTCTCACTTTCTCTTTCGCTCTCAACCCTTCTATCCTCAATATCACTCTTTTTTTCTTCTCCTTGCTTCTCTTTCTCTCTCTCTCTCTCTGTCTCTCTCTCTGTCTCTCTCTCTCTCTCTCTCTCTGTCTCTCTCTCTGTCTCTCTCTCTCTCTCTGGCATATTTGCATTGACTGCAGGACTTTCCCATATCACATTTACACACCATGAATGCACCCTCATCCATTCTGTCACATTCAATGATGGGTGCATGCGTATGTACATTTCTGTCTGGCGATCTGTGTTTCTGCACATATAACAGTGTGTGTGTGCGTGTGCGTGTGCGTGTGCGTGTGCGTGTGCGTGTACGTTTGCGTGTGCGTGTGTGTGCGTCTTAATATGCGACCTTGCCTTCTCCACTTGCCTCCTCCACTAGCTTCTCGTCATGATGACATCACTGACAACAGCATTATATTTCAATATCTTGCAAAAGCTCAATTGTAAAGTCTTTTTCTCACTTGCAATTGGGATGGTGAATGGAAAACAGTCTCTCAAAAGTTGTTGTGGCTAGGCTGACAGCTGGGAAACTTTATTGTTTTCTCCACGGAGGAGGGGCCAGGAGGCGGGACGAGGAGACAAGCGCAAGTGGAGGAGGCAAGGTCGCATATTAAGACGCACTCTGTGTGTGTGTGTGTGTGTGTGTGTGTGTGTGTGTGTGTGTGTGTGTGTGTGTGTGTGTGTGTGTGTGTGTGTGTGTGTGTGTGTGTGTGTGTGTGTGTGTGTGTGTGTGTGTGTGTGTGTGTGTGTGTGTAAGTCAGTACAGCAGCAGAGCAGTCCTTCACAGCACTAGCATTTCTCTGCTAATCTAATATCAGAGGGTCGGGGTGTTTATCAGACAGAGAGCAGGGGTGATAGTGAAAAAAAAATCCTGAGCCTGAACTTTTTCCCCTGCTCTAACGACGACGACAAGATACTGCATAGTGACGTAACGTAGGCCTATTTTGACACATTATTCAAACATTTAATAGCCTGTGTATGACTATTATTCAAGCCTGATCGTAGAGGAAAACCCTGAACCTATAACACTTTCTGAGATAAGAATAACCTAATGGCTAATTACTATCAATGTTTTTATTTTTGCAAACTCTGTCAAGCCTGAAATCAGGCATGGAGCCTGAATACTATCAGAGCCTGAGAGAGGTCTCCAGTTGGCGCTACGGCCAGGACAAAGACGCACACTGAAAACATGCACACACAAACACGTGCGCACACAAACACACACACACCTTCAATGCACAAAGTGCAGATTGCGCACACAAACATGTACACACACATGCATGCACACACATCTACAGTAGAGCACACACACCTCCAACACACACACCTCCAACGCACACGCACACGCACACTGTACGACCAAGGACAAACACACACGCTTATCTGACAGGAAGCTAGTGAGGGGTGTTGGGTTGCGGTGGGGTGGGGTTGGGGTGGCAGAGAGGCCATGCCTTGCCAGGGAAATACCCCCTTCCTTTACAGTGCCAAAGGGCGCAATGCTGCGCTGCTGCAATGCCAACCTCACATGCCCGCCGCGATGCCAGTTATGCCAAGCTGGAGTGATATTAATAGCGCTAAAGAAACAGCAGACCGTTTGTTAACACTGACCTACATTTATGAAGAGAGCTTTCAAATGTCTGTTTAATTAAGAAAAGAATCCACACACTTCAAACGTTTCACGCTTCACTGCAGCCAGGCCTTAAGTGTGCAGATTATTTTCTAAAGTTGCGTCTTAATCTACACAGATGCGGAATGATAATTTACTTTTTTTAACACTCTCTACATTACAATGCCTGACATTGAAGTTTAACTCAGAGTTCAGATTTATTGCTTTCTCCTTCATTTCTGTTGCGTTTCTCCTATTTATTACCTCCGCCAAGGAGGTAATGTTTTCGGTCGCGTTGGTTTGTCTGTTTGTCAGCAGCATAATTCAAAAACTAATCAACGGATTTGGACGAAACTTTCTGGAGTTCTTGATAATGACCCAAGGAACAAGTAATTAAATTCTGGGGGTGATTCGGATCACGAACCGGAACCAGGACTTTTTAAAAGATTCTTCACCATTGCTGGCCTATAGGCCCTATATCTAGACAACCCTAGACCAGAAATTGAATTACGGGGACTCAAAAAGAAGGGAGAAAGATTTAGGGTGTAACATAGTCAAATGTTCTATCAAGCAGCTTCCCTGGCGGAGGTCTGCGCTCTCTGAGTACTTCTAGTTAACACTGCTTCAAGTGAAAGCGGTAGTACTTGAGAAATGTTCTGCACCTCAGTTTCACTATGACACATGACTAAGAAAGTGACAGAACATTGTGTGTGTGTGTGTGTGTGTGTGTGTGTGTGTGTGTGTGTGTGTGTGTGTGTGTGTGTGTGTGTGTGTGTGTGTGTGTGTGTGTGTGTGTGTGTGTGTGTGTGTGTGTGTGTGTGTGTGTGTGTGTTCAACTGAAATTCAACTGAAATCTCTGAGATCAGTAATCATGATAAAACGCATAAACACTAGAATCACAACTATTTACAGCGTAACTTGGTTTCAATGTGGCTAACTTTCTCTGTGTCTCTTTGTGGCACTGTGTGAATGTGTGTAACTTACAAGCTATGAAACTTAAACGTGATGTCACGGGCGTAGCCAAATATATATATTTTTTAAATCAGATGGGCCTTCACTTTCCTAAAACACACATGTTACTATTAATCAGACAGAAGGAGCACTCATTTGCTGGGCCTGATTGTAACCCATTGTGTCCTGGAGCGACATATACGCTGCATTTTGGTTCTTCATATTTGAGCGGTTTTATTAAAGATGTGGGTAAATTAGAGCTGAATGAATACATTCTCAACTTCTGTGCTTCGGATGCTGAGATATTTAGGTTTTAATAAGGAGAGTGCAGCCTTTCCCAAAAAGGGCTTAGGACAAAATGGGTTAAAGTGGGTGGGCAGAGGGGCCAACATAAGCCAACCCCCTCCAGTCTCCTTGTGGCCACTCCTCCAGTAGTTCGACATCAGTATGTTGCTACTGTAAACATAGGAGTTGCTGGGGTCAAACTCTATACTGCCTGGGTCATATGTTTCCATGTCTGCCAGATTTACCCAGTACAGTAGATCATGGGACCATGTCATAAGATTCCCCACATTCCCAGCAGTGGGCTGCACCAGCTGAGTGTACTGTGAGGTCTAAAGGAAATTTGACTGTAAAGCCCACCTTATGCCTGTACAATCTGATAAACAATGGTCAAACTAATGACGCACTAACACCTGGTGTACTCCGCCGCAGGCCTAGACGTTTCTAGGAGTTGTCTTCCAAGGCAGCAGAAGTTATAAAATATGTTCCGAGGTACAGTTCCACAACTCTACATTCCAAAGTTATATTCTTCACAATCTACTATCCAATGTTCCAAGGTTATATTCTTCACAATCTACTATCCAATGTTCCAAGGTTATATTCAACACAATTCTATAGCACCATGTTCCAGAGTTCTATTCTTAAACATTCTACAGCGCCATGTTCCAGAGTCCTATTCTTCAAAATTCAACAGCCCCCATGTTCCAATGTTCTATTCCCCACACATACAGCCCAATGTTCGAAAGTTCTCTTCATCACAATTCTACAGTCCCATGCTCCAAGGTTCTAGTCTTCACAATTCTAAAACAATACAGTGTGTTCATAGGTCCTAGATATTTTCACAGTTCTAAAGCACCATGTTCCAAGGTCATCAATTCCACAGTTCTATACAACCCCATGTTTTCAGGCTTCTTAGCTCTGCAGCTTGAGAGTGCTATTATGTTGTTGTTCTTATTACGCAACATTATCCCTCATGGTCCCTTAGTGCTATGGCACACACAACGAGTAAACATAAAATTACACAGTCAGGCCTGGGAACAAAGTGGTGCTAGCAGCTTGTGAGTACTGTATACAGTATGCAAACATGACCACAAAGCAGGTCGGTATTAAAATCCTGTTGTTATGGAGACATGTCACTATATTTAATAGGTAGGCCACTTATTGTTGCTACTTAATTTGGATAGCCTATCAGCACTCAGCAGCAAACATCTACTAATGCAAACAAAGGACTGGCCAGTGGCACAGTAGCTGGTCATTGGGGCTGTAGCAGAGGTGGAGCAATTGTAAATGGGGCCCCAGGGCTTAACACTGATAAGGCCCCCCATATGTCCTGCCAACATCATAATAGGGCCCCCACCACCAATATGGGAGGGCTCTGGGACCAGGGGCTATTCCCCTGCTTGCCCATCCTATACCTCTGCCCCTGGGCTGTAGTCCGACAGGTAAACTCAGGGTTGGTCAATAGAAACGTCCCTTTAACCCATTGACGCCTAAGGCACCTGCCAAAAAGGGTGCTGAATGCCTTAGCCCTTTTTAAGAAAAGCTGCCCTCAGCCTATAATAAACCTAAATATATTTTCTTAAGAATAAAATGAGGACTCCAGGCTCTTCTACTAGATGATTTACCTCTTAACAAAATCTGATTTACTCCTGAATCAGGTTCTTAGAATGCCCCTCAGGTTGTCAAAGGCTGAGTTGCTTTAACACAGTGTTTCTTAAACTTTTTCAGATCGAGGACCACTTTGTCCCCCCAAAAATGTTCACGGACCACCTGTCTACTGAATTGACAGCTGACGGGTGCTAATTTTGATGCAGATCACTTACTTCTTATTCACATTCACAAGCCTGGCTTATTGCGGTGAAAATGAGACTTCAGCTATGTTTAGCTTTGCAATAATATTACAAATATAGTCTACTGCTTGTCTTGGAAAAGTAGAAATCCCCTTGTGGACCACCTGAGCTCTGTCGCGTACCACTAGTGGTACCCGGACCACACTTTGAGAATCACTGCTTTAACACAACAGCTCCATTGCCAAACAGTTAGGCCATAAACACAATTTTTAAGTTGTTTTCTGTCTTTATTTGGTTGCTTTTTTATCACTTGAGTCTCAGCTCAACAAAACAGTTTCAGTTAATAACCAGGGGCATCTTTGGTTTCTAGGCAACAAGAGTCTGTTTGTACACAATGACCAAATCTGTACATTCCTTGCAACCACGCCTGGCTGTTGTTCACAGTCTGAATTTGGTCAATTGCTGAGGGTGCCTGCCAATCTGAAAACCTGCGTGTCTTTCAGAACTTTTTCTTGCTTTCCTCACAATTGTTTATGTACCAGTATGTATTGCATGGAGCAGAATGCTTGCGTTAAGTGAACAACTATATTGCATCTTTTACAGTGATGATTAGGCTGTGAAGGGTCATGCATGGACCATCATGATATATATCGTTGGATATCTTCACTCCTGGACGATGCTTGAACTGTGTCTCAGCCAATCAGATGTAGTCCATGACCTTTAATAACCACACAACCACTTCCTCAATGTGAACACCATGTTCTGGTAAGCAGCACATTGCACATTTTAATGCATACACAGGAAAGACTGAGTATCAGACCTGCAAACTCGTCAAAGAAAAAAAGGTGACAGTCTCCAGCGGAAAACAAATCTTGAGGGTAACACTTTATAATAATGTTCCTTAGTAAAGACTCAGTAAATAATTAACTAATGATGAATAAAACATTAACAAATGTTTTTATTATTAACTAAGCTTTATTAATGCTTTATAAAATATCTACAAATGATATATTCAAGATTTTACACACCTTATAACAGACTATTTTATTCATTTACAAGCAACTTGTAAATGTTTGATAAATATGAAATATTAACATAACATTTCCTAGTCATTTACAAGCATTTGTTTACATTTCCTAATCATTTACAAACGTTTGTTAATGTTTTGTTCATCAATAGTTAATTATTTATTAAGTCTTTATAATGCTTTTTTGCATCCATTATTCTAAAGTGTTACCATCTCCAGTCTGAAACATTGATGTAAAGCAGGGTTTACCTATGTTTTCATGCTGCTGACGCCAAATTCTGACCATTCCACCTGAGTGTTGCAGGAGGTATCAGACTCATCAGACCAGGCAACATTTTTCCAATCTTCCAGTGCTCTTTATGGTGACACCCCCCCCCAAAAGGTGACTGTCACCAAAAGGTGATGAGTTTAGGTGACTGCCAGTCAGCATTGCCGTTTGCAATGTACTGTGCGATGGCATACATACATGTGTGCAATACAAGCGTGATGCATAATGATGACTATAATGGCCGTGTGTGTTTGTGTGTCTCGGCGTTCAAGTGGCACAGTCCTTATCTGGCCTGTGGCATTTATGCACCATCATCTGACGGGCTGTACATCTCTCACACACACACACACACACACACACACACACACGCACGCACCCACGCACGCACGCACGCACGCACGCACGCACGCACGCACACACACACACACACACACACCAGGGGCGAGATTAGAAGGGGTGCAGATGAAGACCTCTTCTAAACCGCAGGAGACAGATTGGGAGGGGAGGGGGCATTCAGATTACTGTATGTATTAGATGGGGGGGGGCTTTCAGATGACTGTGTCCCTCAGATTGGGGGGAGGGGGCATTCAGATTACTGTATGCCTCAGATTGGGGGGGGCATTCAGATTACTGTACGCCTCAGAGAGGGGAGGGGGCATTCAGATTACTGTACGCCTCAGATGGAGGGGGGGCATTCAGATTACTGTACGCCTCAGATTGGGGAGGGGGCATTCAGATTACTGTACGCCTCAGATTGGGGGGGGGGCATTCAGATTACAGCTGGAGGTCTCTGCAACAGGATGGAAGCAAGGCCTTCTGGATCATACAACAGCTCACCATACCACAGAGTAAACAGCAACAGCAACAACAACAACAACAAAAACAACACCTGCAACACCACCACCACCACCACCAGAAACACCTACAACAACAACAACAACACCAACACCAGCAACACCACCAACAACAAAAACAACACCAACAATAACACCCACACCACCAACAAAAACACCAACAGCAACAGCAACACCACCAACAAAAACACCAACACCAACAACAAAAACAACACCAGCAACACCAACACCACCACTACCAACACCACCAACAGCAAAGCCCATAGTAACCACCACCACCAACTCCATTCTGTAGTACTGCAGCTCTCTCTCCCCCCACAGAGTAAACAGCAACAGCAACAACAACAACAACAAAAACAACACCTGCAACACCACCACCACCACCACCACCAGAAGCACCTACAACAACAACAACAACACCAACTCCAGCAACACCACCAACAAAAAAACAACACCAACAATAACAACACCCACACCACCAACAAAAACACCAACAGCAACAGCAACACCACCAACAAAAACACCAACACCAACAACAAAAACAACACCAGCAACACCAACACCACCACTACCAACATCACCAACAGCAAAGCCAATAGTAACCACCACCACCAACTCCATTCTGTAGTTCTGCAGCTCTCCCCCCCCCCCTTCTCTCTCTCTCTCTCTCTCTCTCGTGCTCTCTGTGGTACAACTCTCTCTCTCCTACCACACATCATTAAAAGGAAGTGCGGTTAGCTGAGAGGTAAGCACTACACCGAAGTCCATGCATGCACATCAGGGGTGGAACTTAAGTTTTCCCCCCACCAGTCACGGTGGCAGGTAGATTTAAATGTCTACCAGTCACTCACTGTTTTTACCAGTGAAAGTGACTGGTGGGTTGAAAAATCTACCACATCTATGCATCTCTTATCTAATCAGAATGGCACTTCAGTAGTCCGTGTTCCTTGCCAAGCTTGCTACACTGGCCGACCTGCAACAGTATGTGTGTCTGCAAACTTTGCAGCGAGAGAAAAAAGATTGATATACGATGCATGCATGCATGCCCACACATACACGTGCGTGAGTGCACACACACACACATACACACACACACACATGCACGCACAGATGCACTCACGCTTGCACACACACACACACACACCAAAGTAACTTGTTCCAACAAGTCCTTCAAGAGTTTCCTGTTTTACACTGAAGATGATAAAAGTGGAGCAAGTGTCAGAGAAAGTGTACCGCTAGAAATCTGTGGTCTTCCCACTACACCTGATTTCCTGCTGAGTCTCCAGAAAAAGCTGGCAGCCAGCGTGGGCCTTCAGGGTGCTTTGTGGGGAACCATCATGCCCCTGGCAGTAAGCTTTGGTCTGAGCTCACTTGGTGGCACTGGGACTGCAGTGTGTGGTATGGGCTCACTTGGTCGCACTGAGGCTGTAGGGTGCTTTATGGGGAACCATGGCCCTGGCAGTAAAGCTTGGGCCTGCAGTGTGTGGTGTGGGGAACCATGCCCCTGGCAGTAAGCTTGGCACTGGGCTCACTTGTAGGGCTTTCAGGCCGACCAGAACGGAGCCGGAGCTGGTGCCCGCACCAGTAACGTTCCGCACTAAAGTACTCATCTGCGAACCCCCCTGTGTTCATACCGGGCTCTGAACTTTTTCCTGCACGTGACTGTGTTACCCGGATGAACCTCCTGACGGCCACGCTGTCGTCACGGTTCGCGGAGAAAAACCTAGCATTTTGCGGTTCGCATTGCGAACCAACTTTCCGGTTCGCGAACGCAAAAATCTGTGAACACGATAGCTGGTTCGCGATTAGGTGCGGGAACGGGCACCGGCACGGTTCTCAGTTGGCCTGAATGCGCTATTGGTGGCACTGGGGCTGCAGTGGGCTTTGTGGGGAACCATGGCCCTGGCAGTAAGCTTGGCTCTGTAGTGTGTGGTGTGGGGAACCATGGCCCTGGCAGTAAAGCTTGGGCCTGCAGTGTGTGGTGTGGGGAACCATGGCCCTGGCAGTAAAGCTTGGCTCTGTAGTGTGTGGTGTGGGGAACCATGGCCCCGGCAGTAAAGCTTGTTGTGTGGTGTGGGGAACCATGGCCCTGGCAGTAAAGCTTGGGCCTGTAGTGTGCTTTATGGGGAACCATGTCCGTGGCAGTAAAGCTTGGGCCTGCAGTGTGTGGTGTGGGGAACCATGGCCCTGGCAGTAAAGCTTGGGCCTGTAGTGTGTGGTGTGGGCCCTGGCAGTAAAGCTTGGGCCTGTAGTGTGTGGTGTGGGGAACCATGGCCCTGGCAGTAAAGCTTGGCCCTGGCAGTAAAGCTTGGGCCTGTAGTGTGCTTTATGGGGAACCATGTCCGTGGCAGTAAAGCTTGGGCCTGTAGTGTGTGGTGTGGGCCCTGGCAGTAAAGCTTGGCTCTGGGCTCACTTGGTGGCACTGGGGCTGCATTCCTCCAGAGCAAGAGGAGATGAGGGGGAGAGGAAAAGGAATAGGTGGGATACTAGGGAGAGAAGGAGGGAGGAGAGAAGTAGAGGGAGAGGAGGAAGAGGAGAGAGATGAGGAGGCAAAGCAAGAGGAAAAGAAAAGGAGGAGGAGGAGGGAGAGGAGGAAGGAGGAGGAGGAGGATGGAATAGAGGAGGAAGGAGGAGGGAATAAAGGAGGAGGAGGAGGAAGAGGAGGAGGAGGAGGAGGAGGGAATAGAGGAGGAGGAAGGAGGAGGGGGAGGAGGAGGAGGAGGGAATAAAGGAGGAGGAGGAGGGAATAAAGGAGGAGGAGGAGGAGGTGGAGGAGGAGGAGGTCACTTAAGAGCCGGGAGTTCAAGAGGTGAGTGTGTTTCCCAAAGCTCAATAGATGGTCTGATACACACAGGAGGCCCTTATGGGGCATGTTGCTTCTCTCACAGGCAGTGTGTTTGTAGCGTGTAGGGCATGTGGTGTGTGTGTGTGTGTGTGTGTGTGTGTGTGTGTGTGTGTGTGTGTGTGTGTGTGTGTGTGTGTGTGTGTGTGTGTGTGTGTGTGTGTGTGTGTGTGTGTGTGTGTGTGTGTGTGTGTGTGTGTGTGTGTGTTTGTAGCGTGTAGGCATGTGGTGTGTGTGTGTGTGTGTGTGTGTGTGTGTGTGTGTGTGTGTGTGTGTGTGTGTGTGTGTGTGTGTGTGTGTGTGTGTGTGTGTGTGTTTGTGTGTGTGTTTGTAGCGTGTAGGCATGTGGTGTGCATGTGGTGTGTGTGTGTGTGTGTGTGTGTGTGTGTGTGTGTGTGGTTGGGATAGGTGTGTGTGTGTGTGTGTGAAGCGGGGGGGGGGAGTGTGTGTATTGGAACAGTGGATGAGAGAGTGAGGGACTGGCTAGAGAGAGAGAGAGAGGGAGGGAGAGAGAGAGAGAGAGAGAGAGAGAGAGAGAGAGAGAGAAGAAGAAGAAGAAGAAGAAGAAGAAGAAGAAGAAGAAGAAGAAAGAGAAAAACACAAGAAGAGAAAGAGGCAGAAGGAGAGAACGGTAGAGAGAGGGAGGTCTGGGCTGTGCCTGTGCCGGTGGCCTACAAAGGAGTGCTCGTAGTAGAGTGACAGGATGGAAGGGTTAAAAATACTCCGCTGATGGCGGAAGTTCAGGAGGTTTTGTTCAAGAGCCTCGCCGCCTCGTCTGAAAACCCCTACGCCTTGAAAACTACTACACTCACCACACCACATCACAAATATGAGATGGTACTTCTAAACAAGACAAGTAATAATTCATAAAGGGGGAAAAAAACACTTTAAAGCACATACACCTCCAACTCTATTCGTTTGGGCACTGCTCCATGCAAGGAGCATAGCAAGCCCATAACAGTGTTAGTCCAAAAACTGAGCTTGATCTTGAATGCCATTACTTGAAGTTGAATGTCAAGTTCCAAAAATAAATCCATCCGTTTACACCTAAAATCTTTCCACACTCCGTGCCTGGATGGATGTGACTCTACACACAAACCGTCTGTAATGCCGCGATCACACCGAAGGCGCTGAAAGAGCCACAACGCTGCTGACTCCTGCCTGGAAAGCCCTAGCCAGGGGCGTTGAACGAGGCAAACGATTCAACCTGAAGCGTTCGGCCAGGAATCTCGACCAACCGAAGCTCGTGTTTAGAAAAATGTGAACATTCCATTGGCTGACGCCCTGCCGCTGCCGAGCTCATTACATATTTTTAGATGAAGTTCAACTTCTGCCGCCCTCGGCTTTTGACGCTTTTGATGCCCTCGCCTCTAGAAACACTCCCGACGCGTTTGCCTCGTTCGCCGCCTGCTCTCCCATACAAAGTCAATCACTTCCGCATCTTTCCACGCGTTCAATGCCCGCGGTGTGACTGCACGGTAAGACTCCATAAATGTAATATGAAGAGAAATATCACATATACTCATGGTCTCTCAACACTTAAATTTAGCATGCACAACAGTAAAATATATTATGCTGCTACATTATATTACTACAATTGGCAGATGCTTTTATCCAAAAGAGTCCAAACAGAGTAGCACACAGTACATGATCAGCACAATACTGCATAAGGCATGGGGAATCAACACGGCATAAAGGCATAAAGGGCCGTACACACACATCGCTGTTATTTACTAGCTTCTCACTTGCTCGCCTACTCGCCTCTCTTTCATGGAACGTTCATGGAAAGTTCCCGCGGCTTTAACTGCCAATGAACAGGCGAGAAGTACCAAACTCTGCCTTCCAATTGGTTACTCACTTACTCGCCTCACTCGAAGATAAAATATTTTCAACTCGGGATCCGCCCACATCGCATCGCTTGTACAGTACTCGCCTACTCGCCTGCTAGTCTCGCTGGAACACATTGACATTCTATTGAGTTAATTCGCTGAGCGAGTAACTAGTAGTGACGTGTGTGAATGGCCCTTAAGAAGGTTAGCACAGGTGAGTGAGTGACTGGAGCTCATTATGATAAGAGGAAACTTTGGGCTGACTAGAATACATTACAACGATGGGACACTTTCTCAAAAGAGCAGAGCCTTCCCATGCATGCGTATAGTACTGTAAGTAAGGCTTAAGGGTATTGATCTAGAGCAGGGGTGGGGAACCTATGTCTCGAGGGCCGTTTGCTGCCTTTGAGGCCATTTTATCCGGTCCTCGATATAACTTTAATGTTATGCAGCTTCACATGAAATATGGCATATTTTGTTAAGGAATTTGCAATGCAATTAAGTCATATTCAGGGGACCTAGAGAAGGTGGGGTCTGTTTCAAAGGTGGCTGCCTTCAATATAGGCCTAAAGTGCAGAGGGAAATCCTGGTTTGTGTTCATAGACATTTACAGCCCTCGGATGAATTTGAAGTGGCCCCTCGAATGAAAAAGGTTCCCCACCTCTGATCTAAAGATACCCTGTTGAGTTGTACTCGCACGCATACGCATACGCATACTGTAATCCAGGAGGAGGCCCCAAGATTACGACAGCATGTCAAATGTAACCCTGGAGTCCAGATGATCAGATAACAGCTGGCACCGCTCTTGGTATGCCATTCCTCGAGTACCAAGAGGACCGGGCGGCCTCCCATGGCGGAGCACGACAGAGACATGTGGAGAGGGGGGGGTCCTCACGTCCTTTACTGACCTCCACACTTGTGTGTGTGTGTGCGTGCGTCCCAGCAGGACCGTTATTAAGACACTGTGGTGCCCCCGGTCACTAATACCCAATAGGTGCCCCCTTTATGAACAATATATGTAAAGTCTGTGTCAAGCCCCGTGTACATCGAAGGCGAACTAGGCGACCTGCGCGGCGGAAGTCATTGTTTCTCTATGGAGGAAAGGCGAATAAACCTACCAGAGCGAATTCGCCAGGAGCGAAGATTCTTGAGCGACCAGGGCGAATTTTGACGATTAAACTCAAGCTAATCTTAAGCGAATTCGCTATGACGCGGTTCGGCGAAAACCAATTGGAACGTTCATATCGAGGAATGTCCCAGGCTGTCAAGACAGAGCCGTTATGTGATTAGCTGAATCAAACATGTCAGTGCAGCGTCCAGAGCAAATAAAACTAATTCATGGCGAAACTTCTTCAACCACCCCAGCTACCTGGGTCGCATAGGTAGTGCCCGATGTACACGGGCCATCATGCAGTGCCCCATAACTGGTTGTAAGTGGTTGGTGCCCCTGGGCCCTGTGCCACTGCCCCTTATGGATAGTCAGGCCCTGGTCCCGGTCACACCTGGGCCATAACTGGCTAATGTTTGGGCCTCATCTGGCCAGCCTGTGTAAATGCACGCACAGACCGGAGCATGCATGCACGCACGCACGCACGCACGCACGCACGCACGCACACACGCACACACGCACACACGCACTTGCCCTTCAACTGCTAATATAAGGCAGATAAGAATGTGGTCAGCCGTTCACATGGGTGGTCATGCAGTTTTGCTTAGATCGTCCTCTATCTCTTTCTCTGAATCTCTCTCCCTCTCCCTCTACCTCACACAATGCAGTACCGTTAAACTACCCAAGCAAGATAAGCAAGAATGCAGTCACGCTTGCGTGGCTTCTTATGCAATTCTGTTTTAGACTACACTACACTACAATACACTACACTACACTAAAGCGCGTGCACACGCGTGCACACGCACGCACACCCAACTCCAAAAAGCTTGAAGCAAAAACAAATGCATGCAAATCATGGTTTAATCATTAATGTGTCAAGTCAAACAGACCTGAACGATAGACAAGAGTGATCTTCCAGAGGTGAGCTAGAGGGTAAGAGTAGACACTGCCTTCCTCATTCTCAGCATTAGCTGTCACTCAGCATGGACAGACAGGCATGGTCATGTAGGCTACTGTAGCCTACAGGAGGTAGCCTTGTTGCTAGCATGTCATGGGCTCCTTCCTTCACATGGCTAACTGATCTTAGCTTATCTAGCCTACAAAATGGACACAACCTCTTGTTTGCGATTACAACAGCTGGGCTCTAAAGGCTCAAAAACAGTTTTGTTATGAATAGAAAGCTAGTCAAAAGCCAAGTACTTTCTTTTGGGTGATCTTCCCCCTCCACTGTAAGACATGTGTGCACAGTCAGTCAACAACAAGGTTAGCAACTGTGTGCAAGCTCAGCTGGCTTCCAACAGGACTAGCAAGTTTGTGTGTATTTGCCGTCTGATGGTTCAGAATACTTGAGTAGTTTCCGTTCTCTCTTGCATACCTTAACAAGTACAAATTCTTCATCATGTGTTAGAAAGCCTGACAGATCTCTCTCTCCCCCTCCACAAATGGTAGCTGCCCCCAGGGCACCACACGCTGCTTGCTTTTAAGTGTCATCTGACTAAAGGTAGTTTAGAAAGAAAGCAACAAAGCATACAGTTCACCCCCACCCACTCTCTCTCTCTCTCTCTCTCTCTCTCTCTCTCACACACACACACACACACACACACACACACACACACACACACACACACACACACACACACACACACACACACACACACACACACACACACACACACACACACACACACACACACACACACACACACACACACACACACACACACACACACAGTCCTACCCACTACGATTCAAACCCTTGCCTAAATGAGCACAAGATGAGTTAAAACGTTTAAAGACACACACACACACACACACGCGCGCGCGCGCACGCACGCACGCACACACACACACACACACATACGCGCGCGCACGCACGCACGCACACGCACAGCGCCCTACACACTCATTACTGTTCTGTCATGTGGCCTGTCCAGTTGTTTTTGAGCCTTGCCATCGAATGGCAAACTTATGGCTCATTTGATAGGGACAGATACACATCCTGTAGTCCAACAGAAACTATCATAGCATTTATAGCCAAGGCTAATTTCCAATGCCAATCCCTAGAAGGGCTTTTATGGATTTTTTCAGCATTACTGAAAGGTCTGTCAGATTGTTGTTGTGTGATTGTAAGATTTACATTGCACAAACAGTCAGCCCATTGCATTGCATTACACCCCTATGACACACTAGCTAGTAGACAAGTTTCCTTTTTAGTAGCCTGTGTGTGCTATGAATTGTTTCCGAGCTCTTGTGTTAGTGAAATGGTGTTGGTTAGAAAGCTAGCTGAATGTTATGCTGCTAATAAGTGAGTAGAGTGTTGCAAACAAGTCTGTAGACTGTTTGGTCAGTCAGTCGTTTGACAGTTATGAGACACAGCAGTGGGTCAGTTGGCTGTTGTGAGACAGTCTGTTGTTTGTTGTGAGTCAGTTGGTCTGTAAGCTGTCGTAGTGACATCAAAACTCGATTGTGCTGGGTCCTCTGGCTGTTGCGAGTCCATTTACAAGTTGGCTGTTGTGATATAGTTAGCATGTGCAGAACTACTGTGATATAAGTTACTCGGCTATTGCGAAACACTCAGTCATCTGGCTGTTGAGAGAAACTAAGCGTGTTGACTGTGAGAGAGTGTGGTGTCTATTATGAGATCAGTAGTCTGTTGCCTGTTGTGAAATAGTAACTCTGTTGGCTGAAAACAGTTAGTCTGACTGTTGGCTATTGTGAGTTAGTCAGTTAGTTGTTGTGAGAACGGTAGTCAGTTGTTTTGAAAACAGTTAGTCTGACTGTTGGCTATTGTGAGTTAGTCAGTTAGCTGCTGTGAGAAGAGTAGTCAGTTGTCTTGAGAACAGTTAGCCTGTTGGTTGTTGTGATATAGCAATCCGTTGACTGTTGAGAGATCAGTAGTCAGTTGTTCTGTGGTCAGTTACTCTGTTGACTATTGTGAGCTACACAGTTAGCTGTTGTGAGATCAGTAGTCAGTTGTTTTTTTTTGTCAGTTAGTCTGTTGGCTGTTGGGACACAGTTAGTCACTTTAGCTGTTGTTAAGTTAGTCTGTTGGCTGTTGTGAGATAGTAGTCCGCTGACTGTTGAGAGATCAGTTGTCAGTTGTTCTTTGTCAGTTAGTCTTTTGGCTATTGCTTGCGAGTCAGTTAGTCACTTAAAAGCTGTTGTGATATGAGTAGTCAGTTGTTGTGAAATGAGTAGTCAGTTGTTGTGAAATTCTTCTCACCTGCTGCTCAGCATCCGACTCATAATCCTCATCTTCTGCACTCAGCGACATGACCAAAAGAAACTCCTCGTTCTTTCTTTCTTTCTTTGCTCTTCTTTTTGCTCTTTCTTTTTGTTCCCCTCCTCCTCTCTCTCTCTCTCTCTCTCTGACTCTCCACACACACACACTGCCCCGTGCCGCGCTCAGTCAGGGTCCACCACGCTGCGCTCACACAAAACTGACATGGCTGAAGTGAAGAGGGAGACTGCCTGCCTTGCCTGCCTGCCAGATGGACCTCCTCCTCTCTCTCTCTCTCTCGCTCTCTTCCTCTCCCCTCCCCCTACTTCCCTTCCAGGCCCCGCCTTCATCTCCTCTCCTTCCTGTCCTGTGCTGTGCTGCTGGCCCACGCAGCCCGTAGGCCCCTCCCTCCAGCACCCCCGCACACACACACACACACACACACACACACACACACACACACACACACACACACACACACACACACACACACACACACACACACACACACACACACACACACACACTCAGTCAGCCCTGAAGGGGACAGAGCAACAGGAGCAGCACACAGCCAATTGGAGCGCAGTATGCAAATGAGGCTCATGAATATGTGAGCGTGTGTGTAAGGTGCTCCCTGACCAGTGGCACACACACAGCACAGGGCTCTGAATATTGATGAGCGAGCGAGTGAGTGAGTGTGGAAGCTGGGGTAAGGGGTTGGATTGTGTGTGTGTGTGTGTGTGTGTGTGTGTGTGTGTGTGTGTGTGTGTGTGTGTGTGTGTGTGTGTGTGTGTGTGTGTGTGTGTGTGTGTGTGTGTGTGTGTGTGTTTGGGACAGATGGCAAAGGATTAGAAAAGACACAATAAGGCTTCAGATGAAGCAGCTGGCTTTTAAATGGGCCAGACACACCACACCACCCCTCTCCTCTCCTCTCCTCCTCTGTCCCAACTGGGGTGTAGGCAGCGGCACAGCAGGCAACAAGACACAACACACACACACCACCACTGTCCTACAACAGCAACAACAACAAAAGCACACACACGCGCGCGCGCACGCGCACACACACACACACACACACACACACACACACACACACACACACACACACACACACACACACACACACACACACACACACACACACACAGCTGGGGCACATGACATGACCGGCTCCTTTTTGGCACAAGCTACAGTACGAACGCTCCAGTCCTCCACGCCCTCCTCCCCAGTTCCATGGAATGCTGGGCAGAGGGACTTCCAGGGAACTGAGCTGAGCTGAACAGAGCAGAGCAGAGCAGAGCAGAGCGGCCTGCTGGGAGCGACAGGAAATTGCATCACAGTGCTTCCCACGAGCCAGCAGAATAAAAGGAGAGGCCGGTCCGACATAGCACAGCACGGCACACCCACTGCTGAAGCAAATGGTCACTTCCCGCAAAAAAACAAAGCACATCTCTTTTCGTTTGCTTGTTTGCTCTTTTTTAAATACAGCACACACTGCCCAGGTGCCCGCACTGAGTCACTGGCATGCATTCACACGTGCACTGCACACGCTCACACACCAAAACATATTCATCAGTGCCACATAGTGTTTACACATTTATGATAGTGATCTGAATTTCCATGCGTTGAAAATAATGCTCACACGATGTAAAACACAGCAAAGGAAACAAGACTATTGACTAGCATTACACAACTCCAATACACAGGAATAACAGAATCGTTAACTATAACACCACCCACACAGAATTACACAACTTCCCACATAGTCAATGATCACCTTACACACACAAATGAATTCTACTCTTAAATTGTACGCACTGGGTCCAGGGCTCTAATGCAGCGGTTCCCAAACTTTTTTTCCCTGCGCACCCCCTTATACATTTCAATGTGGTTTGCGCACCCCCTGAGCCAATATTTTGGTGTGCTGATGGCCGTGCAAGTATGGATTCACTGCTTGTTAAGCACAATCGTTTTTGGGGAATCCTCTTTTCCAATAGCCTTGGAATTTAACTACACTTCAGATGGACCCTTCCAGCATACAATGCACCATACCATTAAAAATTACTTAATGTTCATTAATACTGGATAAAAACTACCATATCAGCCATTGCTCTATTCAGCTCGCGCACCCCCGTAGCCTCTTACTGCAGCAGGGGTCGCCGGCGACCCAATTCACTTGCTGAAAATGCTTAACTACATCACAACAACATTTTTATGACATTACAGAGAGCCATAGTGCTGCGCTAAGGGGTTAATGCAGGCCGTGCACCCCACTTTGGGAACCCCTGCTCTAGTTGATGCCCTTGCCAGTAACTGCATTTGCATGTCTGCTACTGGGTAATGGTCAGGAGGGATGGCTGTTGGCAGGGTTGCCAGATGAGGCTGATGATTTCCAGCCCCAAAAATGCTCAAAAAACCCACCTGGAAGCACTACATCCAGCCCAATTCTATTGATTTCTATGGCCAAGAATTGGGCGTTTGACATTTTTACCCGCAGGCGTCATGCCATCCTAAGCAGCCCAATAAGGCGGGAAACCGCCCAATCTGGCAACACTGGCTGTTGGGTGTTGTGGCCGTTATACCTGGGTCCGGTGCCAGGAGATAAGACCCTGCCAACCGGTGCCAACATCAGGAGAGATAAGGCCCTGCCAACCGGTGCCAACAGCAGTGGCCATGTAGGGCACAGGGCCACATGGCAATGCCGCTTCACACAAATTAGAATTACTGTAGAAACAACACTTTCATCCACACACACACAAGCAATAACATACGTACATGCCCGACCGCCCGCCCGCCCGACCGCCTGCACACTGTACACACAAAAACACACACACATGCATGTGCACACACATGCAAACACGCGCGCACACACACGCTTGCATGTGCACGCACGCACGCACATGAACACACACGCACGCTAGGGTGCATCAAATGCCCCCTATGAAAAAATATTGCCTTGGCCCTATAGTAAAAATTTTCTACACCCAGTAAAACACACACTGTGTAAAATATTTTGAAATTTGGATGAAGTCTACCGGAGCCACCAGCCCCATGAAAATAGAAAATAATGGTGAGAGTCAAAATCTTGGAATAGAAATGGACATTTTGGTGCATAAAGTTACCCAATAAAAACATATTGCCTCAGCTGTGTGATAAAAATGTTCTATGCACAGCAAAATCACTCTGTGTAAAATATGTTGAAATTTAGATGAATTCTACTGGGTCCACCAGGCCCATGAAAATACAAAAGAATGGTGATAGTGATGGGCAACCTGGATTCCAACATTTTTACTATAGGGCCAAGGCAATATTTTTTCATAGGGGGTGTGATGGAGTGACCATCACTAGGGTTGTGTGTGTGTTCTGACTAACATGCCAACGAGCCTGGCTCTTTGGTGTAGCGCTCAGAGCCCCAGTTTACTACCCCAGATGGTCTGGGTTCGAGTCCCAGCTGGGCAACTCTACTCCCCTTCGCTACAAATGGTGTCAGAAGTGGGATGGCTACCGTGAGGCCATCGGAGGCGTACTCATTGTGTGTGAGCCGTAATTCCATGTGAGGGACCCCCAGATTGGTGACCCCGGTGCGAGGGACCCCAGTGATGGGTGAAGCATTGATTACAGGGCACGCTGGATGGGAGAAGCATGATGGGCAGTTGCGTGAGGGACACCATGAGTGTGTGACGCACACGGGTGCGCTTCCCGAAGGGGAAGGCAGTGTGATGGAGTGACCATCACTAGGGTTGTGGATGTGTTCTGACTAACATGCCAACGAGCCTGGCTCTTTGGTGTAGCGGTCAGAGCTCCAGTTTACTACCCCGAGAAGGTCTGGGTTCGAGTCCCAGCTGGGCAACTCTACTCCCCTTCGCTACAGGGGGCGTTTGATGCACGCACACACGCACACACACAGCCTTCCAGTGCAACTGTCCAACACTGACCCCAGTCACCTCAACACCTGTGACTAATAAAGAGGTGTTCTTTATAGGGGAGGGTAATGGCAAGGGGTTCACGATTCGATGCGCATCACGATACACATGCCAGAGATGCATGAGATATTATCATGATGCATTGCGATACATGTATTATTACGATGCATTGTGATATTTACTTTTTTCAACATTGCTTTGCCAACATTATACAATAAAAATATAGATTAAAAACTATGATACTGTAGTTTATATGTAGAATGAGTTGCAAAAGGCTAATAATAAAGTTTAAAAATAATACTGATGATGATTTGAAGCTTGTGAGCACCATCACATCATATCATGTGGTTGTTTTCTGGACTAAAGGGTAACAGAACTTTGAAAGGACACATCATGATACTTCGCCCTTGCATCGCAACACAGTGTCGTGACTGCGTATCACGATGAATCACGATTCGATTCAATATTGTCACAGCCCTAGTGTTCATCATTTCAGAACATTTCAATCATATTAGAATATCATCTTTTATTTAACGGCTCCCCCTTCCCTACTAAAATAATAGTACTCTTAGTCAAAAAGAGGTGTAATTTATCTATGGAAAGTGATATGCCAACCCGTCACATGACAAAAATCCTCAGTTTAATGGACAAAAGCAGCAAGCAATCAAACTTTATGGAAGTATGGTAAAAGGACATATCTGACAAAAACTGTAATACATTATTGATAACATGTTACTGTCTTTTCAAAATAATGCCTTACATTACAATGTTACTAAATTTAAAATGTAAGGCATTACACTACTTTTGCATTAATTTAGCTACTTTCGCCCAACTAACTGTAGGCCTAAATATGGATCTGGCGATTTACAGTGTAAAAAAAAGCTAATGAGTCATGACTTTTTCACCTCTCGTCCAGGAGGTGTTTTGGCAGCATGCAGACTAAAAACTACCAGGTTCAGGAATAGCGTCTTTCTAACCCACTACAGTGTACACGGTGCAATGCATGCAACTTAAGTTACCGGTACTTTGCATAGAGCTTGAAAGTGACGTCACTTCCCCCGATTTCATGAGACCTCAACAGCGTTTTTAGCCGAAAATCGTAGCATGTAATCCAATGGCGGTATTAAAATGATATTTCGATCCCCTTCGAGTTGTGCCATGGGCTCCACATATGTTGTTTCTGATATTTAGGGCCCGAGCACCGTAGGGCGCGAGGCCCTATTGTTCTTGCTCGGATTATTATTATTATTATTATTTTTCTTTTTGCTCCTTGTTCGGGTCCGCCATTTTGTCTGAGAAGCATTTGGTGGGACGCAATTTGGCACGGTGGTCGGAAATGGCGACCGCTACTCAGAACCAGATTTAAGGGTGCTCACCCCCAATCCTCTAGCGCCACCAGCAGGCCAAAATTTCAGGGACATTTTTGCTTGTAACTTTTGAACTGCCGGGCCAATTTTCAAAAACCTGGTATCCCTGGAATCCTTGGGCCTAGACAAATCCAACGCAACCCATGACGTCATTTTCCGCCAGGATAGTTTTCCCGCCATTTTGAATTTTGTGAAAATCAATAAAAATGCTATTTTTCCCGCAATTTTTGACCAATTCGCCCGAAACTTGGTTTATAGTATCTCTGGACTGAGCTACACATGAGGTCTCAAGGCATATTGGATATCTTTTATCGTTTAGCCTTGACAGCCAATCAAAAACGGCCTAAAACGCGCCTAAAACTTGCCAAACAGGAAGTGAAGTCATATCTTGGGAACCCATTGTCACAATCTTCTGAAAATTGTCACAGACATGTCCATATATACCATGACCCACCACAACAAAATTCAGGTCGCTAGCTCAAACTCTCTGGCGCCACCAGCTGGTCAAAATTTTAGCTACATTTCTGCCTGTAACTTTTGAACCTCACGCTCAATTTTAAATCTGGTGGTAGCGTTGAAATCCTTGGGCAAAGACGAATCGAACGATCCCTATGACATTATATCCACCATTATAGAATGTCCGCCATTTTGGATTAAGTCGCCAAACAGGAAGTGACGTCATATCTTGGGAAACCATTGTCAGAGTCTTCTGCAAATTGTAACATGCATTCTTGACCATCCCAGGACCCCCCACAAGAAATATCAGGTCGCTAGCTCAAACACTCTAGCGCCACCAGCAGTTCAAAGTCACCACCCACCAACTGGTCAAAGTTTTAGCTACATTTCTGCCTGTAACCTTTGAACCACATGCTTGATTTTAAATCTGGTTGTACCGTTGAAATCCTTGGGCCAAGACGAATCCAACGCACCCTATGACAGCATGTCCACCATTTCGAAATGTCCGCCATTTTGCATTTGCTGAAAATCGATAACGTGCTCCTAATCCTTCAAATTTGGTCGGATTTTCACAAAACCTTATACATTATATTCTCGGGAGCACTCTGAAGAGATTTGTAAAAGGGTTTTATTACATCTTTTACGGTTTGGCCGTGACAGCCAATCAAAATCCTCCTAACACCCCCAAACAGGAAGTGAAGTCATATCTCAGCAACCAATAGTAAGAGTCTTTGGAAATTGTCACACACATTCTTGGCTATCCCATGACTTCCCACAAGAACTTTCAGGTCCCCATTTCTGCTTGTAAAAATTACATGGCATGGTTGTTCAGTATGGCGCATTTACAAATCCAAAAATGTCAGACTCAATAGAACCCCCTGCAGAGACTTGTCCGAAGCTGGCATATATGTGGATGCAGTGGCTACCAGGTGGAGTACCACCATGTTTTAGGCGAATTAATTGCTATAAATGTGGAAATTAAAATATTTTGCATGCGTCTATATCATTGAAATTGCAATGCAAAGGGATACCGAGAGGTGAAGTGGACAAAACGGCAGTGCTACGACAATGACACCTTCTCCTTCCTCATACCTGTCAGAAATGGTTAAGCTTCATCCGTTT
>NC_085867.1:47759235-47769235 GCF_034702125.1 Engraulis encrasicolus
TCGGCCCGATAATGGCATAAAATGTAATATCGGTATCGGATTTTTGACCTATCAAAACCGATATAATAATGCTTGAATTACTGTACACTTTTCTCCTTAATTATTTTTCTATTTTGCACAGACGATGTTCATATTTGGAAAGCTTTTTTGCATTTGAGAATGCATCTAGTGGGGCATTACAATAAAATTAAGCATATTTTGTTCCACAACAGCAGATTTGTAATGTTACCTAAAATTTGCTATGAGGAAAAATAACCCACATATATCGGCATCAGTATCGGCCGATATCGGAATCGAAAACTGAGAGTTGGACAATATCGGCATATCGGATATCGGCAAAAAAGCCAATATCGGACATCTCTAGAGATAACTCACCTGTCTGTGTTGTATCTTGACAGAGGTGCGGAGTCAAGTGGGTGCGTTGGGTGAGGCAGTGGACGTAGCGCTCTAGCACGTACCAGCACATCTCGTAAAAGAACGGGTAGCGGAACTTGGAACGAACCTGGATGCAGTCAATAAGAAAAAAAGATGCAAGATGTCAGATCAAGGCGTGGTGTAGTGATCAGATTGTTACCCAGTTTGTTACCCCTTAAATGCAGTGTTTCTCAAACTTTTTCAGACTGAGGACCACTTTGTTCCCCCAAAAATGTTCAGGGACCACCTGTCAACTGAATTGACAGTTGACGGGTGCTAATTTGACACTGCTAATTTCGATGCAGATCACTTACTTTTTATTCACATTACAAGCCTGTCTTATTGTGGTGAAAATATGACTTCAGCTATGTTTAGATCTGTAATAATATTACAAATATAGCCTACTGCTAGCTTGTCTTGGAAAAGTAGAAATCCCCCTGCGGACCACCTAAGCTCTGTTGCGGACCACCAGTGGTCCCCGGACCACATTTTGAGAATCACTGCCTTAAGGTCATGGTTCGAGTCCAAGCGAGGTTACAGCTATAGTCATGAATATCAAATAAATGTTGTAAACATCAATTAAGTCCTTGGGGGAGGACCACAAAGGACCACAAAGTGACTAGGACTAGGAGCATAGTGCAACTGCAGCTGTATCTTTACTAGGGCAGTCATGGGTAAGCGGTAGGGTGTCAGACTTGCAGCCCAAAGGTTGCTGGTTCGACTCCCAACCCACCAGGTTGGTGGGGGGAGTAATTAACCAGTGCTCTCCCCCACCCTCCTCCATGATTGAGGTACCCTGAACATGGTACCGTCCGGCCGCACTGCTCCCTTGGGGCGCCATTGGGGGCTGCCTCCTTACCAAATGCATAAATGTAATTGTGTGCTGTGGAGTGCTGTGTCACAATGACAATGGGAGTTGGAGTTTCCCAGTTGGGCTTTCTTTGAATTCTTTCATTTCTTTTTTACTAGAGCTATTTCTGCTGTGTCTTGGGGACACAGAGAGAATGTCTAACAACATTATAGTCCTACATACATGTAAATTCTATAATGATGTACTGATAATATAATGCAACAAAATGAAATGGCTTATGGCACTGTCAATAGTCTCTTATGGCATGGTCAATAGCCTTAAGCCAGGCTCAAACTACACGACTAGCGATTGTGTGTCCGATTTTGGCGTCGGGGTGCACCGCACACTAGAAGAGAATCGCAACTGTCAATCTTATTCCTGCTCGCAACCACCGAGACAATGCCCGACTTTCTATTTCCAGTCGCCAATATCAAACACTGTTTGATTGCTACGATTTGCGATCGGCAAGTCATTGAGCTGCCAAAGTTCTATCTAAGAACATCGGTCACGACAAGGAAATCTTTCCCGACAATCGCTTGCGATGGTCCTGGGGGGTAAAGTTCCAGCGATTGTCGTAAGGGGGGATTTAAGCCGAGAATCGGGCCGATATTCGTGTAGTTTGAGCCAGGCTTTACTGTCCCACAGCTAGTGAGACAGCAAGGTGCCTAGTACATACAGATACTGTAGTCTAGGACTTCCTCTACTTGTACTTTGCACACAGAGAAAAAGATGCAGCCGCCTTCTAAAGCCATCTCCACTGCAGTGCGTGCAGCGAGTGATATTTTAGGGCTTTGACATTGAGAGAGAGTACGAAGCGAGCAATGCGATAGGGTCATTTCTTCTGGAGTTCTGCCGCAGACAGGAACAGCAAACAAAGCAGTATTACTGGGTTACTTCTGTTCTGGGGACAGGGTCGCTGACAGCTTTGGCTGGGCCCAGGACAAAGTCATCTGAAAGTCCCCCACCCAGCCCAATAGACACAATGTAATGAGGACCCAATGTTGGGCCCCCTCTCTCCTTGGGCCGGGACAACTGTCCCCTCTGCCCCCCCTTGCCGTCACACCCCTGCTGGGGACATTATGTTAGAGGAAGCAGCAACAATATTGGGCCATTCCCACAGAGGACGCAGAGGCAGTCTTAGTTTGCAGTGCTTACACCAGACTTGCATGGCTACATTTCAGGATATCTGAGGTAGTTCACAGTATTATCATGGGACCGTTTCTATAAAAGTGCATGCACTTTAGAATCACTTAGCTAGCCATGTCTACAATCCTACGGCAAGTCAGTTGAAGAACACAGTAAAGCCTGGCTCAAACTACGCGACTATGGGCCCGATCCTCGGCTGAAAACCCCCCTTACGACAATCGCTGGAACGTTACCCCACAGGACCATCGCAAGCGATTGTCGGGGAAGATTTCCTCGTCGTGTGCGACATTCTAAGATAGAACTTTAGCAGCTCAAAGAGTCACCGATCGCAAGTCGTAGAAATCAAACACTGTTTGATATAGAGCTCTTCAGCGTTGACGTCAACTTGTATGCGGCAGTTGGCGTTCGGGTTCTATGGCGATTTTTTTACATTGCAACACGCCATAGAGATTCAGGTTTGGCAAAAATATAAGTTGCACGCCAACAACGAACATTAGCGTGTCCCCGCATCCCTTTCTCATTAGTGGAACGGATCGTATCATCATGTTGGTGTATTCACATGTTAAATCATGACGATTTTAATTCAATATTGCTAACCCCTTTCTGATCATTAAAACTTCCGAACTACATGCAGTTGTCTCTTACCTGTTACGTCATCCGTGGTACGCTACATCACTACATCACTATACACATACTTTCCTTTGGTTGCCATGGGTACAACCCTCCGCACGTACATGACATTAGATACAGGCGCCGCTTCTGTAGTCGCCAAAAGTTTCCGGGTTTAGCATATGGACGCAACATCGTATTTATGTCGAAGTTTGACACAAAATGATCAACCATGTCATACCTACAGCCTATTTTTAACACCCTCGACAGCTTGCGGGGGTTCGCTAAGCGCGTGCTTGCACTCGGAGCTTATTTGAAACTGGCCCCTATTCATTCCCAATGGGAGGCCGGAAGCCGATACGAACCAGAATGTCCTTAAATGCTAACATGAAAGACTACAGTCTACTACATGCTTCCGCGTTACTGAAGAGCTCTATTTGCGACTGGAAATAGAACGTCGGGCATTGTCTCGGTGGCTGCGAGCAGCGATAAGATTGACAGTTGCGATTCTCTTCTAGTGTGCGGTGCACCCCGACGTCAAAATCGGACACATAATCGCTAGTCGTGTAGTTTGAGCCTGGCTTTAGACACATTGAGAACAGTTACAAGCACTGAGCATTCCAGTTTACAAGGCAATATTGTCAGTATTCAGTTTAAAACAAGGTCTGCAACATTCTGAGAGAGTTCTACATTCTACATTCTACAACTGGAATATTCCCAGAGCAAGGCCTTCGGAATGAATACAGGTCACATGAGACGTTCACAAACCGAAACGGAATATTCCTCGTGTGTACTTTCACAGTAACTGTGTGCAGTAACTGTGCTCATTTAGTTAGGTCTAGTTACTTTAGTTTACTTAGTCTTTTTCGAACAGTGGGAATAGAAACAAAAACGTTACAGTTTCAGATATTATTATTATCCCGAGCATGTAGCATCTAGGGTGCAACACTAGTGCATAATGACCGTACCATGGACCCATCACTGCTCTAGAGAGGGGTATCGAACAGCATTATTGCATCCAGCACAATTTCTATTTGAAGAGTTCAGATGCAAAACCCCCTAACTCCATTTCTGAAGACCTACACTTCTATATTTTTAAAGAACCCGGTTGTTGGTTTGGTTTACATTCATGTACTTGATAATACATATAAATAGTTGTATTACATAAATAAAATTAAAAAATGTGCAATTTTGATAGCTTTGTATTAAATAAAAATGAATTAAGATTAATTTCTGAAAAGGCACTTGGGGGGTTTTGCATCTGAGCTCTTCATTTGTACTTTGTGAGAGCGTCCACAGCAGTGTGACTGGGTCTGCTCCTTGTGCCTCTCCTCTCCTCTGCCCCTGAGGGGCCCGCTGTGTCCAAATCCCATCGTTCGGCACAGCTGGCAGCGTTTCCAAATCCCAAGTGACAAAATGATGAAGATGTTTTCCCAGGGTTATCTCTCTCTCTCTCTCTCTCGCTCTCTCTCTCTCCCTTTCTCTCTCTCCCTTTTCTCTCTCTCCCTTTCTCTCTCTCTTTTTCCACAGCTTATATTGGCCTTGTCACAGTTTATATTCTCTCTGTCTCAAATGCACACATATACACAGACACACAGACACACACACGCAAACATGCACGCGCACACACACTCACAGATGTGCGTGCACGACACACACACACAGACACACACACAGACACACACACACAGACACACACACACAGACACACACCCCCGAGACAAATGCAAACAGTTCTCCATCTTCAGCGTGAGCTAGTGCACGCTTTAGTGCACTCTAGCACTTCTTTGAGAAGTGCTACTGTACTGCCATGCTACTGCCTAGACTCACCTCCTCTTCTTTGAGAAGTGCTACTGTACTGCCATGCTACTGCCTGCCTACTGCGCTGACCTCAGAGCTCAGGTATGCTGGCATTGACTCTGACTCACCTCCTCTTTTATACACCTCACGCTTGGGTCATTTCACGTGAAATCAGACACTTTGGGACCCGACCGACACGGATTTTAATCATACTTGCTGTGCCTGTTTTGCCTATTACACTGACTGATATAATCAAGGCTGAATGCATAGTGTCCTACCCTCACATGTAAACCTTCCAGGGCTTGAAACTAAGGGGCGCCAAGGCGCCAAATGCGGGTGAAAATCGCATCTGGCGTGTAACAAGTTGATCCTCACTAGCCATTTGGCTGGTAGCATATTATTGGGGAGTGATTGAAAAAAAAAACGGTGATAGATTTCTCTGAATGTGTTCGCTATCAAAAGGGAATCCAGTCTTGCGAACCTAGGGCACTTGTCAAACACTGCAGATGCCCCGCCTCCGTGGAGAAAGTCGGACACGCCAAGACGTGCGCCGCTTGCTCCGGTTTAAATATGTGGCGAAGTTTGCTCTCAACTGGCAAGCGACGCTATGTGCATATTTTGCGACCTGCCTTGCGACCTGCCTTTTATAATCCAGTAATGTTTTGCGTAGTTGTGCGCAGTTCTTAAGCTGTGGGAGTGTGGGTACTGACACAACCTTGGTTACAACGCACGTTATCGAACATTGCACAAGCATTCTGTCAGCATCGCAATGTCTGTCTTGCTTTGACAACAGTGTAAGAAAACAGGACGACGACAGAAAGTCGGCAGGTAACGACATCATAACTGTCAAATTTGAGCTTCACAAATCTGGATAATTCCCAGAATTTACGCCAAAAGCAGGAAATATTCAACAGGTCAAATTCTGACAATCAATGGGCCAGCAGTGACAAGTCGGGCGGTGCTTTGCTTTTCACGCTGACAGTTCACGTGCGAGGCAGTCCTGTCCAGAATCCACGCATAACGCACATTTAAAAGGCGCATGTAGACTTTGCATATCGTTAAAAAATATGAAATATGTGTTCCCCCTTGTGGCTTTGTCGCCAAAATTGTCAGGAGTTGATGCAAAACGTAATGGTGCAGGTTGTCATGAGATAGGCTAAATAAGATATAAAGGCTAAATAATATGTTACTTTTATGATTAATATCCCAGAAGATGTGATGTTTCATGGCAGGCGAACGTGCATCAGACCTGTGTGGGATACATGTATTTGCACATTAATGAACAAGCGAATGAAAATTCCTTCCACCTCAAAGAAACAAATGGCCTTCTTCACAAAGTTCCAGACCTTGCACTTATGCGTGTGTGCCCTTGCACAACACAGCATGTTCATTGTGCTTGTCATTTCTGATCAATATATAAAGCAAATAACACCAGACATCAGATCAGTTCTGTAATTTCCTGTCTGTTCATCCGAGTAAAATATTACTACATATTATATTATATTATATTATATCATATTATATTATATTATATTATATTATATTATATTATATAGGGTCTAACATCATATCAATCATATCAGGCTACATTATGACTGTCATGATGGTTAAGAAAATAATGGCTAGTGAGGAAGCCGAATGGCTAGTGAGTCAGGGAAACCACTAGCCATAATGGCCGGTGACCAAAAAAGTTAGTGTCAAGCACTGAAACCTTCGCTAGTCTGTTTCTCCCTTAATATTGGTGTCAGATTCACACAAATGCAGTTCTGGGGTGCTACCTTGCTACTAAACAGGCACAGCAAGTATGATTGAAATCCGTGTCGGTTGGGTCCCAAAGTGTCTGATTTCACGTGAAAATACCCTCTTTCATCTCCAGTCTACAGTTTCCTGTACCATGTCTGTCTGTGGTGTGACTCACTAGTAGGGCTGCACAATTAATCGAAAATAATCGAAAATCGTGATAAATTAGTGAAATTGAAGTCGAAATTTGAATCGTGATTTAATCGTGGCAATAGTGACCTACCTTTGAGAGTGTCCTTGAAGCCAGAACATATTGACAGACTGGTGTTTCTGGCCAGAAATCTGTCCACCTAAGTTTCATGCTATTGCCTTTACATAATTATTACAATTCATTTTATTTTGCTCATCCGGTATACAATTCATTCTTGGTTATATTTCATCATGTTATAATTTTCAAAAAAATCTGCAAAATTCAATAATCTTGATTAATAATCGTAATTACGATTTTGACCAAATAATCTTGATTATGATTTTTTTCTATAATCATGCAGCCCTACTCACTAGTAATGATTGGTGCACGTGCACAAGCTTTGGCCATGTCATTATTATTACACATCGCATACAGTAAATGAAAAATGCACCACCTCACTTTTTTTAACTCGAACCCAGACCTGGGGTAGTAAACTGGGGCTCTGACCGCTACACCTAAGAGCCAGGCTCGTTGGCATGTTAGTCAGAACACACCCACAACCCTAGTGATGGTCACTCCATCACAGGCTGCATGAAGTTCTGAGTGTGTGACGACCATTCTTTTTCAAGTTGAGTCCAATTGTCTGCCGTACGCACCTCAAACGGTGTGCGTTTACTGAAACTCGAAGAAAAACCCACATATGAAAAGCAGGTTTTAAAAATATCTCATGTATGGGGGTAAAATGCATCTGTTACAATGGAGTTTTTATTTTTATCCCCCTATTGCGTTTCCACAATTTTTTTTTAACAGCACCTTACAGTATACATACAGTGAGTCCAAATTCATTGCAAAACCAAAATAACTGATTATTTACACTTCTACTTCTGATATTAGCCACCACAAACGCCCTAGCAACAGCCTACTCATGACATTGCCAGCTGCAGCCTAGCAAACAAAATAATAATAATAATAATAATAATAATAATAATAATTGTATTTGTATAGAACTGTATCATACAAGGGATGCAACTCAAAGTGCTTAACAAATGAGAAAAAAGACATAATTGTTAGAGATGGATTTAAAAGGAGAGGAAGAGAGGAGAGGCAGAGATAGCAGGAAGGCAGAGGAAGAAGAGATAGAAAGAGATTGTCGAGTCATAAGGTCAGCGTAGGTTAGGACCAGGATTCTTAGATGAGTAAGGTCAATAGAGGCTGGGTCTAGCATAAGTCATAGATAGTCACACAGAAAATGGGCGGTCAGATGCGGCCCCTGGTGGCATCAGGGGTGAGGAAAAACGCTGCAAAAAAATGCAACATACTTCCTAATTCACTTTAGTTGAATAAAAGCAGAATCATCCGTTTTTGTGCCTTTTTATGTAATTCCCTGGAATTATGTTCTGTACCACTCACCTTGCTCATATCCGTATTGTCATGTAGTTACTGCACCCAACACCCACCAGATTAAGCTCAACTTCAGAGGAATGAATATCACCCAATAATAGAGTATTTTCGGTTCTTTTCCTAGGGTTGTTTGAAATGATATCCCCATTATATTGAATCTGGCAAATGTTGCACAGCGATTTCCATCATTAGACCTTTTACAGCTTCTGGAGGGCCATTTGCATTTAAATCAGGGGTGACAAACATACAGCCCGTGGGCCGCATCCGGCCCGCCAGAGGGTTCAATCCGGCCCAGATGTTTTTTTGCTTTTTCAGAAGAAATTACGCCACTGGGGGCAAAACCGAGACCTGCATGACATTAACCCAATGGTCCGCTCTCTCTCTTATATATGTAGGAAAGTGCACATCACACTTCTATTATAAATGGTGAATTTGTACTGTGACAGGCATTTGATGAAGCTCATATATAGACCTCATATATAGAGAACACATTTTAATACTTCTTATTCCTATTGTATTGGTTATAATTAAATAATAAATATAATTGTATTTGTATTGGTTCATATTGAGCTGAAACAGGAAACGGGATGTTAAAATGCGTTAAAATGCAGGAAATTACATCTATGAAATACAAAAATTTTGGGGGGAAGACCCACAGACCCCCCGCCAAAAAGAACTGTCCCCTATTTTATTCATTGACTGTTAGCAATGAATGAATGAAATCAATGACATTTTGCAAAGGATTATCAGTATTGCATTGCTTTACGTATTCAACACACTTTTAAAACATGCTGAAAAGATAACGCCATAGTACTGAAAACTAATCATCTGCTTTAAGTTTTTTTTTGCGATGATGTTACTACTGCGGCACGCTTGAGGTCCACATGGGTTGTATGCGGCCCCCGGACCAAAATGAGTTTGACACCCCTGATTTAAATGGTCTCCTCCCGCCTACCATCTCGCTCTCTGTGTGCTAAAGATCTGCCTCTGTGGTCTCTTTCCTTGCTCAGAAATAATAAAACACAGCCTATTAGTCTTACCCGTTGCCTAAAAGCCTTCACACACGAACTGACCACTACAGACAACTGACCCCAACAATGACCGCCAAAGGCTTTTCTCTACCACCATCTTTTAATTTTCCTCACAAAAGCGTCAATTTTCCTTATTGATTGGTGAGAGAATGTCATTTCAGTGTTGGACACTATTTAACGTAAAAGGAAGACGGCCGCCGGAGCAAAGTCAAGGCTCGAATCTGAGGAATACGTCAGTTTTGGCATGCTCTTAACAAAGCAGAAGATTACAGTAGAATTGGGACTCTGCGCAGCATCCCTCAGCTTGCAGGTGCATCACAGTGGAACAAACATCACTGAAAAGGAGAGGCTGGAGCACACTGCAGATTAGTTCTGAAGACTTGTGATTATTATTATATTATTCGGGTGTTTGCACATAAAGTCTTACAAACTAAGCTGCAGTGTGCTTCAGCTTCTCCTTTTCAAAACGGATTACTTTCCACACGTGAAGATGCTCTGGTGACTGACTTTCCTCCCTTAGTGAACCTAGTCCTGTTCCGTGACGCTCCAGATTATAAAGTACCGGAGCGCGGCGGAGGATACCTTACTCCTTTGACATAAAACTCAGGCATGGAAGGCAGCACTGCTCTCAAATACTGTAGATCAGGGGTTCTCAACCCTTTCCATCTTGGGGCCCACTTGAAATTTCCACAAATATCCAGGGCCCACCTCTGACCCAATAAACAGTAAAACTTACATAAATAGTCAAAAATAAGCAATACAACTGTAAAAAATTAACAAAAACATGTACAAAAATATGGTTTTGATTTTTACAAAATG